>NC_088853.1:7466340-8066340 GCF_963853765.1 Magallana gigas | reverse complement strand
ATGAAACCCCTTAAACACATGTTCAATCAAATGTCCATCATTCATTTAAGCTGCGTGCCTTAATCTCTCACAGTTTCTGAGATCTTGCGGTTACTTTGTTTTTTATAAAAGAAGGCTACCTGAGATATTTGAGATGTCGCACCGGAAGTAGAGGTTTTGTTTTACCATGTGTAGATGACCTTTTGTATTTCTATGGCTGCAGGTGTCATAACAGTATTTCACTGAAGGTTCACGTCAAAACATGGCTGAGCCAAAATAATTCCCGAATTTTCCTTTGAATTCGGGGCGGTTCCGCTCGAGACAGGAGCTGATTTTTTGTATGAGATGAAAAACAATGTGTAAGAGGTCTAACTATCCCAGTTTTGTAATAATGCGAGGTCATTTGAATTTTTGATGCGCGTTGTTTCTGGAGGGGGGTGAAAAGTCCCGGGCTTGATTTTCAAGCACATGTGTAACTTCGATGTAGACAAAGTCGCACGCCTTGCTGGATGCACGTGTGTATTTTGCTAGAAACTTGTAAATGAAGCGTTGTTTAAAAGATGTCAAGAGGATTTTTTCCAGAAGTTCGTTTTGAATTTTTAATCTGTATGTAAAGTTGTGCAATTTTGGTAAGAATATATAGTAGAATTTAATACTGTAGTGCAACCTGCAGGAAAACGGGTTTGCTATGTTAAAAGCTGTTTTACCTGTGTTTTAGGTGTTAAATCAGTGTGTTTAGACGAAAAATGACAAACAATGGGGTTTTGTAGCCAGCAGCACGCTTATTTAGCTTTTAATGATGCATACAAAATTAGCCCAGATTTCCTCTGAAATGTTCTACTGCCTCAAAACAAAGAGCCATTTATAGTAGATCGGACCGTCTAAACTGTCCGGAAATTTTTTAGCAGATCAAATACGATGTAGTATTCATCGTCGTAAACAACAAAATATTCTACGGGGTGTGAATATCAAATAAAATCGGTTGTTTAGGCCCTTGTGTTACAGTAAGAAATGCTCAATTTATGTCCAAAATTGAGAAATATTGATACGAAAGCGGAAAACAGCTGAGATGTATCACTCATGTTAGTTAGATTAGAACAATACCATGCTTTTTTGGACAAAGGTTCTCACCATTTTCATAAATTGTATGAAATAATGACGTTTTCTCTACCCCACCCCCCAGAGGCAGGGTCATTGAATTTTTGGCCGACATAATTTCTGGGGTCCACATGATATTAATTAATTTGCGTCATTTTATACATTTTCATACATCACTTGTCAATTTAAAACCAAAAAATCACTGAATATCAAAACACCGTGTAAATGCATACAGTATAACTTTGATCATATTTTCATAAATCAGTGGCCACCGTGTACACCGTGGTGTTTAAAAATCGCTCATAACTTTCTGAAATGAGTAGATATCTTCATAATTTTTTTTAGTCACACAACACAATGAGTATTAATCAATTTATAAATGTTGATTTTGCGATAACAAAAAATGAGTTATATTACAGGTGTCATAACAGTATTTCACTGAAGGTTCACGTCAAAACATGGCTGAGCCAAAATAATTCCCGAATTTTCCTTTGAATTCGGGGCGGTTCCGCTCGAGACAGGAGCTGATTTTTTGTATGAGATGAAAAACAATGTGTAAGAGGTCTAACTATCCCAGTTTTGTAATAATGCGAGGTCATTTGAATTTTTGATGCGCGTTGTTTCTGGAGGGGGGTGAAAAGTCCCGGGCTTGATTTTCAAGCACATCTGTAACTTCGATGTAAACAAAGTCGCACGCCTTGCTGGATGCACGTGTGTATTTTGCTAGAAACTTGTAAATGAAGCGTTGTTTAAAAAGATGTCAAGAGGATTTTTTCCAGAAGTTCGTTTTGAATTTTTAATCTGTATGTAAAGTTGTGCAATTTTGGTAAGAATATGTAGTAGAATTTAATACTGTAGTGCAACCTAAAATGTTACTTCAATGCTAAATAACCAAATATTTCTAAAAATTCCAAATTTGGTGTACTTCCTGTGACGACCGGAAGTTACGCCGGATAAAACAAAATAATGTTAACACATGAACATACATAGGTCTATCATCCTACAAAGTTTGGTTGTTGAAGTCGTTTCCGTTTTTGAGATCTCGTCGAAATAAGGTTTTTGGTTTCGGGACAGGAAACGGACAAACGGATGTGCTCAATGTAAATTGTATTAAATATGTCTTGTATACTTGCCTTTTGTACATTATTTTTCATTTATCTAACTAAAATTATCAACGGAAAACAGATAAACTGACAAACAGCTCGATTTTTTCAACTCTTCCTGTGTTGACCGGAAATGACGGAAGACAAAATGAAACCAGTTAAACACATCTTCAATCATATGTCTATCATCCATGAAAGTTTCTCACCGGATGTAGAATTTTTTTGTTGATTTAACATTGCATAGATAACTTATGTGTAGATTTATACTGATATAATTAATTTGTGGAAAATGAATTTTTTGCGTGAAATAACTATTTTTGAAGTGCTTCCGGTGACGACCGGAAGTAACGACGAACAAAACAAAAGTGTTTAAACACATTTGCATACACAGGTCTATCAATCTACAAAGATTGGTTGTTCAAGTCTTTACCATCTTTGAGATCTCGAGGTGACAAGCTTTTTCATTGCGGGACAGGAAACGGACGACCGGAAATGAATTTTTAAAAAATGAAAAAATCATTCCTACACTTTATCATTCTCTATTATTCCTGAAAATTTCAAGAAAATCTATCCAGTCATCTCTGAGAAAATCGGGGAAAAAAATAATAATAATAATGATAATAATAACTAGACTCTTGTTGCTATAGCAACAAAAAGGTCTTCCGTTCCTCATGAATTAATCTGCACAAAAAATCCAGTTATCTTGTTAAATGAAAATGGATATTATATGCACATTTTGTCTTTCCTCAAAGTTTGGATGTTCAAGTTTTTGTTTGTTATGATATCTCGTTGAAAAAAGGTTTTTGTCTCGGTACCGGAAACGAACAAACGGAAGTGATTTAAAAAATGGAAAGTATAAATATTTGTACATTTACCTACGGTACGTTACCGTTCATCACATTGAGTAAAATGTTTAAAAAAAAGGTAAAATCAAAAAAAAGTTTTATTGCTTGAACGTTTCTAGTAATAACCGGAAGTGACGTAGGACCAAATGAAACCCGTAAAACACATGTTAAATCTATGTCCATTATCTATATAAGTTTTGTGTCTTGATCTAACACAGTTTCTGAGATCTTGTGGGTACTTTCTTTTTAAAAAAAAAAAGGCTACCTGAGATATTTGAGATGTCTCATCGGAAGTAGAACTATTATTTTACATGTGTCGATGACCATTTTGTATTTCTATAGCTAAAATGTTACTTCAATGCTAAAACACCAAAATATTTAAAAAAAAACAAAATTGGGTGTACTTCCTGTGACGACCAGAAGTTACGCCGGATAAAACAAAATAGTGTTAACACATGTACATACATTGGTCTATCATCCCACAAAGTTTGATTGTTCAAGTTGTTACCGTTTTTGAGATCTCGTCGAAATCAGGTTTTTTGTCTCGGGACAGGAAACGGCCAAACGGAAGTGTTCAATCTAAATTGTATTTAACTTTTCTTGTAGACTTGCCTTTTGTACATTATTTTTCATTTATCTTACTAAACATATCAAATAAGAACAGTTAAACTGATAAACAGCTCGATTTGTTTGAACTCATTCGGTGTGGACCGGAAGTGACGGAAGACAAATTGAAACCGGTTAAACACATTTTCAATCAAATGTCTATCATCCACGAAAGATTTGTGTTTTAATCACTTATAGTTTCTGAGATCTCGCGGGTACAAAATGTGTTTTAAAAAAGCTACCTGAGATGATTGAGATATCTCACCGGAAGTATAATTTTTTTGTTGAAGAAACATTGCATATATAACTTATGTATAGATTTATACTTATAAATCTAATTTATGGAAAATGAAATAAATGCGTAAAATAGCTATTTTTAAAGTGTTTTCGGTGACGACCGGAAGTTACGACGAACAAAACAAAAGTGTTTAAACACATCTACATACACAGGTCTATCATCGTACAAAGATTGGTTGTTCAAGTATTTACCATTTTTGAGATCTTGAGGTGACAAGCTTTTTCGTCGCGGGACAGGAAACGGACGACCGGATATGAATTTTGAAAATATGAAATAAACGTCCCTAGATTTTATCATTTCCTATCATTCCTGAAAATTTCAAGAAAAAATATCCAGTCATCTCTGAGAAAATCGGGGAAAAAAATAATAATAACTAGACTCTTGTTGCAAAAGCAACAAAAAGGTCTTCCGTTTTGATATACATGTATCAATTCAAGTGAAAGACATTGCTTCTCTCATATAGAAAAAAAGTGGATATGATAATTATTGTTAATGATATATCCAGACGTTACTTCTAATAAAAACAATGGAATGAAAAAGAAAATCAATTTTTGAAGTAATTTTTGTGACGACCGGAAGTAACGCCGAGCTAAACAAAAATGATAACCATTTGTACAATCATAAGTCAATCTTACTTAAAGTTTGGTTGTTCACATCCCTAATCTCTTTGAAACAATATTTTTTGTCTCGGGACCGGAAACGGACGAACGAAAGTGATAAATGAAAACAAAAGATGGTTTTTCTCGTACATTTGCTTAACGAACATCACTGTTTATCAGGCTAGATGAAACACCCAAGAAACTCAGTTAAACTTGTTAAAAACAGGATTTGTCTGGACCCTTCCAGTAAGAACCGGTAGTGACAGTTGACAAAATTTTATCCGTTAAACACATCCCCAATCAAATTTCGATCAATCATGAAAGATTCGTGTCTCAATCACTTACAATGACAAAAATCTCGCGGACATCAAAATTGTAAAAAAGAAAGCTACATAGAGATATTTGAGATATCTCACCGGAAGTAAAATTTATTTGCTAATTTAACATTATATAGATGACATATGTAAGATTGTATACTGATATTTTCATTTTATGTAAAATGAATAAAATATGAAAAAAACAAAAGTTTTGAAGTACTTCCGGTGACGACCGGAAGTTACGCCGAACAAAACAAAATAGTGTTAACACATGTTCAAACGGAGGTCTATTATCCCACAACGTTTGGTTGTTCAAGTCGTCACCATTTTTTAGATCTCGTCGAAATAAGGTTTTTGGTCTCGGGACAGGAAACGGACATGCAGAAGTGTTCAATGTAAATTGTATGAAATATTTCTTGTATACTTGCCTTTTGTACATTATTTTTCATTTATCTAACTAAAAATGCCAAAGGGAAACAGTTAAACTAATAAACGGCTCGATTTGTTTGAACTCTTCCGGTGTGGACCGGAAGTGACGGAAGGCAAAATGAAACCAAATAAACACATCGTCAATCAAATGTCTATCATCTGTTAAAGTTTGGTGTCTTGATCACTTATAGTTTCTGAGATCTCGCGGGTACAAAATCTGTATTAAAAGAGCTACCTGAGATGATTGAGATATCTCACCGGAAGTAGATTTTTTTTTGTTGATTTAACATCGCATAGATAACCTATGTATAGATTTATACTTATATATCTAATTTATGAAAAATGAATTAAATGCGTAAAATTACTATTTTTGAAGTGCTTCCGGTGACGACCGGAAGTTACGACGAACAAAACAAAATAGTTTAAACACATCTACATACACAGGTCTATCATCCCACAAAGTTATGTTGTTCAAGTCTTTACAATTTTTGAGATCTGGAGGTGACAAGCTTTTTCGTCGCGGGACAGGAAACGGACGACCAGAAATGAATTTTGAAAAAATAAAAAAATTCTTCCTAGACTTTATCATTTCCTATTATTCCTGAAAATTTCAAGAAAATCTATCCAGTCATCTCTGAGAAAAGCGTGGAAAAAAATAAGAATAATAATAATAAGAAACATTACAATCACTATAAGGTCTTCCGTTGGAAACGGAAGACCTTAATAATAATAAAAAGAAACATTACAATCACTATAAGGTCTTCCGTTGGAAACGGAAGACCTTAAAAAGAAACATTACAATCACTATAAGGTCTTCCGTTGGAAACGGAAGACCTTAATAAGTCGTCAGTCGAACCGTGTCCTGGTTGATTACGTCACATTGGCGTTTGCAGCGGTGATCAGGGCCCGGGGCCATAAATCTTAGACGAACTTACTTTTGATCTAAGTCTCTTTCTTACAAAAGGAATATATAGTGGAAAAGTGAGACTGAGATCAAAAGTGAGCTCGTCTAAGTTTTATCGCCCCGGGGTCAGAATAAGCATGTGAACTTCAGTGTTATATCCGCGATTTTAACTCATTTACAACGACCGTGGACGGGAATTGGTGGAAAAACAACTGAACATGTTAGATATTTTTTGTACTTTCTCTAGATTTTGTATTATATCATTAATTATTGTGTGAAGGAATAGAAACAAAGCAAAAAAATGTTTATTTTCCAAAAATTCCAGATCATTACTGTATTTCGTGGGGGTTTTTTAAATAAAAAAAAACAAGTCTTTGTGAACAAGTTTGACGCAGATGTAGAAAATCTAGCATTCATTAAATTGGTAATCATAATAAAGTCTGGATAAATATTAATATTTACTACCTTTATTTATTATTACAAAAGTGTTAATTACAAGACAAACTGACCAATATATTTAAAGTTTTTGTCGTCTATCCAAAAAACAAACAACATAAATTATCCTGAAACAATATTTATAGTAAAACACTCAAACACTTAGCCATCCACCCCATTACACATATCAATACAGATATGGGTTAGGGAAACGGGTGAATTAATTTTACCAAATTGAATAATTTGATAGTAATACTGGTCTGGTAAAACTTGTCTTAACAAAAAAAAAAAACATCCAAACATCGTTAAAATGAAAATTCACAGCTTTTAATTATTTCATGATTGAAATTAAAATTGTAATTTTAGTCAGTGATGCTTTTGAATTTCGCGCTAATGACGCCGAATCTAAAATTGGTCGGCAAAAATGCAGTAATACAAAAGCATGCACTACCTAAACTAAACTGAATTTTAAATTTGATGCTATTAAATCCCCATCATATCAAAAATGCTTATCGGTACTAGAGCTGTATGAAATCGCTCAGCATTTGATATAGGTAAGTATTAACTATGGAAACTCCTGCAAATTTCTGTTCATTCTCTGTTTGTGTTGAATAAAATACTTTATTTAACAAGATATTAACGGCAATTATTATGCTTGTTTATGTTAAACATTGTGCGTTTTTTTCGTATTTAGCCTTGATTATCTATTTTAAGCAGTATCGAGTATTATCATAGGGTATTCCATTAAGACTATCAAATAATTCATACACTAACAATGTGTCATATTTGTGAAACAAATTATTGGAAAAAAATATCAAGATTATTCAAAAGGCATCATTTTATGTGAAAATGTTTGCAATTTCTGTATGGACGACCTTAACATAGCTGAGTGACATGCGCGGATCTCTAAGGCGCGGAAAACTATATGTATGAGTAAGGAGTAAGAGGGTTCTAGCACCGTAAATTTAAATTCACAAATCTCCCCCATTTTGGAAAATAATTTGATATATCAGTAATATAAAAATAATTTTTTGACCAAGTACATGCTCAAATAATTTGCAAAAAAAAACAGTTTAAAAATGAATGAAAGTTTACAATATGAGGAATGCTAACGTCGATGCAGTATGGGTATACAGATACAGTCCAAAGAAAAAATACAAAACAGGAGCAGAGCAAACACAGATCTCTACAAAAATTAAAGGTACGATAAGGAACCATGGAGGAGTAAGCTTGCTTTGCTGATGGTCACAACCGCCGTGTGCCCTTTCCCGTAATCAGGAAAACTGAAAAATCCGTGGATAATTCGGTGATTAATAATGGCCTAACAATACCTATTTAAAACGTTAGTAAGCACTCAACCTAGCGGAAAACTGTATATGCTTATAAGATCGTTGTATCGACAATAGAACTTGCAAAATGATGATTTCTATTGATAATGTTGATAATCTTGTTTTTACAACGTCTTTATCAGAAGCTTGAATCGCTTTAGAATTTGTTCTTAGTAGAGCATATCCTTCCGCATCGAATCATATGAGAGACAAACACTCCATATTCAGGATATGATGGTATATTGCTACATAAGTAAGGAAAGTTGACGATAGTGTGACCGCATAGATTTGTACGGTGCTAAGGAATTCTTCTGGGTCTGCATCGGTCGTGAGCAGTACGAACCGGGTGAGGGAATGTTGGTGTAAAGGGTGTTAGGTATAAGGTGTAGGCGCGTTGTGGGCCGTAAGGTAAAACGAAGGGTAGGTTTCCCGTATTCCCGAAGGTCCACCGGTATACAGTTCCAGAGAAATAAACAAGCCATTGATGCAGGATTCCGTTTTTATTGGTCGAGACTCAACGATGGCAACATTATAACAATTTAACAGGCAGACATAATACAAACAAGTCGGATATGGCCAGTAGTGGCCTTCGGACTCAAAACTCTGGGTGAGTCGGACGTGGCCGAGGCTGGCCACCGTATTCCAGACTGACGATTGACAATTGTACATGATTATTTATAAGAATCTAAACAATGAGTATAAATTGACAGGTGATGAAATAAGTAAGCTGAGTGAAAGGTTCACAGATATAAAATAATTAAATAAACTCAATGAGTCTTTGATGTCCAAGACATGGAAAAACTGATTGCACAAATGTTGTTTTAAGAGATTAACAGTCCTTGAGACATGACACTCTGTCTCTTTCAATCACATATAGAGTCCGAAAAGTTTAATCACTAATTAAACAAGTAACTTTGTAAGAAATAGACTGTGAGAAAATATCAAAAACATATGTTGAATTTTAAAAGTAAAGTCCAAAATAAAGCTATAATTGAACAGTGAATTTTGCACGGTGATAGTTTCGAATTGCATTACACACATTTCTTAGCTGAAACCATTGTCCTTTAATCCTGCCTTTCTAATAAGTATCTTTCCCAAAGCTACACTTGATTACTTTGATGTCCTATTTCTTTGTTACAGTTAAGACGTTTAATAAACATTAACTTACATTCTATCACATCACAGTCAGCAGGAATTTCACGATAATTAAGACGAGTAAATAACGTTAATTTACCAACAAGCTAAATTATAGAAAATGTTCGTAACATGTAAAATATACATTTTACATGGTGATAATAGTTTAATTGAAATTATCATGTTTATCACAAAGTTTTGTTGTTAAGGTTACCGTTAATGTCTTTTTTCTAGTAAAATTTCTAAATATGAAACCGATGACTCGGACACTGTGGTGTCTTTATTTAAAGTTCACTGGGATATATCGAGTCGACGTAAAACGCCTTCACACCGCTGCGTCCTAATGGCGATCCCGCTGCGCCCTTTAATAAAAAAAAACGCCAAGTTAAACGCAGTAGAGTCTCCTACAGCGCCGTAACAACGAAACGACAACCTCATTTGTGGCGGTGGGATCGCCTAGAACATTTAAGAACGCCATGCGACGGCGCGCACTTTGAACGTGCACAAAGTACGCACCGGGGCTTTGCGCCGTAGAAGCCTGTAAGACCCTGTAAGGTCTCTAACAGCGCCACAAGAGCTCCTTACCGCGCTCAAGAAACGCAGCTAATCGCAGTGTAGACGCAGTAATAAGACAATTGCGCTTGCACGGAGACCCCTAAGGAGTCCCTTGGGAGCTCATCGCGTCTCTATCGCGCTCTCACTACAAATCCACAGCGTTTGAGCGAGTTCTTTTTCATTTGGCTGTGTTCACACAGCGACCCCAAAGAGCTGTTGCTGTGATCATTGCGCTATTGACGTTTATTCTGCATTTATTAGCGTTCCTACCGCGCTTCCAGGGCGTTTCTAGTGCGTTTTCAGTCAGACCACGAAAACTCGAACAATGGCCGCTGTACAATGCTATGCAATATAGTTTTATCAAACTTGATGAAGAAGACTATGTAAAAAGCAGCTTTTGCGAATATAACAGGACATGTTCAAGGACGTAGATGGAATTTATGCCATTTTGTTCAGACGTTTTTAAATGTTTTCTTACAACTAATAATAATTCTCTTTGGAAAACCTGCCTCAGAGATTTTTGTTCTTCACAAATTATTTAGAAGTAGTCACGTTTCAATTACAATGTACCTTATTTATCAAAACATTTTTTCAGGCACGTAGCATCGGGGTGGGGGGGGGGGCGGGGGCAGTTGACAGTTGGCAGTTACACGCCGTGGGAGCTTCATAATAACGCCTTAGTCGCGGTCAGGACGCAGTGAAATTTTCACTTGTAAAATTTTCAAATAAAATTGTACTTTTTTTCTGAAATTTTCTTGCAATCCTACGGCGATTTCATGAATTTTTTTTTCGTGAACATGATGTGGAAACGCAAAATAGTGTGAAGGGGCATCGTCACGATTTTGGTCAAATTCTATTTTTCTGTTTTTATCATTTACGATGCTTTCGAAATGCATTTCTAATGATGAAATAAAATCTGAGAGTCATTCGTAGAGTTATAGGCAAGATTGAGGGCTCAAAGTTCTTTATCATGTAAACAAGACTCGTGCCCTGTTTCTGTTTACATAGATTCAATATACCAGTAAAAAATCTTTTTCCAGCTTATTTGCTTATATAGGAAGATAGACATATCTGCTTAAAAAAAAATCACGGATATATTGAACATACGTAAACATGACAAAAAATTTCGAGCCATGTATCTTACTTAAAACTCTACGACTAACTTTCAACTTTCACTTGATCATTAGAAATACATTCCTAAAGCATTGTAAATGATAAAATCAGTAAAATTAATTTAACCGAAATCTTGACCATGTTTCTTTTACACACGTTCTAGTAAAAAACAAATCAAGATATCCCAGTTACCGTACAACAGAAGGGCGCTTAACGTGTGTACTTGCAGCTCTGTAAGCACATAGCGGTTAGCTGAGTCTCGAAATGCATCTAAATATAGAAAAGGGCACAGTTTTTAAACAAACAACTATTTAGATAAAGACAAAGAGGTTCGTTTTTATAAAATGAAAATATACATTTCAATGAAAACATTTGGAAATTTTTTAATCATCCTTACGCGCCGCATGAAACAGAATCATAACGTCTTAAACGTGTACGCCCCCACGGAAAATAGACCGCACCGGTTACATGTAACATCGTTTCTGCAAAAACTGACTATTATATATTTTTTTAAAAATCAACCAAGTTCAATACTACGGATGAAATGAGAATTAATTTCTTAACAACTTTGCTTCAATAATGTATGGGATATGTTGTTTCTTTTATAAGTAATTGACAAAACCTTTTACTCCCAATGGAAGGGGCCAACCCCTTTTTCTTCATACCGAGTGCAAGGTCTCGGTAAGACCCACAACTTTTGAAATACACTGTACATCTTATAACAAATTACAAATTGAAAACTGAAACAAAACACTCGTGCGTTTTGGGTTTTTTTTTGTTGTTTTTGTTTTTTTTTTTTTTTTTTTTTTTGTTTTTTTTTTTTTTTTTTCTTTGATCTTATTTTACCTAAACATCTGTACAAATCCTTCATTGCCATTTGAATAACAAACAAATAGCATCTTCCACCTTCTTAAGGTATTAACTGTGTAATAATACGTTGAATGTTTAATAAATACATATACTTACAAAGAAGTCAATCTTCGAGACTCTGCTTATCATCTTAAACGCAAAAACCCATCGGACCAAATGGGTCTTTAAATTTTACTGAAAGGGTTATAATTCAAGGAATAGGATAGGAATTTCTATTAAGTAGAACATGTTACGACTGCATCGCACGGCATATCATCAGACCTTAAAATATCAGAAAACGGTTAACTAACAAGCAAAAAACTAATAATATCATACTGTTTGCGGAAAATCGTTCGCCTCCGTTACATTTTCATCCCATTTTCCCTTGTTGTCGGGGCGAAAATAACATTATTTATTTTGGGTTTTTGTTATTGGCCTTTGATTGGTCCAAGAACGTCTTATCGATTTTTTTTTTGTTTTAGTTAAATTCTGCGTTCATTTTACTCAACATAAGTTTTTCGGGAACAGTATCTCTCAAATGACTTATATCGGGTCTGAATGTTTATCCAGTCCCTCAAAGAAATCCTTAACCATGTGATGAAATTGCTTTTTTTATTTCCAGAAACATTTTTATGATATAAGATCAATTAAGTATCCTTTTGTTATGTCTAGTTCTAAAGATATTTTAACTTTAATAGAAAATCAAAATAGAATAAATACATAAACAAATGATTAGCAAACAATCTGTTTACAGTATATTACATGTACTTACATAACTCAGAAAACAATTGAGCTCTCTCTTCGTAAATGTTGAACACTCGTCACATTAACGTATAATCAAAACAAAAAGAGATTCTTTTATTTGCGAGAAAAACATTTGTCTGTACAAGTCTGTAATACATTCGTTAATTAAATGGGGTTTTTTTGCGGGATTTCCTACTCCATTATGACCTTTGTCACATTTCAATGAATTAGATAGGGGAGGGGGTTTAATTTAAATTGTCTCGTGATCTAACCTATTAATCTAAGGTATGTTAGGATTGCTGTTCAGATTTTCGTTGAAACGTGACTCATTTAAACTATGTTTGGTTTTTTTCTATCAGTTTACTCGAGCCCCCATCCTATGATTCATTGGATCCAGCATTTCGCCAAACCATTGTGTTGTTCGGAAATTATTGAGACGACACAAATATCTCTCTTTCTGTTTTTAAGCGGCGAATTTTAATGATAATTGGCATGAACTTTGAAGAAACATAATCAAATAAATGAGCGAAGTAGTACTTCAAATTAATTCATAGTTTATTTATGACAGTACATAAACAAGTCTGTGGTCGGGGTACCCTGCGCAGGCACACTCTTGGAGTTAAAAAAAAAGTTAAACATCTTCATTTCAAATGATATTAGACCTACAATTCTTGATCAAAGAAATCAAATTATGTATGTTCATTTTGCTATTTATTGCGACTTACTGTTGTGTAGGTTTTACTAGTGTTTGAGTTGAAATACGAAGAGAGTACTTAGATATTTACCAAGCAATTGAAATGCGACAAAGAGGGTTTATCGAACTTTGACGTCAAGGCGGCGTAACAAATATACATAAAATAGGTGTGAACCTCGGAAGAAAACATTTTTTGGCCAAAAAATTGCTTAATAAAACGATTTGATTGGAAGGAGTCAAAATCTTCAGCTATTTGGTGTTTTTTTTCTAATTATTTAATTAGAATCAAAATAATGGGACTAAATAACAAGTAATTTTTCACACAAACTGATTTGAAGAGTTCTAAGATATATACAGAATAAATGTAAGAGAACCTCAGTTGACTAACTTGATTTTGTTCGCACAAAAATAAAGAATGGAAAATAATTGTAACTGTTGCCATTTCAAAATAAAAAGAAAGAGGAAAAATGAAGAATTGTTCATTATTTCTGTTTGTTTGTAAGGCGTTTATAACATAATACGAAGGAACACGTTAAAATGACACTACGATGTGTTTGTGGTTGCGCCGGGTCATTGGATGTAGGCAAGTTTGTGAGTTTACCAGGACTGAACAAATGATTTCATCAAATACAAAATGTTTACGCTAATAAAAGACATTCTGCTTTATTTCTTGGTAAAATTTCAATGATTTATCTTTTTTCACAAGGAACTAATAGTAAATATCTCAATAATTTCTGAACAACCCTCGTAAATATCGTGAATATATAGTATACATGGTCATGATCATGTCAGTCCCAAATTCTCAGACGATTTGGCTGTTTCCTTTAGCTAACATACTTATACGTTAACAGTATTTAAGTGAATTTTACTTACTTTTCATAATCAATTTATTGATTAATTAAAAGAGATATGTTTATATAAACAATAAATTGCTTTTTTTAAGATTCATGCGGATTATGAAGGTAGCGATCATTGCAGAAAAAAAATTACACTTTCAATTATTCAACACTTATATATATATATACAAGTATCTATCTATCTATCTATCTATCTATCTATCTATCTATCTATCTATCTACTGCCACCCGGCACGACGTGTGCCGATGGATGAGGACCTGACACCTGAATCGGTGTTTCGGGTACATTAAGGAGATATCCCAGGGTCTGCCCCTCATCAGTGGTCCAACCCAGGTTTTTGTTTTTAATTTTACATACCGATCGGTATCAGAACTGAGGATAATGCTTAATGTATTATCAAGTAATACATGTTCATAAAAGGTTATGTAAGTCAAAAGCTGTATGCTTTTAACTAGTTCAAGACAATGTTTTACAAAAGAGACATACTATTCTCAAAAGTGCGAGCTAGTAGAGTATGTGATCGTCTTGTTTTGTATCACGAGTTGACCTGAGCAGCCTTTTTAAATAACTGCCAGAAGAGGCGGGGCGATACGTCACATCAGCGCGAGGGAGTAAGCGCTTTTTGATTATTTGCTCGGTATGACGCTCTCTAACTTAAATGCCTAACGCCTTGATTGATTTAACTCTAAGATGAGTTTAAGAGCTTGTTTAGATTTCTGTGTCGCTTATATCCAATGATAGGAGGTGTCGGGAATATTAATGATCATTGTTTATTTTTTTTAATAATATACCAATGTTTGCGCAGTATTCTTCAAAGTCATTTGACAGCTGTGTTGTATTTGGTAACAAACACTAAAGGGGGTCTTTTTGATTTGGTGCTATTTACTAACAGATCATGTCTGTTAATTGATTTTGTCTCTAACACAATGTAGTCAATTTCCGACTCCGAGTATCCCCTTGATATGAGTCTTAAACTGTAAGATTAATTGTTATGCTTTCTTTAGATCAGAGGTGTTTTTCTTGTGCCGGATGATATAACCCGTGATAAATCCTTTTAATGAAGCATTCGGGTGTGCACTACTGCGATAAGGTACATAAAAATTCCTTTGGGTTTATAAAGGTTTCGAAGTCTTAGATTCCTATCTGGTTTAATCTCTGGCCTTTGATTACTTTTGTGTCCAAGAACAGAGCTTCATTCATTACCCTTTGACTCAAATGCTAAAGATTTCAACAGACAGGAAACCCACCGATACTTTTATGTACCTTCATCGCAGCAGTGCGCACCCGAATGCTACATTCAAATGAATTATTAAGGGTGATATCTCTCAGGAGAAACACCTCTGATTCACAAAAAGCAAAACAATTTATATTACATTTTTTAAAAAAATCTACTCAGAGGGATATTGACAGCATTGACAGAATCAATCAACAGACACAATCTGTTAAAAAAAGATAACCATTGCTCCTTAATATTCCTGACACCTCCTATCATTGAACATAAGCAACACAGAATTCTAAACGAGCTCAAACTCATCTAAGAATCAAATCAATTAGCACGCTAGACATTTAAAATGAGGGAGCCATATATGATACACCATAATTTTATTTTCCTACACCAAGAGCGTTAACTCTTCCTCGAGCTCGTTGATGTGACGTTTTGCCTCGCCTGCTCATGGCAGATCTATAAAAATGGTGTTTATGTCAACTCGTGATACAAACCAAGACGAGCAAGTTCTCTATTAGCTCGCACATTAGAGAATATTATTCCTCTAAGACAAAATATATTGTCTTATTCATTGTCTTGAATTCATTAAATGCATACAGCTTTTAACTCATAAAAGTCGTGATACAAACCACGACGAACTATTACTCTACTAGCTCGCACATTAGGGAATATATTTTTTCTCTTATACAAAATATATTGTCTTACTCATTGTCTTGAATTCGTAAAAAGCTCAATTACAGCTTTTGACTCACAAAACCTTTTATGAACATCTTGTATTACCTGATAATACATAAAACATTATACTAAGTTCGTATATCGATCGGTTTGGATTGAAGTTCATTTTATTATAATCACCCGGGTTGGACCACGGATGAGGGAATATGTTCAAATGGGCCCAAAACACCGATTCAGGTGTCAGGTCCTCATCCGTCGGCACACGTGGTGCCGGGTGGCAATTTTTTTCCACATACACAAAACAGGAAAACGCAGTTGCTAAGCGATGCAATTTATCTAATATTCTGATAATTTAGATCTCCCGAGTTGTTCTCTATGTAAATTGTCAAACTACGAAGGCTTATGAGTAAAGGACAGAAATTCTAATTGAGAAACTGTGTAATCAAGTTAGCTGAGAATGGCTATTATAAATTTGTAATGACGACCACATCCCTGTCTGAAATCTTTCAAAAAGAACTATGAAACCAATTACTTTGGTAAAAAACTTAAAGATCTGGTCAACAAAATCAAAAATTCAGTCGAAACCCATACTCCAGGGGACATGATATTATAAATTTTAGTAGACGACTTTCTGGTAAACATAATTATGAAGTCAGTTTTTCATACAGACGTGTGAGAGAAGAATATTTTAAACATTATATGGATTAAGACTATGTCCTAAACCCCTGACCCTGGGGCCATGTATTTCACAATTTAGGTAGAAAGGTTTGTGGACATCAAACCATGTATTCAGTTTTTTGCCTACATGTATGGGAGTAAAGAAGAAGATTTTTTAAGATTTGCGTACAATATGACCATATTGGTCCCACCCTAGAGCCTGAATCCCTGAGACAGGGGTCATGGATTTCACAATTGTAGTAGAGAACTTCATAGACATAATAACCAGGCATGTAGTTTTTAACAAATATATATATATGGGAGTAGAGAAGAAGATTTTCTAAGATTAAATACATTTTAACTATATGGCCATATTGGCCCCATCCTTGAGCCAGAACCCCTGACACAGGGGTCATGAATTTCACAATTTTGGTAGAAGGCTTCATAGACATTATAATCATGCATTAAGTTTATAACAAATATATATGGGAAGTAAGAAGAAGATTTTTTTAGATTAGTACATTTTTATTATGTGGCCATATTGGCCCCACCCAAGAGCCTTAACCCTTGACCCAGGGGCCATGAATTTCACAAGTTTAGTAAAGGGCTTCATGAACATCATAATCATGCAACCAGTTTTTTCCTCAAAGGTGTGGGAGTAGAGAAGAAGATTTTTGAAAATTTGGCACCACTTGTGGCACCCCGGGGTGGTAGAGCAATGAATTTCACAATTTAGATTCTTCTTACCATAGAGATACCTCACACCAAAAGGTAACAATAAGTCTTGTAGTTTTTAAGAAGTTAAAAATGTAAACTTGTTAACGGACGACGCACAACAGATAGCAAGTGTACTCAGGTGACAAAAAAAATTATTGTTCAAAGTTTTGAATTTGTAAACAACGATATATCACATCGAATGTTTAAAAAACGATTTATAAATCCAAAATAAAATCTTTTTTTTTTAATCGGTTGACGTGTGAGCATGTATATTTAGTAATTTAGTAAGGCGGGCATCCCTACACCCTATTAATTAAAGACGAATGAAGTCCGTTAGCAGATAGAGAAAACCAAACTCAATGGCATTTTAGTTCTTCCTGTTAGCTTTCCAAACTGCATGTCAAACTTCATTAATGATGCTGTTTATCAATAATAATACACATGCGGCGAATCAAACTATAGACAGCATTTATATATATTTAAGATCCATATCTGCTTATATAGTATAGCACAATTAGTGGACATGTTCTTTTCATAAATTGCCTTGGCAATGATGCGCAAAAGTCAGTACAATGTTGTTCGAAGAAGACTGAGAGGGAAAGGGCCAGAAGTAAGAAAACAGATGTCTATACTATATTATTATTTTATGAAAAAGACATAACAACAATTATGATTTAGACCTAATCAAGTGATGCTGCTTTCAAAATAATTGAAATGGTACCGATATGTTTACAAATTTAATACGATGGACACCTTGAATTCCATTTGTCAGCATGCACTATTAAAGAGTTTACAAAAGAGTCGCGCGATCAAAAACGATCTATACCAATTATATATATTAACTCTAGACCCAATCAAGTCCAAGTCCTATAAGCAAAAAATCAATGACCAAGATATTTTTATCCAATCTAAGATTTAATTACATGTATTAGCCTTATAAGGCTTTATACATTATTAGGACTATAATAACAAAACATATAACGATAGTAAATGTATCTATTAAGTTGCATTTATTTGGCTTGAATGTAATTGTATTTTACAAAGAAATCATCAAGAAAAAAATCTTCTGTATCTCGAAAGCATATGTCTCTTTTATTCTGTGTTTTTACATCTAATATTGTATCATGGTCAGGAATCAATTTTCTATATCATGTCACAAGTATCACACAGCTGCGACGGAAGACTTAGTCGTTGCTTGCAACGAGCCTGTCTTTAGTAGAGTAAACATTTTATAGAATTTACAAAAAAGCATCTAATTACGGAGTGGAACTGTTGACATATACTAATGATTTATACTATGACTTATATAAACATGATTTATAGTACGATGTAGGGCATGTTTGAAGAATTTTGCATTTACTGTTAAGGTCAACATTGCAGGTCTGAAAGTATTTATTTGTCATTCTATCAGTATACAGTTTTTTAATGTACATCGATTACTAAGACTACAGCGTAATTGATAAACATTGAACAACGTTTTTATCATGCAAATTGTCTCCAAGGAGGAGTGCAGGTACATTTATAAGACACAAGTTATTAAATTACTTCTACTTTATACTATTGTATGTACATCATTTATAAATTGCTGATGAAGGCTGTTTAGTATTTTCATTCGTTGATGTTTTGCAAATAGTTAAAAATACGCAAAACGCGGGGCAAGTCATTATTTATATGAATACTTATAAATTCAGGCGTTTTGCAAATAAACTTTACAAAAATGCCTGCACCAGAGTACTTGCTTACACCTTTGGTATATCAACACAATGACAATCAACGCGTGATGATGACCATAAGGTATAATTGAATTTTAACTTATAAGTTATTATTGTGAAATTAATCAAAAACCCACTTTCATTTTCAATAAAGAAGCCCGAAATAGCAGATATGAGAGGAAGGTTGGTGGGCACGCTTTTGCGGATCCATGTCAAGGACAGTTAGCATCAAAACATATACTTGCAATGAAATAATATTGAATGACTACGTAAAAAGTGAATACATTTACTGCGAGTCTATTTAGAGAATAGTGGGCGATTTTAGTTTTGATACACATTCGCTTGAGAACTTTCGAGAACGTGGTAACCAAGAACGCGGATTAAGCAATAAACGAAAAGTAAAGGACGGGTTAATCATGCATCGCATCGGGGGCAGATACCTTGAATCCGGCTTCTATTAATAACTAAAATGGAACAATTCATGCCATTTTTCAAAGAAAAATTCCAGAACGGGGTGCTCTGAAACGGGTGTACTACCTGACATCATGGCGGGACGTGTAGGCAAGTTAACCATCGGTGATTACATGATACGTAAAGTGTAAATGCCCTTGGCTTGCGCGGGGTGTCATCTAGTCCATAATAATAAAAATTAAAATGCATTTGAATCAAATAGTTATATTGACGAATATTAATTTCACTTCTTGGAAATCATCTACTCAATAACAATATTATTTTCAACCGGAATGCGAATTTTGTAATGCTTTGAAAGAGAACGTTTTATTGAAATCAATCCTATGTTCATTCAAATTGTCAGTGTATATTTGTATGTCAGAAATACACAGAATGGTTTCTGGGACGATCGTGTATTGTGAAACAATGTAGAACCCTTTTATCAACACATCTTTCAGTTATGAAACAATTTAAGAAATCCAAGTCACCATAAAGAAGTTGGGATTTAAACGTGTGTACTTTGAGCTCTACAAGCACGTGCACTAATGTCTGGGCGACAGCCTATATACAGCAACCGACTCTGCTATCAATCGATTACATGATTCTTGGAATGCATCTAAATATAAAAAGGGGCACAACTTTCAAACAAACAACTGAAATCAAATCGAGGAGATTCATGTTTATGTAATGAAAATGTACATATTCATTAAAACATTTGAGTTTCATATTTTGAATGATCTTTAATGTATCAGTCAGTGCATAAAAATAACCATTTATATAACTGCTTAAATGTGCAAACCCCATGGAAGGGTGTTGATCCCGCTAAAATTGTTTCTGCAAAACTGACTTTATATTATAAAAAACATATCAAATCGGATGAAATCTTACTTACAATTCAGCTTTAATTATGCATCAGAAATGTTTCTTTCTTTACAAGTTTTGACCCAAAAAATTGTCTATAATGATTGAAGCAAGAACTTTTTTTGGCATACCAAATGCAAGGTCTCGGTACATTTAATATCAAAAACTTTTGAGATACACTTTACACCTTAAAGCAAATTATTAAAAGATAGAAAACTAAAAGGAAAATTCGTGAATTTTCGCAATTTTTCCACACCTATACCACTCCCTTTATTTGCATCATTTAAATAACAAAAAGATTATATCGTGCACCTATTTAATGAATCTTTTTCCAAAGCAGCCAAAGTTGGAGACTCTGTCAGTCATCTTTAAAGCTGAACCCATCGAACAAAATGGGTATTAAATTTGTACTAAAAGAGGAATAATTTTTTAGAGTAATAGGAAGGTCTTCCGTTCGGAACGGAAGACATAAATAAAGTAATATTCATTTTATTTATTTGAAACTATTGCTTAATTATGTCTATCAGAATTAGTTATAACATAACGTTAAGTAAATAATAATATCAAAAGTCTTCGGATTTTTTTTGCCCCTCGCACAATACCTTATATACGGATTTTTGTTTGGTCAGTTGTGCGTTCATTTTCGTCATAATAAGATTTCCAAACACAACATTACTAAAATGACATTTCGCTGGTCTGAATATTTATTCAGCTTGCTCAGAAGTGTAAACCATGTGTTGAAAACGATTTTAGATTTCATGAAACATTTTTATGACATAATATCAACCAAGTATTCCTTTCTTCATCTCTAGTTATAAAGATATTTTCCTCTTAAACTTAATTTAAGATAATAGAATTATCCACTCGAATACACATACCCTAATTAAGACTTGACTAAATACATCATTAAAAGGAATAGCAAACAAACTGTTTAGAGTATATTACAGTATAGCATATGTACTTACATCATTCAGAAAAAAACTAGTTCTCTTTTTGAAACTGGGCAGACGTTGAACACTCTTTACATTAACATTCAATTAATATAAGAAATGCCTTTAGGTTGCAAGACACATTTTATCAAGACTGATATAAAAACTTTAAATATTTTTATTAGGTTTTTCCTGAGCCCCCCTCATATATCAAATAACAATGAATTATAAAGGTCGGGGGTTTAAATTTAAATTGTTTCGTAACCTAATCTTTTAATTGTCAGGTGTGTTAGGATAGTTTTTTGATGACTGTTTAGGTTTTCGTCGAAACCTGAATAATTTTTTTTTACAAAATTAACAATGTGAACATTATAATTAGCCCCCATCCTATCGTTTATTGATTCACGCATCTTGACAAACTGTTGTGTATATATATATATATATATATATATATATATATATATATATATATATATATATATATATATATATATATATATATATATATATATATATATATATATATATAGACCATATCTTTACAAGAAGAGAGAAATGAGATCCTACATAAAAACAACAGCAAATCGAAACTCTAATATAAACTAGTTATGGTCACAAAATATAATCCGAGAATCAAAGGATTAAAAAAAAACAAGAGGCCCATGGGGCCACATTGCTCACCTGAGCAACAATAGGCGTTCAAAAGATATTGTGCCATATGGTCCATCGGTAGAATAACAAAAAATAAAATATTGTAAAGTATTCGAATTTTACACTTTTATTTGCATACACGTAATCTTTGACATTGAACCTTCATGAAATACTATTTTTACTAGAGTAAGAAAATCCTTCGCGAGATATAAAACTTAACATTTGGTAGGGGTACACTGTTAAGTTGTTAACTTCCAATTCTCTATATTTTCGTTCTGCCCCCCCCCCCCCACTTTGTAAAGTGATCAAAATATATGAGAGCATATAGGTACATTTTTTTCATCAACTACTTACTAGTTATTGTATTTTTAAAAAAAAGATATAATAGTTATTGTTTTTTATTCAAAAAATCCTACATGTATAGATGTGATGAAGGAAATTGTACCTCAATGGGCTCAATTCCTCAAATTAAAAACATTCAAAAAAAATTTTTGTCTTCTCCATTATAATTAAATGACTGTTATTTACTACAAACAAGGATAATTTTCCGCTGTGATATTTTCTTAGGAATAGCGATAATTACTTTTTCCCCGCAACAGAAATGTGTCAGAACCATGGAAACTGTTTTAAAGATGTCGTTTTTATTTACTCGTGTCTGAAAAACTATCAAAATTGATGTAGATTTCACATTATTAATTGTATAAAGAGGGGGCCCCAGAGAGTATGTATATACAGAATATCATTCTTTTATTTTGTTTGTACAAGTATTTAACATACTTTAATTCATATTGAATTTCTAATGTTCAACCAAAATTTCAGCTTTAATCGTACAATTATAAGCAAGATACAGAGCTCCCAGTTCGCCTAGGTTTGAGTCATATTTTGTTCACATGTATTGACATTACATGTAGAGCTCTGTACTTTGGGGAAAAAACTTATAAGAAAACAACAATATATAAATAGTGCCTGTTTGGGAGGGTAACAGTTGAAATTGACACCCCGAGAAAACCATTGTCAACCGACGCGAAGCGGAGGTTGACAATGGTTTTCGAGGGGTGTCAATTTCAACTGTTATCCTCCCAAACAGGCACTATTTATTTTGTTATACTGAATGTCTTAATTTTTAAGAAAATTTTACAGCTTTTATATAGGAAATACGTGAATTCTACAGCGAACCGTACGCGCATAATTTTCGCGCATGTAACATTTTTTAATGTTACCCGTTGCTAAGTGCGTTGCTAACGCTGAGGGTAATAGAAAATATTATTAACTGCGTCTTAACCAATCAGATTTCAGTATTTAACATGAAAGTATAACAACATTTACAAGTACATGTAGTTGCTCACCGGACCTTTTTAGAGTATATTTTCATTCTTTACTACATAAGGTTTATATTCCATATGTAAGGTTTTTACTTGTAATTATAAAACTCGTTCATTAATTTTCTCTACTTCTAAAATATACCTAAACTATACATGTACATGCACTTCATACATTTATAATTATCAGATTTTTATAGTCTTCAAATAACAAAATTCTTTCCCACTTCATTTGATTTGTCCATAATATACAGTTTTGAAATAAAACACGTTCTCTGATTTGCAAGGAATCAAGTCTTAATGTATTTTTTTAAATAAGTTTTTAAGATTTACTTTCTAATTAAGATAATCCCTTTTATCTTAGTCTTAACCTCACAAGCATAATTTTTTCATGCAATTTGTGCCACATGAAACAAAAACTAACAAAAAACATAAGATTTATAATAAATAGAAATGTGACATCTAAATATATCCACCTCTGTCAGTAGCTTTTTCGTTGCTGTTTTAAAAAATGTAAAATTAAACAAAACGATGGAAGCAAAACAACATTTTCTTTAATGTACGATAAATAATGACACAACTCCCTGAATTGTACAAGATGAACATTATCAATAATTGCTAAAAATACCAAAGATTCAGACACGTGGGCAACATTCATAACTACATTGTATAATTTACTAAGAGGACTCGAAGGTAGCCATTTTTTAGACTCCTTAAGAAGAAGAGCTCCATATAAAAGTAGAGGAAATTTAAAAAATAAAATATATGGAGTGTTTTAGGTACGTAGCATCGTTTTTGAGAGAGTGGGGGGGGGCACACTCATCCAAAAAACTTGACAAGCATAAAAAGAGTTGAGGTGTGTGTGGAGGGGGGGGGGGGGGCATTTGTACTTTTAACTTCAATTAAGAAAAAATCTTTTCTGCGCAAAAAAGTGGGGGGGGGGGCAAGCCCCCCTGATGCTACTTGCCTGTATTTCTTTAGAGAATACTAGTTTATAGCTAAAGGAACCATATCTTAAAATGTTTTTAGATTAGAGAATAATAGATCTGATGGTTTGTTTGTAGAGCATTTAGCCTCCTTACTAGCTTGACAATATGAATAATATATACATATTAATACAAATTGAAAAATACATGTGTGTACAACTTCAAACTTCTATTTTTTTTTCTTCTGAAAAAAAATAATAAATCAAATTTCAATAAAAAAAACCAATCTAACTCTTAAATGTTCCTAATGACTCATGTTTGATTCTCCAAATAAGATACAAGCACACAAAGAGTTCAATAGGAGAATGCATGTCTCATTTCTTACAATTTATATATGATACCATCATGATGATAAAAAAACTCTATTAAATTATGAAGCGTGTAATATAGTTAAAATTGACTTTTCGAGAAATCCCATTGTAAACTAGAATTAGCTCAATTCTAAAACTCATTAGAACATATGAAATGGTGTTTGGTAATAGGATGGGCTGAAAAAGCTAATCAACACTCATATTCACATCCATCAGATGAATGAGAAAATCCAACTGTAACAAGAAATCAAAAATGTAGTAAAGTATCTCTAGTAAAATTTACCACAATCTGTGTCCAACATTTATCCCCTACATTCTCTCTCCTCTCTCTCTCTCCCTCCCCTCTCTCTCTCCCTCCCCCTCTTTCTCTCCCCCCCTCTCTCTCTCTCTCTCTCTCTCTCTCTCTCTCTCTCTCTCTCTCTCTCTCTCTCTCTCTCTCTCAGCACCATCTGGCAATGTCCTCTTCACAGAGTTGTTTGGCAATATTCACATCCTAAATAAATGTGTAAATGAATCATTTCATCAGATCTTTCCTCTTTTATCGTAGACTTAATAAAACATTAAAGAATAATTTTTATGGAGGCTTAACAGTCAACAATTTTCATTATTATTTTTTCATGTTAAATACTGAAATCTGATTGGCTTAGACGCAGTTGATAATCCGTTCTATCACCCTCTGCGTTAGCAACGCACTTGGCAACGGGTAACACGGAATTGTTACATGCGCGTAAATTATGCGCGTACGGTTCGCCGTAGTATTCATGTCATTTTTATATAAAAGCAGTCAGATTTTCTCTAAAATTAAGACATTCAGTATAATAAAATAATTAGTGCCTGTTAGAAAGGTAAAAGTAAATATGGCCGCACATCCCCTTAAGTGATTGGTTCCAAGTTATGTAATATAAACCTTGCAGTGTAATAGTAACTATGTGTCGATGTCTTCTTAATCAAAGGATTAGTTATGGAGCATGCCAAGAGGGGGTAGTACTCAAAGCTCGCGTTACAAACATTGCTATGTGCTGTGATGATGACCACGTGCTTCTCATGTCTGTTTGGAGAAAAAAGAAGGGAGTATAGTGTTAAAAAGCCTCTCATTTCAACAACACTAAGAGTTCGCGGCCATTCATCTGATTATCTGATTTATTTCCGAATAAACATTGCATTCTGATGGCGACATAACGATGTTTCATTATACAATGTTATATTGGGGCAAACATATTGTAGTGATAAACGAATGTCATATTATTCACATTGGGTTCGGTGTTTTCAAGTTTACCCTGATTACAAAATGAGGACCGGAGCCGATCTTGTAATATTGATACAACTAAGCCCGATTATATCTATCCACTAACTGTACTCATTGAATGCTCTCATATACTAGCATCACCTTTTAAACACTATATCATAGACGTGTCATAAATTAGGGTCAACCTAACAACGAATTGATCAAGTCTCACCATGCAATACATTAGCTGACCTGTATCAGGGTACTTTATATATCTCTCACAAGTGTAGATATATGGTTGCATAGTCCATTGATCAGATGACACGATCGTACAACGATAATATTTCCCTTACCTTTATACTGTATTATCTATGTAACGTATAAAAGCTAAATACAGTGATTAAATCTGAAAATCCTTGTTTGTTCACCATTACTAGTATCACGTCAACTCAACAGACAGCTCAACAGACAATTATACAACAACTGCATTGTGCTTGAGGAACTAAGACTAATTCCTATGACATTTTTTTAACAGTAAGTAAACTATTTTATGAATTAATAATTTAAGTCATGCGATTTAAAAGATGCAAAATATTGCTATACAAAAGCTAGCCAGGAAAGCATATATCACATATCTCTTTAAAGTCAATCGAAGCATTCTTTCTTATTCATTAGGTCAAAGAAACTACATGAAGTTATTTAGTCTGTTATTCAGTAGAACCTGGTGTGATTTTTTTTGTTTCTGTCTCTCCTTCTATTAATAGTACTTATATTTTTTCCAAAAAAAAAAAAAAAAAAAAAAAAAAAAAAAAAAAAGGATTGTTATGCATTGTATATCTTGTTCCGCTTTCGTTTAACAGATTGTAGTGTATGGATACCAGAGTCCTAATTTCATGATTTATTTGAGATGGAACACATTTGCTTTAGAGTACATCAATGCTCCATGTGTTTTGGGGACACACATTTCATCTGCACATCATGTCAATGTGAACTGTGTCTCCAGTGTAAAGAAAACCATATAAACAATCTCAAAACAATAGACCATAATGTTGTTATATACCGTAAGAAATTTGACTGTGTCCCAATTCAAATGATTGCTAAACCCCATACTGATAAGGTCTGTGGAGAGAATTTGGAATTTTGTCACTTTCCTGACTGTTCCAGTTGCAATGAAAAGAGAACACACAGACAGATATATGATGAAACAGTATCTGACACAAAACGACAACTACACAAAGGAATCATCGACGTCATCAGAAGTGAGGTCCTCTTTAACAGATCTGTTCTCCTGACAGGAATCAAAGCTGATATCGAAAAATGCCAAATACAAATTTCCCGCTTCCAATCAAAAATAATAGCTAAGACCCAGAGACTGACAAATTTTATTGACTATGTGCAGAACGAGTTAATGAATAATGTGTTTTGTTACTTTGATTTCAAACACCGTTGTTTAAAACAGTTGATAAACATAAATAAACATATAAAAGGCATACAGAAATTTGAACATAGACATGAGAGGTCAGCAATTAATCCGGTAAAGTTCCTAACAAAAAAATCCCGCCTCCCAAAAATTCGTTATCTTAAACAACACATTAATCAGCTATCGATGATTGAGTCAATCAACAAGAAGGACGTAACGAAACTACTGAATGAAATCAAAATCACAGAAAGAAGAGTGCGAGAAGTAAAAACTGAGAGTTTGCTGAAACTGATGCCTGGCCCTGAACTCCATCAATTTCTCACACTGCCAGGTGTAGATAGTTGTTATCATATCTCCCGAGTGACATCAGACCGAATATGGGTCAGTGATGAAGGAACCAATCTTATACTGACAAACACAGACGGTGAAAATCTTCATCACATTGATGATGTGTTTGACGGTTATTTTTTTGGTAATAAAGTACACACGGTAAGCAAAGACGGTGAATTAATTTACATAGATAAAGATGGTACCCTTAAAAAACTGTCAAATGATCTAAAAACAACAACAACACTTATTAATTCAAACTTGAATTCGCGATGTGTGTATTGTTCCTTGATCACTGGGGACCTACTGGTTGGAGTCTATTACTCTGAAAGTAGAACAGGCCTTGTAATTCGTTATAACCACGCCGGACAACTTAAACAAATAATACAAAACGACACATATTTAAAGCCACACTCTGTAACAGAAAACAACAACGGAGATGTTATCGTTTCTCTGTGTGACTGTGGTTATAATTGGACTTGGGATGGTATTGTAGTGGTGACAGATAATGAAGGGGATCATCGTTTTACATACCAAGGGAATGGATATGGAATCTTTCCACGAGGAATCTGTACTGACGCGTTGTCACACATCCTAGTGTGTGATAGATTAGAATTAACAGTACACATTTTAGATAAGGACGGTCAATTCCTGTCTTACCTATTTATAAGACCCTCGGGAATATTCTCACCACTAAGTCTGAGTTATGATGTCAAAACCCATCGTCTCTGGGTCGGATCAGAGAACAACAACACGGTGTGTGTCTACAGGTTTATAACACGCCAGACCTTGCTGACCGGTAAGTTGACTTTTTTAATCAATTGTACATAGCACATTATGTAAAGCGATTGATATTTATAGTCGTTAAACGTGAGTAGTTGGTGAAATGTTGAAAAGAACTGCGCATTCTGCATTTGCTTTTCAATTTTGAACATTTTCTTACGGGAGCCCACGAAATAAAAATATAAGGTGGAATATGAGTATCACTTAATAATATTCCCATTGCTTTGCTTTAGAACAACTCTCCCTAGCTATAGTTTCTTGATCGAAACGATAGTTATAGTCTTTTATGTAAAATATACAAAAATATGCAAAATATGTACATTTTGCCTCAACTGCAAAAGAGGTGCGCTGTGAAAACAATTTATTGGATATTTTATAATACCTTTATTAAAGCTTACATTATTTAAAAGTAGAGCTCGAAACCTTACCTGCTTAATGACGATTTAAGCATTCAAGATATGTTATTAATTGGTCCAAATTATGCTAAATCCAATATGTATAATTAATTAATTTATAAAAATGATAATCTGAATCATAATTTTGCATTGCCTTTATCGCTTGCCATTTTGTGTTTCTAAAATTAAATTTTTTATTCAATTACTGAATTGTTACAAAGAAATAAAAGTAACACTACCACTTGTAAGCGACTTGAAAACATATTGAGATTCTAATCAAATAAATCAATTCATCATAAAAAAATGTATATTGACAAACATTAAATTATTATAATTTTTAAAAATAAGCATTACTGCATACACAAAACAAGAAAATGCAGTTGCTAAGCGATGCAGTTTATGTCATATTTTGATACTTTAGATCTCCCGAGTTGTTCTTTATGTAAATACATGTACAAAGGCTAATTAGTAAAGGATAGAAATTCTAATCGAGAAACTGTTTATCAAGTTAGCTGAAAATGCAATGTGTTATTTTTCAACATATATCCCATTAGGCTAAACAATGTTAAAACGATAATTTATTATATATGAAATCATAAATTATTTCGTTGACTTTGTCCCAAAATTAACGCATTCTGAAAAAAAAAATCAAAGTGCGTTGTACCAGTGCACCACATTTGTTATTTAGTTGTGAAATGAAAATGAGATTATGAAAACGAGTAGGAATTTTTTTGTTGCATCTCACAATAACACCAAAAAATATAGTCTCAGGTTTTTAAAATGATAATAATATTCATACAGTTATGTTGAACAATCTGATAGTATGTGTATGTTTTACAATTTACAAATACAAAACGATTTATAGATTTGATAATGAAATTATGTCAGAAAGAAACCTTATACAAAAACTAAAATAAAATATAATATTTGTTTACAATATAATATTTTAAAATAAGCGAATAAGATTTAGATGTAATAATGATAATACTTTATTTACAAACTTAGGAAATTATTTTTGAAGGAATATATTGTTTTAAAAATATGATGTTCATGTTTCTTTAATATGACACTTGTATTCATAAAAGAGAGCGAAAAAAGATTGGATATTTCCTTTGTTTGGTAGAAATAACTTGAATTATTAATTTTATAGATCATCCACAGATTAATAATGCGAAAGACTTGCAAAGTGACATTCAACCCACTAAAAAAGAGAGACAAGAAGTGGAGGGGTGTCAGCTGAAACTGTCTTCTTATTCTAAAGAGCTTCATTCTTTCACGGTGACGGGTCTCCAGAATTGTGTCCACATTTCCTGTGTTACATCAGGTAGGGCCTGGGTAAGCAGTTATAACCACAATCTCATCTTGACAAACACAACAGGTGTCACATTACATCATGTGCAAGACCTTTGCTGTCCCTCGGATTTTCATGATTTATATCTTGATTTTTTTCATGCTGGTGTACACACTGTAAATAGTAAAGGTGAACTGATTTATATTAGTAAGGATTATAATATCAAAAAGCTGTCCAAGGATATGAAAACAACTACAACATTCATACAGGAAACAGAAAGTACATGGGACCCATACTGCGTCTGGTCTTCTGTTTCTACTGGGGATCTATTGGTTGGAATGTATTCCAAAGTATCCCGGTACAACCAGAAAGGGAAACTGATACAGACAATACAACACGACAACACAGGACTTGACATGTTTTTGGAGCCTCACTTTATAACAGAAAACAACAATGGGGACATCATTGTATCTGACTGCAGCATCAGCATGTTCAATGCTTCAGGGTCTGTAGTGGTGACAGATTGCGAAGGAAGACATCGTTTCTCTTACACAGGACATCCACCAGGATCAGGACTATGGCCTCATGGGATCTGCACTGACGACCTATCCAACATTCTAGTTTGTAATCGGGGAAATATACACATATTAGACAGTTCAGGCCAGTTTCTGTCACATCTAGAACTTAAAGAGTATTTATTTCCGTTCAGTCTGTGTTATGATGTCAACTCTCGCCGTCTTTGGATCGGATCAATTTTTTCCAAACAATTGTTAGTTTGCAGCCATTATGAACGACAAGAGGCTATAAAAGGTAGGTATTTAAGATTGTCGTTTTAAATAGCTGTATATTTGTTTAATACTTGTTCATAAAACAAACTGTTAGACGTGTTAACATGTACCGTATGTTTAGTTGTGAACTGGTATCATGATTGCATACGTTTCACCTTGTTTAACAACAGGCCTCTTGTTCAGGTTAATGTGAGTAATTCGATTGTGGGGTGTTAGATTTGACTGGATCCATCTTAAGACTATGTCAAGCTTTAATGAAAACCTATTTTAATACATATGCTGATATTAATTTGCTCATTTTAAATGGGTTCTTTCTATGCATGGATAAAAAAGACGTACGTGAAAAATTCATTAAAAAACACTGGTTACAATTTTTTTAAATCACAAACAAAAATGAAAAATTGAACGTACGTAGACTAAACGAAATGCGAAAAATTTAAAAGAAATAGTTATTGACCCATACAACAGGAGTAAGGCTCTCACGTTTTTACATGGACAATAAAAAAAACGTTCACATATTAAAGTAAATTATATCTTTCACCTACTCCATATTACTAATTTTGCACGAGTACTTAATTCTACGATTCAACGCTTTGAATCAAATTGCTAGAATGCAAAATCGCGAAAGCCAAATTTATACCATAGTCTCATTTAATTTCCACCTTTCCGAAAAAAATAAAAGCGATATTTTAACCCGCGTGGGATGTGTTTATTGCAATTGTACGCTTACAGGTATTCCTTTCTTTATGACAATACATTATGTGTACCAGAGGAAAAGCTTTCACATATTTACATGTACCAGAGTATAGACTTTCACGCACATGAACATATATGTGTACCAGAGTAAATAATATCACGTATTGACATGTACCGGAGTAATACCTTTCACGAACATATGTGTACCAAAGTAAATACATGTACTTTCACGTATTTATCTGTACCAAAATGAAGGCTTTCACTCATCACCTGTACCCGAATGAATACTTTCACGAATTGACGTGAACCAGAATAAAAGATTTCACCTAATAATATTACCACAGTCCAGGCTCTGACGTCTTTACGTGTACATGTGTAAAGTCGTTTACGAGTATTTACGAGTAACAAAGTAAAGACTTTCACGTATATATGAGTACACTGTACTAACTTCAAGTTGTCAAATCAACAGACACTGTGAACATTTTAACAAGTGACCAGTTAACTTTAGCTTTAGCTTTAGATAAATATCAGTGTGTTACCGAGAGTAGCCAGTAAATTCAAGCCATCATATAGCTTAAAGTCGAATTTGTGTCTGATTATAAAACAACTGTTAAGGCAGTATACTTATCGAATTACGTTAAAAGCAATCAGTTACAATTAGTCGTTTTCTTTCATGGACACGCGTTTTTTAACAAAAGCAATCACAAAGTAATTATACCGACTGTTGGGGGAGGGGTGCACCTTTACAAGAATGTCGAAAATACAATTGTCTTGCATTTGTTTTTTTATTGAATTTACTGTTGTATATGTTTCCTAAGTTAATGAAATGTTTCAGGTAACACCTGATGTATGAATGTTAATAAAAAATACATTAATTGCTCTTTTTGTAGATGGTTATTTAATTAATTTAAAGGTTTCCTTGGATATTTTATTGGATTGAATAAAGATGTTTACTTAGTTAATAAAATCTTTCAATTATCTTTTTCTTTTCATCTTTTTCGTAGATGGTAAATCGAGCAGCCCAAATGAGGAAGAAAGCTTGTCCCACTCACGACAAACCTGATAATGGAGATGTATCTTATACTGACAGACTGTTATTTGTTCATATGTATACTGTGTAGTTCTTTGTTTTAGTCTAATGTTTTTCCCCTTTGTCCCTTATAGTTGTACTGTACACTTTCTCAGTCGATTTACTTGATATGTCGTAGAAATATAGTAGATTTGGCACACCCTGTCAATGCATGGAAAGAATTTAATGCTTATGAAAATCTAGAGATACATGTAGAGCATTTTCTTCAAAACAGCATTGACAGGGGTGTATAGGCATGTAAAGACGTTTCAACACCCATCATCAAGCTTAGTTATGAAAATGCGTTGCTTATCGACAGACCCATGGCCTAGCATAGGAAAAAAAGTATCAACTGTATGGATTAGACAGTTGGTCATATTTTTTTTTCAATCACACAAAAAAAAACACAAGAGTTTTGTTAATCATTAAAGGTTCATTGACACACTTATGGTCAAATTTTATGTTTTTTCCTTCTTGATTAGAAAATGATCTATCAAAATTAAAGTGTCAATCGTAAAGATATAGCATGACACAGAGCCCATAATTCTTTGCTATGAGCACGGCTCCTGCCATGTTTTTATTTAGTAAAACATTGGTTCAATACTGGTAAAATCTCTTCTTCAAGCTGATTTTTTTTATCTGCAAATTTGTTATGAACATAAATAAACAGTTCCAAGAGTTTGTCCATTAAGCATGGAATCGTAAATTTTTAAAATGCTTTTTCAAACAATTGTTTGAATCAGCGTTTTATACATTTATATTGGAATATATATTTGAGAAAGCTAGAGGTATAGACTATTTTTAATATATTTCAGAAAACATCATAAGATATAACATTGCAAATGCCCTTCTAATTTTAGCTCAAAATCAGCTGTTTAAAGTGGAAACCCCTATGAAATAATTTAGACTCGTCCATACAGGTGAATAACACACCTGAGTGACCACCCATCAATGCTTTTCAATTTGAGCTCTCAGAGTGGGGAATGAAACATTTCCTTTACAATTGGGAAAAATTATCAAAGGATCAGTGGGTATTAGAAACAGTAAAAGGTCTCAAATTAGAATTCATCCAGATTCCCCCAGTCCAAACAAAATTATCAAATTGCCATATAACTTCGAAAGAGAAATCCCAAATAGTGAGAGAAGAGATAGAATCTATGTTAGAGAAAAAAGCCATTTGCGAAGTAAACCAACTAAATTCGGAAATCGGCTTCATAAGCCCCATTTTTTTGGTAGAGAAAAAGGGAGGGGGGCACAGACCTATCATAAATCTCAGGGATCTAAACGGTTTCATGGTTTACAGACATTTCAAGATGGAGGGCATCAATCAGGTAAAAGACATAATCCAACAGGGGGACTGGTTAATAAAAATAGATCTGAAAGATGCTTATTTTACGATTCCAATTTACAAAGCAGATCAAAAATACCTGAGATTTCCCTGGGAGGGAAAGATTTACCAATTCCCCTGTCTGCCCTTTGGAATAACTGTAGCTCCCTGGGTTTTCACAAAATTGATGAAGGTCCCAATAAGCTATCTTCGCCGATTAGGGTTAAGAATGGTGATTTACTTGGACGACATACTAGTATTGAACAAGAAAAGGGAAGATGCAGTGTTAGATGGCATAACAGTGAGAGAGATTCTGGAAAGTTTGGGGTTCATGATAAATTTCAAGAAATCAATATTCACACCTATTCAAGTAATAGAATTTCTAGGATTCAAAATAGATTCTATGACAATGAAAATCTATCTACCACAGGAAAAGATAAAAAAGATCATAAAAATATGTCAAGAGGTCTTAAAGACAGACAGAGTATCTGTAAGAAAGCAGTCAGAGGTCATAGGGAACCTAACAGCAAGTTTGCAAGCTGTTCACCAAGCCCCATTACATTATCGCCATTTACAAACGGCCAAAAATCAAGTGTTGAAAAAAGGTCAGAATTACGATGCACTAGTTTTTCTATCTCGGGCAATGAAAGAAGATTTAACTGGTGGACCAACCACCTGAAAGAGTCCAATGGCAAGAATAAAGTTCAGTTAATAGATCAGAAGTCAATAATCATTCAAACCGATGCCAGCAAATTAGGGTGGGGGGGGGGCAGTTTGTCAAGATCTAAGAATAGGAGGAACTTGGTCAGAGAACGAGAGTCAGTATCATATAAATATTCTAGAACTCCTTGCAATAACACATGCAGTGAAATCATTTTTAAAACAAAAATTAAATCAAGTTGTGCTAATTCAAACATACAACAAAACAGCAATGACATATGTGAACAAAATGGGGGGCACAGTGTGCAGTCTTTGCAATCAATTAGCGTTAGACCTATGGAAATGGTGCATAAAAAGGGAGATTTTAGTGAAGGCGGAATTTATTCCAGGAAGGGAAAATGTTATGGCAGATTGGGAGTCCAGACATCACAAGGACTCAAGCAGTTGGGGGTTAGATCCTTACATATTTCAGATTTTAATGAACAAAACAATAGATTGCAATGTCGATCGTTTTGCAAACAGGTTAAACACAAAACTGGAGCAATTCATCAGTTGGCTCCCAGACCCAGAAGCAATAGCTCACAATGCCCTGTTACATCCATGGAAGGGAATAAAGGGTTATGCATTTCCCCCATTTTGCTTTATATCCCAGTGTCTAGCAAAAGTACAGAAAGAGAAATCAACTATCCTTCTAGTAACGCCAGCATGGCCAGCCCAGCCTTGGTATGAAACAATACTGAAACTCTGCATTCAGAATCCAATTCTCCTCCCAACATTTCCTCATCTTCTGTTATCGGACAAGGGGGATCCCCACCCTCTAGTAATGAACAAGTCTCTCCAACCAGTAGGTTGGGTTGTCTCAGGAGATCCATACAAACAATGCAATTATCAGAAGAAGCTGAAGACCTTATCTATAACTCATGGGGGAAGGGCACAAAAGCTTCTTACAATACACCGATCCATTTTGCATCGATAAGCTCCGCCCCCCTTAGTTACGTCATAGCGACGCTTCCGGGTCGGACATTCTAAAGTAAACATGGCGGGCGAAATAAACTTAACATCAATCCCTTCAGACATTTCTCTCGATTATTTCAAGAATACATCAATTTCCAAGAGAGCGAAAGAAAGAGGTTATAATTATTTCATGAATAGTTATGTACATGCATTAAAATTGTACAAGTCCAGTGATGAATCAATAGATATCGCCGCCAAATGTTTTCGATCTATGCGTAAAAGTGAAGCTCCCCACAAAATAAACATGTCAATTACGATCACAACTTCAAGTATCAGCGAGAGTCATTGCTCATGCAAAGCTGGGTATGTACTTATATCGAAAGATTATGATGTTTATTTTTTAAAAAAACCATCGTAACATTTTCAGCATACGTGTTTAAAAATATTCTTTTCAGAGTAAGCGGTACTTGTTCCCATTCAATTGGTATGCTATACACTTTAATTCACTACAAAAATCTTGGCATGACTGAAGTTCCTTCAGCACTTGCCTGCACTAGTATGCCACAGCAGTGGCATAAACCGCGGGGGTCCAAAATCAGCCCAGAACCACTTTCTGCAATGGTGTTTTCTAAACCTAAACAGACCCCAAGAAAAAAGAGGCCTATCCATAGCATTATGCCAAAGATGAGGTACCGACAAATTATTGTAAGGTTTTTATAATAAAGTCTTCATGAGACATTATACGTTTGAATAATATAAATCTAAACTAGAATATATGAACTCACCGCATATAAATTAATTAAGAATACCAGATAGTGGTGCTATGGAGGTGAAAAAGCTAAAGACAAATTCCGCAGCTGTGGGAACACCACTATCCTACCTCCTTCAGGAGGAGGTTCAGCTGATTGAGACAACACTAGGTGGTGTACAGATGGGGTCAATGCTTCCATATCAGGTATAACACACAGAAATGTTTGCATGCATGTACTATATTAAATAAAAACAAGAACATTCATTTTCAAAACTTTACTAAAGTATCTTGGAAATTTGTCAACATCGCAGCTACAAACCAATGTGCATTAATACAATTAAACATGCTCACAGGAATTTTTCTTTTCAATAATTTAAAACACTTTATTTGATTGATGGCACGTTCAATGTGTATTCTATGAGTAGCTATTTTTCTGGTAAGGTTTACATCGCTTTCACTAAATGGCCTAGCACTAGATGCAAGGGGTGGAATATTCAACTGCAAATCTAAAAGTGCCAACTCTTTTTCAATTAGAAACCCTTTGTCAGCCATTAAGGCATCATTATTAGCAATAAACTCCATTTCTTTCAAATGTTTTAAATAATCATAAAAACCACATTGTTCAATGATATCATTGTCAGAAATACTTCCAGAAAATAAATCTGAAACAAATAAAATTGACCCTCTTGGGTCACAAACAACAAGAGCTTTTAATGTATTGGATGATTTGTAGTCTGAATAGCACTGACTTTGCTGTTTCAATGATGAAGGTTTTTCAGTTTTTAGCTCGGTACAGTCAAGAATAGCTAAACAGTTTGGAAAATCATGTTTGTAAGATTCTGGCATGATTCCTATGATTGTATTTCGATGGGGCCAATAACTTAAGGAACCTAATCTCAAATACATGTACTTCGCTACCCCATTAATTACTGTTGACACAGTTTGAACCTTAATATTGAATCTGAATGCTAAATCTTTCACATTTAAAGCATTTCTTAGTCTGCACAGGTACATAAACAACTGCTGTGACAAAGGAAACTTGTCAATATGTGTTTCTTTTCTTTTGTCTTCATAAATGATTGGATTTTCACAACTTGGAAAGAGAAACACAAGAAGCATAAGAAATCTACTATAACTTAATCCAGTGTAAAATTCAAACAAGTTTTTGATCTTTGACTTTGAAACTTCTTCAGCAGTGAAAATTGTATCTCTCTCTGTCTGGCAAGCAGCATCAGAAACTTTCCCTCTCTGTCTGATTTCCTGTCGCAACCTGTCATTTTCTTCCTCCAGTTTTCTAACTTGTGCAACCCATGAAAGCACATCCATAGATGAAAATACTGAAATAGTAAATAAAATAGTTCATTAATAAGTGTACTGTAATTAACATCAAAATAAATAAAATCATATGATCAGAAACAATGCCGAGAAAATTACATGCATACATAATTACATTACTTACTTACAAGAGTTTGCATACCGTTAAGTATACAGGTATATATAAATATGTAGTTACATGTAACTTTATTCTCACAGTATGCTGTTATCAATAATTTTTGTAGTTACATGTACCATGTATTAGCCTATGTACATATTAAAGATGTTAATTATACTTATATTATCTGTAAATTTTCAGTTGAAAAACTACAAATCTTTTCCGACCATTGTACATGGGGCTTGTGGAAATACTACATTTCCTCTAGACACTGATGTGCCATTAATCAATTCTAAATTTCAACAACTCAATGAAGCTTTTAACATGACACAAGATGACGCCGAGAAGTTAGAAAGATTAACCGTGGATCAATCTGGAAATGCTTTGTGGTATGAGGAGAGGAAGAAACGTGTGACTGCTTCCCAGTTTGCAAGAATATGTAAAAGGAAAAAAGATATAACTGACACTTTTGTTTCTAGCATATTTGAAAGTAAAAATTTTACTACTGAAGCAACTTCCTACGGAAAATGTAACGAAAACATAGCTAAACAGAAATATATGGAAAAATTCCACAATGTACATATTCATGACTGTGGATTAGTAGTAAATCCAAGATTTTCATTTCTTGCTGCCTCGCCTGATGGTAAAGTTTGTATAGAAGGACAGACTGGGGTATTGGAAATAAAATGTCCCTTTTCAGCTAGAGATTTACTCATCGCAGAGGCAGTGAACTTACCAAAGTTTTGTCTTGAGATATTAGGAGACTCATATACATTGAAAAAGAATCATGATTATTATTTCCAAATTCAGGGACAATTAATGGTGACAGGTGTTTCTTTCTGCATATTTGTTGTGTACACAAGAAAAGATTTATTTGTGGAAAAAATAACCAAAAATGTTGACTTCATTACAGAAATGTTTGATAAGCTTGCTAATTTTTACCTTCAATACAGACCAAGAATATTGAACAATATTCCTGCTGCATAGTTTAAGTCATCAAATGTTACTTTACAGCTATGAAATGAATTATTTCACAAATGAAAGTGTGTTACTGTGTTCAATTAATAAAAAGGAACCAGCTAAATCACAGAAGCAGAATCTGGTTTTGACAAATATACATACATTCTTCTTCTGTTTGGCATGAGGAATCTATGACAGGATTTGAAGTTGTCTGTGTTGTTAAACAGCATTCCATTGCTTGAGAATATGGTGAATCATCAGTACTGGTACTACTGAAAAAAAAATATTTGATAAAAACCTTCATTATAAGACCGGTATAGAACATGTAGAATACAGAATACAGATGTAGAGAAAGTTATGCAATATATTATCTGACCAGAGACAACTATGTTCATCTTTAACCCAACACTTATCAGCTGATTATTGAAATGTTTTATTTGATGCAAACCTGGTCTTGCTGTTTAAATCATCTGATTTTGACTGTTGAGACAAGTATATGATCTTTCGCCTTGCTCTGTGCAGTTCACCAGTCTGGGCATCACAAGGATCTGGGTATTCATCTGAAGGGCCATCCAATGAAATGAAATGCTGAAACAGTGTAAAAAAAAATAGTAATACAATCAGTATATTCTATGATATGAATCATATGTAATGCGCTCTGTCTGACTCTCTGTCACAGCACAAAGCTACAGGTACATCTTGAAAGCTTTAAAATTTTACTGCATTTTTTTACAAGCATTCCGACATATAAACAAGTGTTAAAATCTAATTTGTTTATGCCAGTATGGGCATTTTGGTATTTTAGAAGTCGGAACAAAAACGACGCCATTTTCAAGTTGTACATACGTGATGTAACGTTACGTAACGTTACGTCAGTGTTCAACATGTTCAAAGGATATCGAATTACTGGATGGGAGGTTATTCTATAATCTGAAAATAAAATGAACGTGTACTTACCTTAGAACACACATATGTATGCTTCGTAATTTTGTCAACGTTAAGCTGGGCATGTGGTCTTCGACAGCATGATATCCATCGAAAACATTTCTCCAAATCAGACTTTGGCTTCGGAAATGGGATGAATTTTGCTCCCATAAGTTTCTCTGGATACCTGCTATCCGATTTACATGTCCCATAAGAACAGTGCTTCACCATTATATTGAACTCAATCGAAAAATAACACCCAGATTTACAGTTTCAATGCGTAAACAATCGCCGTTTTCATGTAGCGATGTCCGACCAATGTCCGACCTTATACGCCGCATCAGATGACGTGATCTGATTGGTCAAACCCGACACACCCACAAATAAAATGGATCGGTGTATTCAGCCTGGAAAAAGTGGGGTAGCTGGTGTGATAGAAGGGAAATTGATCCATTTTCAGCACCTGTAGCTCAGGTGTTAATATTTTTGACTTACTTGTTCTATGAGGGCTTCCAGTATATAACAATTAATGTACATATATCGGCTATCTCTTCTGTTCTTCCCTACGTCAATAATCAACCTATAGGTAAGCACCATTTAGTTAAGATGCTAATGAAAGGGATTCTTAGAGGGAACCCCCCTTTACCAAGATACAAAGACACATGGGACATAGATATTCCTTTGAGGTTCTTGATCTCTCTTCCAGATAACAAAGACCTTTCACTAAAGCTACTCTCTAAAAAGCTAGCTACACTTTTAGCCATTACAGCTCCTAAAAGAGTTTCAGAAATAGCTAGGTTAGATAAGAAATTTATGAGGGTGACCCAACAAGGTATAACATTCTACTTACCTGGTCTTTCAAAAACACAAAAAGACTGCAAGTCTCGTGAAGTTTTTTATGCAAAGCAAGAAGAAAATCAAAAATTGTGTGTTATTGATTGTTTGACGGAATATTTTGAGAGAACTAAAGCTTTCAGAAATCCTGATCATTCAAATGATCCATTATTGAGAACAATTATTAGACCTCACAAAGGTTTAACCAGTAATACAGTCTCAAATTGGGTTAAAGATATGATGACCCTCTCTGGTATAGATACCACTAAATTTAAAGCGCATTCAGCAAGAGGGGCCAGTACAAGTAAAGCCTTTAGAAGTGGTGTTTCTGTTGATGATGTTATTAAAATGGCAGATTGGACTAATGCTGGAACATTTTTCAAATTTTATTGCAGGTTAAAAGATGGAACAAATAAGTTTTCTAGAGCAGTGTTGGAATTAAGTCAGTATACATATAATAATTTTGTAGCTTTGAACCTGCAATGTTATATCTTATGATGTTTTCTGAAATATAATTAGAGATTTTATGAGGGCATATTTGCCCGAAATGAAATATAGATTATATAAAGAAAACTCATAAAATATAACATTGCAATCCCACCACATCCCTCCCATATAATGGAGTTTTATGGGATGTTATTTAAAATTTGATTTTTAAATACAAATCATATACTTGATGCATATTCTTTTTGTTGTAGAAGAATCTGACGGATGATGCCGGTTGATCTCTGCGGGATCCTGTTTTTTGTACATGTATATTATCCTGATTCAAGAATGTCTCTCAAAGTGAATTTTGTGTATAAGTGTTCTCCTCTTAAATAAGGGCAAAAATTGAAAGCATTGATGGGTGGTCACTCAGGTGTGTTATTCACCTGTATGGACGAGTCTAAATTATTTTATAGGGGTGTCCACTTTAAACAGCTGATTTTGAGCTAAAATTAGAAGGGCATTTGCAATGCTATATCTTATGAGTTTTCTTTATATAATCTATATTTTATTTCGGGCAAATATGCCCTCATAAAATCTCTAATTGTGGAGTAAAAACTGACATACTTGTTCCTTTTTCATGATAAAAAAAAAACATATTTAATATAACATGCATTCCAAGGCAATTCTAGAGGATTTCGTAAATCCCCAAAACAGGAATTAAATTTTACCTTGTAAACTTTGGGCCAAAATACTTTGAACCGATAGTGTGTGAGGTCGAAACGACCAGGCACCGTGACATAGCAACAAGAGAAAGGTAAATAAAGAAGATTATAACATTAAAATGTTGGTCATTCATTCAAAATGCGCAATTTGATATCTAAAAAATAAGACATAAAATGTTGATCTTAAATCGTGTCCAATTCCCTTTAAGTTACCTTTTATAAAAAATATAGAGCGGAATTTAATATTGTAGTGACAAATTTAAAGGGATCAAACCGGAGAACAATAATAGTTAATTCTGAACTCACGGGAGAGTCACAGAAGAATTTACTGATTTATGACCATCATTATTTAAAACAACAAATAACAAAAAATACTGCAAAAGACAAACTTTTCTTCCATTCAAATTTCACTAATTAATTTTGTAGATGAACATACAGACAGTGTAAATGGTTTTTCCTGGTCCAGCTCAAGACAAGTCCGAGAAAGGCGAGTATTAAAATACTAAAATGTAAATGTGATGAACTGATTTTAAAGGAAAATATTTTTAATTATCTTTCGAAAAGTATACTTGAAATTGTCATACATGAAATTGTAGCTCAAATAGACTTAAACAATGCTTTGTGTTTATTTTAAACGTTGAAGAATTAATTATGTTTAATCATAAAAACTTATTGTGTTCGTATATGGAGCTTATCAATGCAACTACATATTTTGGTTTTTTTAATTTTTTTTCTCTTTTCTTTTTTTAACAGTTGTCGTTGATCTGACCTAATTGTCCACGACATGCTAAAATAAACGGACACCCGCTCAAGTCCATATTTTATTTGAACAAATCGTTACGTCACAATACAACGCTCGTACAGAACAAATTATTTTCCTTGACGATACATTTATATTTTGCACAAATTAACGTCACTTTCAAAATACGCATCTTCTTTCTGTTCATTATAGTGACAACATTAAATTGTCTGGATTGAACTTAATTTATGCCTAGCTATGATTGATGATTATAATATAATTTGGGGCAGTTAATTCTTTATTAACCGCTAAATGCATAAATGCTACCTTGTTTGTAGTCATTTGAGCTTTTTGTTCCTTTTGAATAAAACACTTATTTTATTTTTTTATAAAGCATCTTTGTACACATCAGGTAACATTTTCTTGAGATGAACTAGAGGTCGCATGCGATCAGTAAAAATTTTAATGGGTAGTTATATTCAAGCTACTTGTACAAAATATTAAAAAAGAAAAACAACAACTTGAATCCGTTTGTGTAGTTTGTTTGACATCGATCTCTTATGGGTAATTATACTTATATAAGTTGTTGAACTCTATTTCTATGTCTATATAACGGAAAGATTAGGTGTACCTTTTAATTGAGTTAGCATGCTCTTATGGTTACAGCGATTATACAATACACAAGATTTGCTCAATCATAGGTTAAACGATTTCAACAGTTGAGTACATTGAATTTAGTCACGTCCCTAGTACAAATATGTTATAATTGAAGCTACCTGTACAAAATACTAAAAAAAACAACTTCAATTCGTTTGTGTAGTTTATTTGACATCGAGTATTCTATGTTGGTTTAGATCCAGGGAAACCAATGCCAGCCGCCGGTCTCATTGTGGTCTCTTCTCACTAAAGTGGGATGACTTCCGGCGACTTTTCTCTTTCCTTGCTATCAATTTTAGCTCATTTATTGCATCTTATAGCATTTACAGTTCCTTATTATTACCCATGCAAAATGCTCTTTTTTCAAAAAAACTATTTGGGTATATAAATTTATAACTTATATCTTAAAGGTAGGAAAATTAAAAGGTTTATAAGCCGTTCATTCGAACAAGGAATGCCATATACCAAACTTGTTATATACTTTTATTTTCAATTTAATACAAACATTATATAGTTAAAGACGTTTTAATTATAAACATGTACTATTATTAACAATTTATATTAAAACTCAACTTGTCGCGGTAGCTAAATACGATATAAATCTTACAATGTGTGTTTTCTGTTAAAAAAAGAAAAGAAAAAATTTCTGATTTAAATGGGCCAAGATATACACACTTAAAATAAAATAACACCCGTTTGCACCCGCTTGTAAAAGAAAAACCTTATCAAATGACTTGAAGGGACTTTGAAACGATTTGAGATAAAATATATATATATTTTTTTTTTATTTATTATGTATAATATGGTTTACTGGTGCATTTTAAATGATTGACCAGAATATTGAATGTTTAAGTCAAGTTACAAGCGATATACAGAGGTAAGAATTGGTTGTTATGTAAACAAAGCTCGAGTCTTATAGTTGTTTACAAAATTGTATTGCAGAGAATTACCATTTTTAAGAAAAAATGACACGTGAAAAACAATTTAAACTAACTCAGTATCTTCTTAAATACTACTATCAACAACAGAAAGATACATTTGATTGAAAATTACACCAATACTATACATATGCAAAAATGAAAATATTCGAGCTTTGTTTACAAAGAATTATAAGCTCTGTATCTTGGTCATAACTTGATATCTGACTTCCAAATTTTGATAGAGCATTATAAACTTCTATATTTATAATCAAAAAAATTGAAAATGCAAAAATAAATTTTGGAAATTTTAAATCAAATCGTGTCTAAATCCCTTTATTTGTTTACCATGAAAATGCAAGGATTTGTAGAATGAAAGAAGCAAAACAATATACAATGCAATCAAGAATCAAGCAGTATATGTTACCTCGTTCAATCCATTCAAGTTTCTTTCGTTAAGAAATGGTGTATTTCCAATTACTCCTTCTTTTCCCTGATTTACAAAATGTTTATCATTTGAAATTCATAAAAAGGCAATACTTGCAGGAGAAAAACATATCGGAAAATCAACAAAACGAAACATATAGACTGATCCTAAAAGTAACATTTTTGTTGAAAAATTAAAGGTTTCTTTGTTCATATATTTTTTTGTCAGAGGTGGCGGTTGTGGGTTACATTCGAGTCAAATTTGTGATTTTCTTACCGCATTTAGTTTGTTGCTTTCCATTACAGAAGGTCTGTCGAGGTACGTTACACCTAAAATGTGTTGTATCTAGTTATTGATCAATAATTCAGGAACTTGATAAGTAAACTGTTAGAGGAGGTTAACAACTCCAAGTAATTGTGAAATGGAAATAGGTAACTTAAGATACAGAAATGAAAATACTGTAGACAAACTATTATTCGCGATTTTTTTTAGATAAACTGGTTCGCGGCGACTAATTTTTGCGATCATGCCTTATTCAGACATGGCAAATATTGGTCCACAGCGAGAAATGTGAGAGACAAGAGGATCTAGAATACCCTGCGAAGAATTCTAGCACGCACAGAGAAGTTGGTTTTACAGTATGCATGTGTTAGGCGATAAGCCTTCTTACATAAGAAAATTTATACGTTAGATTAATAGCAAATAGACAAGAAAAACAATTCTCAAAACTAATGATCCAGTTAACTTGTTTCCAGTTAGTCTATAAACCTGGCGTGTAAAATAAAATGAAAACCCAACTCGAACATAAACATCTTACCCTGAGCAGGTATCAAGTTCACCAACAAAGTGCCCAAGACAACAGCCAGTTTGAGAGTGAGCGCCATTTTAACGGTTTTAACTGAGGACAAGTGAATAGTCTCAGTCTTTTATAATGAAATAACTGCTCTAAATCGTGTTACATATTGATATTCGTGTCTACTTAAGTTTTATACAATATAACTATCATCCTTAAAAGCAGTCATGCGTTGAAACCATGACAGTTTTTTAAATTAAATTATATGGCGCAGATAAGTAACATCCGTATTTTAGATTCATTCAGATGCATTCCAAGGCAATTCTAGAGGCTGTTTTAAATCCAAAAACAGATGATATGTTTACCTTGTTTTGTATTTTTGATGCGCGTTGTCTCTGGAAATGGTACAAAGGTCTTGTATGTTCAAGCAAATGTAACAAAATATGATGTCCCTGTGTTTATGTGTTTCTTTGCTATAAAAATATATTTGACGTCTTTTTGAAAATCTGCCAAAAGAAATATATTTCCAAAGTGTAACACTGTGCCGGATAATTATGCCAGTGCCAAGGTGTCATTTTTGCACCCGCTTAAGATGGAGTTTCAGAAAAATCCATGTATACCAAATGATAGACCATTGTCTAGAGAGTATATAATCACTTTTGTTTTTAGTGTGTTTCACCTGACAGGTGAGATATTTACCTTTAAAAATAAATATCCCATAGGAAAATGATAATTCCCATAGGAGAACTGAATCTCCTACAGGAAATATTGACAATCCTATAGGATTTTTAAGAAGTCCTATAGGTGGCTGTTAAAGGGGAAGGAAACTAAAAATATATTGTACAATAAGTCAATTAATTGTCATCTACTTTAATTTTAAATCGTATTTATTTTCATTAAAAACCCCGGAACAATGAATAGATCAAGAAAATCGATCGCTTCATTTAAATTTCCCGCCGCCATAGGGGCTGCCATTGAACTTTAATCTATGACGTCACACCATCTATTCCGGTTTGTCTTATCAACATAACATCAATATTTTCGCTCTAAATGACAAGTTCTGGAAAATTTGAAACGGTATTGATTTGAGACCGTTCTTTTACCTTTGCAAACTACAAACTAACGTCAAATGGAGCATGTTTGTTGAAATCTAAAAGCGGAGGATAGTGTCGGAGAAATCTCCGCTTAAATGTGGAAATTGTCAACAGATGCCAAGTATCATAGAAAATGTCTGCCGTCGTTATTTCGACATGGTAATTCCGACTTTAAAGAATGAATTTTAAACATCCCGATTACAATTATAACATTTATTCAGTTTGCGAAGAACTTGACTTGGAATAAAAAATTTAATCGAGGTCGTTTTCAACTTTGAATGATAGCAGCTGTCATTTACTTATGAAAATGCATATATTTATGCATACAATGATACATGTATTTATTCTTTAGATTGACGTGTAAACTCAAACATTATCAATGTTGTTTAGTCGATTGAGTAACAGAAAGGCATTAACCAGCGTTATCTATATTCAGAGCACTGTGTACTTTCATTTGTATATGTAAACCAAACCGGAACAGATGGTGTGACGTCAAAATAATTAATTTTTTTGGTTTTTAATACAAAAGAGTTCTACATCATGTCAGCCTCCAGTACATACGATTTCTCCAACTTCAAACGTTCATTAAAGCTTAATTACCTAATTTTTTTTCAAAACAGCATGACCACTTGTGATAATTTACACCACTTTATTAAAATAAATAATGTTTTTGACTTTCCTTCCCCTTTAACTCTTTAAGCAATGGTCTATCATAGGGCATATTTGAATTTTCGATATATGCAGCTTAAGCGGGTGCAAAAATGCCACCTTGACACTGGCATAATTATCCGGCACACTGTTGTGTGTTTTAAATTTATAATCCGTATCTTAAGTTAAAGATACAGAGACACGATTTGAGCTCAAAATTTTAAATCTTATTTTTCCATTTTTAATGTTTAAAATTGTTCATATAAGTATTTATATGCTTAATCAAAACTTGAAAGTAGGATATTGAGTTATAAGCAAGACAGTTTGGAATTCTTTGTTTTGTTAACAAAGCTCGAGCCTTGTTATTGTTTACATATGTGGTTAGTTGGTACAAGTTTATATCAAAAGTTGCTTTCTGCTATTGAGAATATATTTTATAAACACATTGAACAGGTTTGCCTTGTTTCTTTCGAGTCATTTTGTCAAAAAATGGTAATTCCAATTAATTGTATTTAGACTTCTACTTCTGGTGCATCGAATAACCGCCCCCTATGAGAAGAAGTATACAATCATTAAACTGTTAGGGAACCAGTTTCTGTAGCTCAGATGGACTTAAACAGTGCTTTATGTTTATTTTAAACGTCCAAGAATTAATCATGTTTAATTTTTTTTTACAGTTGTCGTTTATCTGACCTACTTGTTCACGACATGCTAAAATAAAACAACGAAAAACAAACATCAAACAACCCATCGTGTCCATATTTTATTTGAACAAATCGTTACGTCACAATACAACGCTCGTACAGAACAAATTATTTTGCTTGACGATACATTTATATTTTGCACAAATTAACGTCACTTTCAAAATACGCATCTTGTTTCTGTTCATTGTAGTGACAACATTAAACTGTTTTGATTGAATTTAATTTATGCCTAGCTATGATTATTGAGTACAATATAATTTGGGGCAGTCAATTCTTATTAACCGGTAATTGCATAAATGCATGAAACCTATCATACCTTGTTTGTTGTCATTTTAGCTTTTCATTGCTTTTAAATAAAAAAACATATTTTGATAAGGCATCTTTGTACACATCAGGTAACATGTTCTTGAGATGAACCAGAGGTCGCATGGGATCAGTAAAAATCGATTTCTAATGGGTTATATACTTGTATAAGTTGTTGAATTTTATTTCTTTGTCTATATAATGGCAAGATTGGATGTATCTTATTTGACTTAGCATGCTCTTACGGTTACACCTATTACAAGACACAAGGGTTGCTCAGTCATAGGTTAAACGATTTCAAAAGTTGAGTACATTACATGTAGTCATGTCTCTAGTACAAATATGTCATATTTGAAGCTATACTTCTACAAAATAAAAAAAGAAAAAAAAACAACACTTGAATTCGTTTGTGTGGTTTATTTGACATCGAGTATTCTATGTTGCTTTTTTACAGTTGTTTTTGTTGTAGATTAGATCCAGGGAAACCAATGCCAGCCGCCGGTCTCATTGTGGTCTCTTCTCACTAAAGTGGGATGACTTCCGGTGGCCTCCCTCTTTCCCTGCTAACAATATTTACTCATTTATTGCATTTTATAACATTAACATTTTCTTAATATTACCCATGGAAAATGCTCTTTTTTCAAACAACCAATAACTATTTGGGTATATAAATTTATAATTTATATCTTAAAGGTAAGAAAATTAAAAGGTTCATAAGCCGTTCATTCGAGCAATGAAGCCCATATATCAAACTTGTTATAAACTTCTATTAACAATTCAATACAAACATTATAAATAGTTATAGACGTTTTAATTATATACATGTACTATTATTTACAATTTATGTTAAAATACAACTTGTCATGGTAGCTAAAAACGATATAATCTTAAAATGTGTGTTTTCACTTGAAAAAAGAAAAGAAATGAGGGTCATCAATGTTAAGACATGGCTCGTTTACCATGCATGGCCGTCTTTCTTATTTAAGGTCAGACGAGAACTATCTTCCATTTTTTCTAAAAATTTTTATCTCCACAATGTGAAGATTTCCACTTAGTAATATTATAATTATATTTTTATGTTATATGATTCTTTTTTTATTTAGATAAAAAGTGTTCAATTGAAAATTTATAGTGTGGCTTTATTTATAAGCATTCAATTGCATTTTGCATGCTATTTTAAGAAAAATATTCTAGCTCCGAAAAGAGCTTGGTAATGTACCCAGAATATTTTGGGAATAAACATGCATGTTTAAACGTTAATAAATAAGGAATAAAATAACAAGGACAATTATATAACATTGAGGAACGTCTCGTGTGTGCATAAATGGGCCAAAATACACAAACATAAAAATCAAAAAAGAAAAACCTTATTAAATCAAAAAAGAAAAACCTTATTAAATCATACTTAATTGTTCACCATGAAAATGCATGAATTTAATTGTAGACTGAAAGAAAACAATATACCATGCAATCAAGAATCAAGCAGTATATGTTACCTCGTTCAATCCATTCAAGTTTCTTTCGTTAAGGAATGGTGTATTTCCAATTACTCCTTCTTTTCCCTGATTTACAAAATGTTTATCATTTGAAATTCATAAAAAGGTAATACTTGCAGGAGAAAAACATATAGGAAAATCAACAAAACGAAACATATAGACTGATCCTAAAAGAAACATTTTCGTTGAAAAATTAAAGGTTTCTTCGTTCATATATTTTTTTGTGAGAGGTGGTGGGTGTGGGTTACAATTTGTGATTTTCTTACCTCATTTAGTTGGTTGCTTTCCAATACAGAAGGTCTGTCGAAGTATCTTACACCTAAAATGTGTTTCATCTAGTTATTAATCAACAATACAGGAACTTGATAAGTAAACTGTAGGATGAGGTAAACAACTCTAAGTAATTTGGTGGTAATGCAGGTGAAAATACTGTAGACAAACTATTATTCGCGACAACTTTATTTCGGGATTTTTTAAAGATAAACTGGTTCCCGGGGACTAATATTTTGCGATCATGTCTTTTTCAGACATGGCAAATATTGGTATCCACGGCGAGAAATAGTAGAGACAAAGAGGCCCTACAGAACCTTGCGAAGAATTCTACCATGCACAGAGAAGTTGGTTTTACAGACTGCATGTGTTGGGTGACATGCCTTCTTATATAAGAAGATTTATAGGTTAGGTCAATAGCAAATAAACAAGGAAAAAACCCAAATTTTCAAACGTTATGATTCGGTTAACTGGTTTCTAGCAAGTATATAAAACTGGCATGAAAAATGAATTGCAAACCCAACACAATCATAAAACATCTTACCCTGCGCAGGTGTCAAGTTCACCAACAAAGTGCCCAAGACAACAATCAGTTTGAGAGTGAGCGCCATCATAACGGTATTTAACACTTTTTGAGGACAAGTGAATAGTCTCAGTCTTTTTATAATGAAATAACTGCTCTAAATCGTGTTACGTATTGAAAATCGTGTCTACTTGAGTTTCATACAATACTACTATCTTCCTTAAAAGCAGTCACGCGTTGAAGCCATGACAGTTTTTTAATTAAATTATATGGCGCAGATAAGTAACATCCGTATTTCAGATTCGGAAAGGAGTGGAGGTTGTAAGGCATGAACTGATTAATCTTTGTTAATCATAAAAGTTTAACATTTCAGTGAACAAAATTCAAATTTAATAATTTGTACCTAGTAAAGCTCTGTACTTTGAAAAAAAAACTTATAACAACACAGCAACATTTACAATTTAAGGACATGTAGTTGCTTACCGGAATTATTTAGAGTATATTTTCATTCTTTTCTTTATTAGGTTTAAATTTCATATGTCAGATTTTTATTTGTAACTATAAAACTCGTTCATTAATTTTCTCTACATCTATACTATAGCTAAACTATACATGTACATGCACTTTATACATGTATAATATCAGATTTTTATAGTCTTCAAATAACAAAACTATTTCCCACTTCATTTGATTTTTCCACAATATACAGTTTAGAAATAAAACACTTTCTCTGATTTGCAAGGAATCGAATCTTAATGTATTTTTTAAAAGTTTTCTAGATTCATTTTGTAATTAAGATAATCCCTTTTATCTTAGTCTTAACCTCACAAGCATAATGTTTTAATGCAATTTGTGCCACATGAAACAAAAACTAACAAAAAACATAAGATTTAAATAGAAATTTGACATCTAAATATATCCACTTCTGCCAGTAACTTTTTTTGTTTTTGTTTTAAAAAATGTAAAAATAAACAAAACGATGGAAGCAAAACAACATTTTCTTTAATGTACGATACATGTAAATAAAGACACAACTCCCTGAATTGTACAAAATAAACATTAACAGTAATTGCTAAAAAACCAGAGGTTCAGACACGTGGACAACATTTTTAACTATAATTTACCAAGAGGACTCGAAGGTAGCCATTTTTTTAGACTCCTTAAGAAGAGGAGCTCCATATAAAAGTAGAGGAAATTTAAAAAATAAAATATATGGAGTGTTTCAGTATTGTTTTTGAAAGTGGGGGGGGGGGGGGGGCACCCTCATTCAACAATCTTGACAACCAAAAAAAGATTTGGGGTGGGGGGGGGGGACAACTATACTTTAAACTTTTAACTAGAATTTCACTGCTTTTTTCATTATTCACATGGTCTTATAAAAATGGGGAGGGGGGGGGCAACTCCATGTTAATTCAATTTTGTGTGTGTAAATTTAAGAAAAATATTTGCTGCGCAAAAAAGTGAGTGGGGGGGGGGGGGGCAGGCCCCCCTGATGCTCCATGCCTGTGTTTCTTTAGTTAATACTAGTTTATTGCTAAAGAAACAATATCTTAAAATGTTAGGTAGGTCTGATGGTTTGTTTGTTGATCATCCAGCCTCCTTACTAGCTTGACAATATGAATAATATATACATATTAATACAATAATACATGTGTATACAACTTCTAAATTTTTTTCTTCTGAAAAAAAAAATCAAATTTTAATAAAAAACCAACCTAACTCTTCAGTGTTCCTAATGACTCATGTTTGATTCTCCAAATAAGATACAAGTACACAGAGAGTACCATTAGGAGAAAAGGTTAATGCATGTCTCATCTCTTACAATTTAGATATGATACCATCATGATGATAAAAAAATTCTATTAAATCATATGAAGCGTGTAATATAATTAAAATTGACTCTTCAACAAATCTCATCGTAAACTAGAATTAGCTCAATTCTAAAACTCATTTATTAGAACATATGAAAAGGTGTTTGGTAATAGGATCGGCTGGAAAAGCTAATCAACACTCATATTCACATCCATCAGATGAATGAGAAAACTGTAACAAGAAATCAAAAATGTAGTAAGATTCTTTAATACAAAAAATGAACTACTTATTATTTACAACAGTATCACTAGTAAAATTTACCACAATCTTTGTCCAACACATTTATCTCCTACACACTCTCTCTCTCTCTCTCTCTCTCTCTCTCTCTCTCTCTCTCTCTCTCTCTCAGCACCATCTGGCAAGGTCCTCTTCACAGAGTTGTTTGGCAATATTCACATCCTAAATAAATGTGTAAATTAATCATAGCATCAGATCTTCCCTCTTTTATCATAAACTTTATATAACATTAAAGAATAATACAGTCAAAACTGCCATAGCGGTCACCCCTATTAAGCAGTCACCTTTCAAATGCGGTCATTTTATTTCCTCCCGATGAAAAATCCTATATAATTGCCCTCTAAAGAGCGGTCACCTGTCTAACGCGGTCAGCGGTCATCGTATTTTGATCCGTAACTGTACAGTCTACATGCATTAGGCGGCCATCTTGGCCGGTCACATGATTTACATCCGGGGGTTTTAAACATGACTTCCGAATGTCGGGTATAAATGTTAACAATAATTATACGCTTGATGCGAGAGAAACCAAATTAATCGATGTATTTATAATACATAATTGGCAGATCAGATACGAATGGGAATCAAGTGAATTGTTTAAACAAGTATTAACAATATGTTTGCTTTATAAACATGAATGATATACAGGTGTCAAAAATATCCGCGGCGAGGCAAGAGCAAATTGCTTGATTTAATAATATGATTTTGAGTTCAGATAAGGTCGGTTAAAAACGCAATTGTTGATTTGTATTAAAAGTGTTTGATTTCTATAATTACGGTACTCATGAAAATAGTGTTTGTGTTATAATTGTGAAAATCTCGGCGACAAGGTTTTACCACGTAATCATATGACTTTTTTGAATAATTTAAAGAAATATAAAAATTGCATGCACAATGCATTGTAATGTATTTCTACTACTTTGTAAATATAATAGATACTATAAAATCATCAAATCAATTACTTTATCTATCATTTTGATACATTATGCTAAATATCAAGTATATAATTGAAATAAAACTGAATAATTGTTCTAAAAATGGATTTGATGTTGGCAAATTCACGTCTCTATTCAAAGGTCACCTCTGTTAAGAGGTCACTTTGGGTGCCTCCCGCAGGTGACTGCTTAATACAAGTTTGACTGTATTTAAGGAGGCTTAATAGTCAACAATTTTTAATGAAATATGCATGCCTAAAATTTCAAATATCATATTTTTGGCCATAACCTGTAATTAAGTTAGGAATCATTTCAAATACACTTATGTGTCAAAGGTATGTCAATTATTTTTTTTAGTATACATTTCATTAAAGACCAACTGCTTTTAAAAAATGGTTATAAAGAAACCCCTTTGTCAGTTTTGAAAATATCTGGTTAGAAAAGATTGCTAAATTTAAAATTTCTCTAGAATTTTCAGCATAATATTTAAATATTTTTCAAACTTCTGTTCCTGCGATTTGATATTAACGATCTAAAGAAAGATTTTTTGGGCTTATTTTTGGCACAGGATATATATTGAGGCTCTTATTAATAAAAACTATCTTTGTGTTTTGCTTTAAATGTTCAATTTTACAAATAGTCAAAAAACTAATTCAATTAATGTATGTCAAAAAGTGCAAATGCTTAATTCAATATCAATCTTTTTTAAATCTGACAAAATTAATGCCAGACAACTTATTTAAAATAAGTCTTGTTTTCAATGTAATATATAGGGAAAAAAAACAGATATACAAGTTACACTTGGTACTTTAGTGTATGTTAGCTTTAAAATTAAATGTTAGGTTTAATGCAGATTTCATATCATTATTCATTTAATAAATGTGTATTACTAAAGTCATTAGTAATCTTTTTTTGCGTTAAGTTTAGGCCAGTTTTAGATTACATGTTGTGTTTCTTTTTCACGAAATAATGATTTATAGCTGCAGAAAAAAATCATCTTTGAATATTAAGGAGGTATTATTAATAGATAATTCGTTGACACCCAGTCAAAAGTCAATACTGTGGAATCATTAGAATTCGTTGTGGCTCAATTTTCGTGGTATTCATGGGTAGCCCTCTCCCATGAATTAACATCCTCCACAAAAACAGGATTATATAAATTATATAATAATATTTTTAAAGCGCTAAGCATAGCTCAGCACTTTATTGTCGTTAGACTTCTACTTCAGGTGCATCGAATAACTGCCCCCTATGAGCAGAAATATACATCATTTACTGAACTAATTGGGGAACCAGTTTCAGGGGTTTACGCACAATAATTAAGTTGTGATGAAACTTCAAATGCGCTTTAATTGCGTAAGAATTCCGGGAAGGAATTACTGGATAGTCCGTGTTAGAGAATATCGAAGAAAGTATAAAACTGGTCACACTGTGCATCGTTGCATTGTATACGTATACACAGCTACACACTTGTCTCCTCACATACAGTTAAAAAATATATGTACATCCGCATATCATTATTCAAAATATTTATATCTTGTATTTTTATAGATTGTGTGGCCTCTTGTCACCTAAAATTTATATTCCAATGGCTGAGTTTCTTAGCTTTTAAAAAGGCTAACCTTATGAGGAAATATAGTGCATAAACAGAAGCTGAAATGTAGAAAAATCAAAACGACTTGTAAATAGCCACATGTAGTTCTTGGTGTTCACCGCTTTCCTCACAGCACATATATAAAGAACTGACTAAACACTTTAAGTTTGCATAGTAGATCTCATCTGTGTGGACGTATATTTTACCTCGCTTACATTTGTTACTCAGACGCAACAACTTACCAGCTAAATGCAGTACATATGCAGAAGAAGATTCGGAACATCAATTATAATGGTCAATGCAATATATTTATAATTAAAGAAAATGCACACGTTTAACAATACAAAAATGCAAACATTAGACAATCAAACGTATTTAACATGTCGCACACAAGGTCCAGATGTGAAATATAAAGTGTAACAAAATCAAAGGCTTTTATATATCATGATTCCGGCAAGTGTCCATTTACAATTCGTGTTCAGCTTTGATTTAAATTAACTTAAGTGTATATGATAAATTATAATATACATGTTTATTTTAAAGAAACGTAATTTCGACCAAATTTTCTTAATCAAAATTAAATTGAATAAGGATAAATTTTGAATGAGTACGACTTCAACGCCATTTTGACCTTTCAATTAATATTAATTAACATCAGTCAATAAGTCTCCTTTCTAACTAAGCTTGCACAAAGTAAATGTCCTTTAGAACCAAGCTAGCCTAGCGCTTTTCAGTACCTTCAGTCTTTGATTATATTATGAATTATAATTTAATTTATATTATAAATTATTTCCCCACGAATAAGCAAAAAATCCACAATCCACGAAAATTGAACCCCACAAATCTAAATGATTCCACAGTACTTCGGACCCCGCACAGAATTGTGTGACATACACAGAAAAAATTATAAACAGGCTACCTTCTCTTTATAGACAATATAAACAGGCTACCTTCTCTTTATAGACAATACAAACAGGCTACCTTCTCTTAATAGACAATATAAACAGGCTACCTTCTCTTAATAGACAATATAAACAGGCTACCTTCTCTTTATAGACAATATAAACAGGCTACCTTCTCTTAATAGACAATATAAACAGGTATAAACAGGCTACCTTCTCTTAATAGACAATATAAACAGGCTACCTTCTCTTAATAGACAATATAAACAGACTACCTTCTCTTAATAGACAATATAAACAGGCTACCTTCTCTTTATAGACAATATAAACAGGCTACCTTCTCTCCATTTGTATCCACCAGCTCCACTAGGTGGATCTTCTCCCCCGTGGATAGCGTCTTTGTCTCCACGAGTTTGGCCATCAGGACTTTCCACATGGCAGAGTAGGTCATCTGTTCAAATCGGTCCACCACCGACTCCTCCCAGGAATCTCCATCTGTGGAAAAAGAAAAGTTGTGATGATAGGTTTGCTTGAGGGGAACTGGAAGTTCAATGACTCCTTCCATGGTATAAGTTACAGTCTAAGGATAAAGAGCTGTGGTCATTGACAGAATGAGTGGTTATTGATTTTGCTAAAACTTCAAATCCAAACAATATCTCTGAATTCAAATCAGATTTATTTCACTCTGCAAAAAAGCTTTTATCTTGTATTAACTCTTCTACATCAATGAAACTAGTCTACAACATGTAGAATTTATCAAATTATGTACATAGAATACAGATATCGAATACCATTGTAAATACATTCTTTGAAGAGACAATTGAAGGTGAATGTGGTTGAACTTGAGAATTGTTGTCAGTTCAATTGTTCAATTTCATACATGGTATATTACATCAGAGCACTTTTAACATATGCCATAAATACATTTTTATCAATAGTTCTAACACTTTAACAGTTGCTCACATGCAGGGGTGTCTCTAAAAATTGAAGTAGAAGGAGGAAATGAAAAAGTAGAAGGGGGATCTTGCTTATTGCTACATTATGTTTAAAATGCAAATATAGCAAGGTAATTAAGGCATCATAGGCGGGGGAATTCCCCGCCTCCCGGGTCTAAGAGACAACCCTGCTCACATGTCTTGTTTACCTTTTGGAGAAATATTGGCTAATTCACACTCTACTGCTTGAAAAGGGAGGCTTAAAAATTGGGATCTGGAAAAAAATGCAGATATCATATTGGCCTAGATTAAAAGCTGTAAAATAACAATTATACTCGCTGGGGAATTTTTTATAACCATTTAAGAAATCATGTGAAAAGGCTGCTTATTGTCCCATGAACAACAAGATTACTACTCTTTCTTCTTTTTTTGATAAAATTGATAATTGTAATTTATTTCTGAAAATGTTTTTAATATGTACCTTAGTTAAATTTACTTCAAATCTATTAAAGCAAACATGTTAGGACCCTACAACTAATATAAAACTCCCCAAATAAACTTACTGTAGTACTCGGACTTTGGCCTTTTCCAGGTAACAGCTGTCTCCGTAGTCAAGGTAAAACAGGTCGAGCTGGCCAGGGTCGTCTCCTAGGAAACCACACACACGGGCCCTGTACCAGGATGCGTCCTGATCAAACGGAGCGGCCACCAAGTCTCCAAAGTTGACTATATCTACCATGTCTTCCTACAGAGATAGAAAAAGTATTAAATACTGTCACGGTGGAATTCTTCAAATTCGTAGGAACCAATTTTCGTGGATTGTGGGTTTTTTTGCTTATTCATTGGGACGTTATTTGGTAAATGCTTTGAATTTTAGTTTCAGCTTTCAAAATTTGTTTTTGTGGAGTATGTGAATTCATGGGATAAGGCTACCTTTGAATACCATAATTGAGCCACCACAAATTTTATGATTCGTCAGTATTGAAATAAATTCAAGTTAAATTTCAGTCTATTTACTAAAGATGGTATAAGAGGTTCAGAACATATCATACAACATAACAAATAGTCAGAGGAAAAAGTACATCAAACAAGAGGCCCATGGGCCACATCGCTCACCTGAACAGCAGTTCCTTGTAACATTACATTTCGTAGCATATGCTTTTTCTATTTTAAACATTGAACCCCTTTCTGGGGACCCAGTTATGGTCCGAGGTTTATGGTTGGCTTGAACAACATAAATAGTAACATAGGAATGAAAATATGTAGCACTGCGGTGGGACCGCACGTACACAACCTGAAAAACTGAACGTAGAAGAGTTCCACTTCAAGAGGAATAACTCTCAGACTGTACAGAACATCAAGAAAGATAACTCTTGGTTCCACTACATTAGAGTTTACACAATTTGAGGATCCTTGCATAGTAATCTCACAAACTGTAGCATTATAGTTCTCGAGAAAAACTTTTTAAAAACATTTTCAATATATCTTTCTATGTTAAACTTTGAACCCCTCTTGGGGCCACAGTATTAGTCCAGTGCTAAAGTTTTTATTATTTGGAATCTACATTATTTAAGGATGCTTGCATAGTTATCTCACAAGCTGAAGCATTATAGTTCCCAAGAAAAAGATTTTTCAACATTTTCCCTCTTTATTTCTATGCTAAACTTTGAACACCTCTTGGGGCCCCAGTATTAGATTGAGGTCACGGCTTTTATAATTTTGAATCTACACTTTTTGAGGGTGCTTACGTAGTTATCTGACAAATTGATGCATTGTAGTTCTCGAAAAGAAGATTTTTAAACATTTTCCATATATACCGGTACTTCTACATTTAACTTTAAACCCATCTTGGGTCCCTAGTATTAGTCAAGGGGTCACTATTTTAAAACTGTCGAACCTTCATTATCCAAGGTTGTATGCATGATAGTAATCTCACAAATTGAAGCATTGTAGTTTTCGAGAAGAAGATTTTTTAACATGTTACCTTTATATTTCTATAATAAACTTTGACCCCATCTTGGGGCCCCAGTATTGGTCCGGGGTCACGATTTTACCAATTAGGAATCTACATAAGCGAAGGATGCATGCATAGAAATTCCACAAACTAAAACATTGTAGTTCTTGAGAAGAAAATTTTTTAAACTTTTCCTTTATGTTTTTTAAAATGTTTAAATTTTGAACCCCTCTTGGTGCCCATCAATTGTCCAGGAGTTACAATTTTTTGAATCTACATTATTTAAGGATGTACATGTATGCATAGTAATATCCCAAACAGTTGCACTATAGTTCTTGAGAAGAAGATTTTAAAACATTTTCCTATATATGTTAAAATCTAAACCCCTACTGGGGCCCCACTTTTTGTTCGGGGGTCACAATTTTTACAATCTTCACTATATATACAACCTTTTGTGTATGTATTGGCATTTTTGGTGAAGTGGTTCTTGAGAAGAAAATTTTTAAACATTTTTCATATGTAGTTATATGTTAAACTTTGAACCACGCCTGGGGCTGTAGTTTTCGTCTGAGGGTCACGATTTCTACAATTTAGAATCTTCATTATACATACAAGCTTTTGTGTATGTATTGGCATTTCTGGTGCAGTGGTTCTTGAGAAGAAGATTTTTTAAACATTTTCCTATTATTTCTATGTTAAACTTTGAACCCCGCCTGGGGCCCCAGTTTTGGTCCGAGGGTCACGATTTTTACAATTTAGAATCTTCACTATATATACAAGCTTTTGTGTAAATATTGGCATTTCTGGTGCAGTGGTTCTTGAGAAGAAGATTTTTTAAACATTTTCCTATGTATTTCTATGTTAAACTTTGAACCCCGCCTGGGGCCCCAGTTTTGGTCCGAGGGTCACGATTTTTAGAATTTAGAATCTTCACTATATATACAAGCTTTTGTGTAAATATTGGCATTTCTGGTGCAGTGGTTCTTGAGAAGAAGATTTTTTAAACATTTTCCTATGTATTTCTATGTTAAAATTTGAACCCCGCCTGGGGCCCCAGTTTTGGTCCGAGGGTCACGATTTTTATAATTTAGAATCTTCACTATATATACAAGCTTTTGTGTAAATATTGGCATTTCTGGTTTTTAAAGACATGCACCCTATACTTACTGTTTCGCAATTATCTCCCTTTTGAAAAGGGCTGTGCCCTTCATTTTAACAATTTATAATCCCCTTTTCATAAGGATGCTTTGTACCAAATTTGGTTAAATTTGGCCTAGTGGTTTTTGAGAAGAAGTTGAAAATGTGAAAAGTTTACAGACGGACGGACAGACAGACAGACGGACGGACGGACGACGGACAACGGGTGATCAGAAAAGCTCACTTGAACCTTCGGTTCAGGTGAGCTAAAAAGTGAATGAAAACAGGTATCATGACATGTATACATTATTGGCTAGCAAAGATGTGAAACAGAATGACAGATGAGAAAATACATCCCAATATTATACCATGAACGTTTCAGGGACTGTACCATGGAACTACAGGTGAACAAATAATGATGGACAAAAAAACTATGAAGGTATTACCCTACAGAAAGATAGGTAAGTTAACATATTACAGTGATATGCTAAGGATTGACCAATAAGTATGTACTGTTGTCTTGTTCCATTATTGAGATATATTTAATTCCATACCAAAACCAAAGACCACATAAATGCTAAAACAGTTAATTTAATAATCAGTTAATCCGATAATTTTTCTCTGAAAAATTAACTTTTCTCTGGAAAATTGACTATCAGTCTAAGCAGAATCCTCTGTACTAAGTTCCTACTAAAGGACCAGATTCAGGGTTTAGAACAAGATTTGGTACCAGTATTGTCATACATTTTGTCACCTGTTGTTCTGTGGCGTAGTACTGAAACTTTCTCACCTGCCGATTTACGTCATTGCACTGAAATTAGCCAATCTGTCTTTATGTGAAATAGTACTTTGACATATTATTTTATATGTTTTATAATCTGTAATACTGTGAAGTGTTTTCAGTGAAATAGCACTTTGACATATTATTCTACATGTTTTATCACCTGTAATACTGTATTTTCTCGCCCATCATAATGTGGCATAGCCCTGTTCCATGTTCTTTAACCTATCTCTTACATGCATAGTATGGAGACAGTTCCATGGCATAGTACTCTGACTACTTTCAATGGCATAGTACAGGTATTGTTTCATATTCGCTAACCTGTTGTACTGTAGCATAGAATTGTTACAAGTTTTCCCTGTCTTCCCCTGGCGTAGTACTGTGACATAATATTTTAAGTGTTCTCTCACCTGTATTTCTGTAGCATGGTACTGCGATACACTCACCTATTTCATTGTGGCATAGCCTTGTAACATATTCACCAATTTTTGTCGTAGTACTGTTATATGTTTTCTCACCTGTCTTTCTGTGGCGTAGTACTGTGACATACTTTTGACGACCTCGTCCAGTCTGAGTGACATGGAGGTCAGTATCTGGACAAAGAAGGTGTGGGGGTTAGCCACCGAGGAGACGTACACCTCCACAAACTCCCGCCCTGAGGGCCAGGAACACACCCTGTCTGTGTGTAGTGAAGGCCCTATAACAAAACATCCGTCTGAGTTTTAGGTTGTATAACAGAGTTTTACCATAACTGTGCTTTATCCAAAATGTTAAAAATATGCTATTATGTTTCAAAATAATTTAATTTTTATGGTTGTTATTTAAATGTTCATGTATTTTTATTGGCTAAACACACTCTTCTATTAATATGAGTTAAAAAACTTGCCAATGTGACAATACATTGTTTAAATTGCAAGACGTATTTAATCCACTTGATGTTCCTTTAAAATTTCATTCCAATTAACATCTTTTTTTTAAATAAAATTTTACAATAATGCATCTATTTTATGATGGTTTTAATATTTTATATGGTTGTAAAAATATCAAATAATAAGAAATGATTTTTGGATAATAAAGCAAAAACTGCTTAATTCTGTGGTTATCTAATAAAAAATAAATCCATTCCTTAAGTAGTCTGAAAACAAAAATCATTGAAAATCTCCTTACAAATCTTTTAAACAAGATAACACATACAAAAACATAATCATATGTAATACTTTATTATTATCAAATATCAACTAATATGATAATTCATTAAATCAATCACCTGGCTCTGTTTTCTCCAATGGTGTCTCTTCTCTCTTGAAGTTTTTGTTATCTCCCGAAGGCTTGGTACGCTTGTCACGATTGGCCTCCATCACTGATTTCTTGGCTCTGAATACTTTCTCTTCCTGCAGCTTTTCCTCAATCAAAGTCTGGCAAAATAAATAATATATCAATGGTTTTTGACTGTTTATCTAGCATCTGTCATGGTGTGTCAAAATAAATAATATATCAATGGTTTTTGACTGTTTATCTAGCATCTGTCATGGTGTGTCAAAATAAATAATATATCAATAGTTTTTGACTGTTTATCTAGCATCTGTCATGGTGTCATTTTGTGTAACATATGTTTTAGAGTTTTTATTAATTATCTATTAGATTATAAATTTATACATTTAGAAATTTATTCAAGGCAGTCAGACACCTTTGGCCGCGACCTCATGTTGCTTATGTCTTCATACTGACTATCTAGTTGACTGTCCACCAGTCTGTCAGTAGACTAAGCAATATCGAGCTAAATTTCATTCTGACTCATTTGGCATTTCAAGAAATAATTATTTTCTTATCCTGTTCTATTTGACTTTGTTCTATTTGATTATTGTTGATATTTTATAGTTAATTCAATCACTTAATAAATTGTAAAACCTGCCTTCGAGTTATAGCTCTATGCATATTCGACTTAGAGGTCAATTTAAGCCTAATAACTATAGGCTGACCCCCTGTCTCTTGGGTTGGGCCTATACAAGTAAGTTCCCCTTATCCTATGGTGCCCTTCCCCCTCGGTGACAGATGACCAACCAAAACCTTCAATTTAATTAAAAAATTTTTAGCAAGTGATTTTCTTCAAATTTTTCTCTGACAAAGACAATTCACAATCAGGCCTAAAAAAAAAATAGGTTTGTTTCCGCTTTCAGGCTGAAAAAAATTAGGGTCGGTCGGTCGGCTTTTTTTTTTTTTTTTAATCTTTTTTTTTCCCTCTCCATCTGTTCAATTGTGCATATTAAACCATTTATCTATTAAACTGGGTAAGATAAAAAAAACAAGTATTTGTTGTCATTATTTAAATGATGTGATGAACTTTTTCCCCGGCTGGTGGGAACATTTCTCGAGCTCAACTGGCACAACATGTGCTGCCATTTGTAAATAACAAACATCTACACAACACTGATGACATCTCAATAAGTTCTATAAGCGTTTTTACGACTTAAATTTGGAGGACACAATAAATTTTTAAATCGGATAAAAACAAAATTTTAACAAAAAACGGATAAAAACGGAAATTTACGAAAAAACTCGAAAAAAATTTTTGGGTCAGCGGGTTTAAGTTAGGGTCGGTCGGGAAAGCGGAAACAAACCTATTTTTTTTTTAGGCCTCATGTATTTTAACAGCAGAAAAAACAGTACACTGGTAGATTAATTAATATGTAAAGCCAAAAAAATATCCAATTTGATTCAGGTACTGCAGCATTACAGGTACTGTAGCATTACATAGTCTGTAGCATTACAGGGACAGAAGCATTACAGGTATTGTAGCATTACAGGGACAGAAGCATTACATGGACTGTAGCATTACAGGGACAGAAGCATTACAGGTACTGTAGCATTATAGGGACAGAAGCATTACATGGACTGTAGCATTACAGGTACTGTAGCATTACAGGGACTGCAGCATTATGGAGACTGTAGCATTACAGGGACTGTAGCATTATGAAGAATGTAGCATTACAGGGACTACAACATTACAGGGATTGCAGCATTAAAGATATTGCATCATTACAGGTACTGCAGCATTGCAGGGACTACAACATTACAGGTACTGCATCATTACAGATACTGCATCATTACAGGTACTGCAGAATTACAGGGACTGCAGCATTGCAGTGACTACAACATTACATGTGCTGCAGCATTACAGGTACTGCAGCATTACAGGTACTGCATCGTCGGAAACCCACAGCCAGTCTTGCATATGCTCAGTAAGCGTACTGTGGAATCATTAAAATTCGTGGTGGCTCAATTTTTGTGGAATTCGTGGGTAGCCCTCTCCCACGAATTTAAATCCTCAACGATAACAATTTTATAAAGAGTTATCTTTGTTACTGAAAGTAGACTATGCATCCACGAAATTACATCCCCACAAATGAGAAAAAAAGTCATAATCCACGAAAATTGGCCCCCACGAATTTAAATGATTCCACAGTATGCGAGACTGGCCATGGGTTTCCGATGATGCAGGTACTGCAGCATTACAGGTACTGCAGCATTGCAGGGACTGCAACATTGTAGGGACTGCAGCATTAGGTGAAATGCCTACTCACTAATCAATTTTATTGCAATATTTAAAAGGGGTGTAAACATAACTAATACTACCTTTCTGCTTCGTTAAATTAGAACTAATATGATGTTGTGCCTAAGAAACAATACAGTTAATTTGATCGTCTCCCTGGGTTCGAATTAATCTAAAAATAAGCCTAAGCTCATATGTCAAACATGGTACTCATTAGTTAAAAAATCTAAAATTCAACTAGAACTGTCCTAATGGGACTAATACCCCCGCTAGGCTAATTTCAAATGGGACAAATAATTGAATTGAATAATAAAGGTTTGGAACACATACCAAAAAAATTTCTAGAATTGTAAAAAAAAAAAAAATTAGTTATAATAACAAAGAAAAATTAAAATCAAAATTGTCAGAATTTCACTGTAAATACATATCTATAACAGTCATACATTTACAAATGTATGTATTTGATGATATATTTTTTTAATTTAATTGATTTAAAGAAAAACCAACAAAATGACAATAACCCCTCCCTTTGCAGTGAATATAATTACCAGTAGCCAAGCAATGCTCTTCTGTTGATAAAACTTTCAATATTTTTCTAATAAGAGTCTTGACAGATGTAATTAGTTGTTTCAAATTTTCCTCACTTTCTCCTATGGCACAGTGGAACTCCATATCAGAAAATTGATCCCATAGGACTATGATTTTCTTTGATGAACTTGTTAAATTCAATAAACTCCCAAAACATTACCATAATTACCATACTATGTAAAAATATGTAAAAAAAAAAAAGAAAATTTAATATTACAAACAATTTTAAAATTGCCAAAACACTACAATCATATCAGTAATTTTGAATTTCATTTAAATTAATGCCCAATAGGGTCACTTCATCAATTTACTTGACAAATAAATTTAAACAACCTCTAAAAATAGTTTAACTTCTTAAATTAATCATTATATTATTTATTTCCTTATAATGATAGACCTTTTGGTTTACATGAAACAGTTTTAAAATAGCCCCAAAACCATCACCCACTTTACAGATTATCAATTTCCCCTAAACACATGCTCCATCTGAACCATGGCTCAGATAATGGCTCCCTTGGGACAAATGAATTCAGCCACACTTGTCTTTGATGTTCTTATTAGCTCCTAAGAATTTATCATTGACAAACAAAAACTTTGCATTGTCAGTTGATAGAATACTTATAAAAAATAAAAAAAATTTTATTAATTAAGACATAAAGACAAAAAACTTCATCTGGATGTATTTATATAAATATATTTTAGAGTGTTTTCTATTAATTAATTAATAAAATCTATAAGGATTACCTCCCTTACTTTTCAACATTAGTGTACAATATATAGAATAAGGAAAATGAAAACTGTCATAAAATCATTAAATCTTGTCTGATCTTAAAAAAAATTGCAGGTGCACATCTTCAGATGGTGTTCAACATATGTACAAATTTTCAAACTGTTCCATGCAGTAATAAAAAATTCTATAGGGGGGACAAAGTTTCGTCTACAGACAGACGGACAGACGGACAGACGGACGGACAGACAGACGGACAGGGTGAAACCAATATACCCCCCTAAACTTCGTTTGCGGGGGTATAATAAATCAAACAACATATCAATCCAATACATTGATCATTTAGGTCCTGGTAATTACCTTGGCTAGGTCTATCTGTTCTCTAGTCCCTGTTATCTGGATCTCTCTGTCGATGTCCCGGTATTCGTCTTTCGTCCGGTCGATGAAGACCCTGGCGTTAGATGACCTTGAAATGCCCCTTATTGTGTCTCCATTTCTTCCTGTTAACACAAAAGCAAATGCCATAAATGCCTCACAACCCTTACACCAATGATTCTCTTCATTCTGCTGAGTGCACTCCCAAGTATAAACATCCAAAGCTTACTTACTTAAAACAAGTACTAAACTGTAGATTCCTAATTACATGCAAGGAATTAATATCAGCGTAAAATCACGAGATGCACATCTTGCAAATTATGAAATCTCGCGATTACTTTCTGAGAGTTGAAAACTAAAAATTTGTTTAAATTTTGGATAAAAATTTTACCATTCAAAATTTAATATCCTCACAATTTTATATAAAAAGATGGTATTGGGGATTAAAGTACTTGCATAAAATAAGAAATTTACAGTTTCTTACAACATATTATGAAGTAAATGCCCCAAAATGAACACACGTACCAATTATTCTACCGAGCGCACTCGACGGGACAAACATCACCTCGGTGAGAACCACGGGCATGTTGGCCACCAACTCGCGGATGATGAGCTCGGCCCGCTGAGCGGACTCGGCCGAGCCTCTAATGATAATGGTCCGCTGGCCGTCCTTGTCCGACTTGTTGTCGTCCTTGAAGTTAATGCGTGTTCCTGTCGTCTTCTGTATCTACAGGGAATCAATCAAATCGTTGACTTTTAGGAATAATACCGAGTGTATACTTCAGACAGGCTGACTACAGGGAACCAACCAAATCATTCGGTATTGGTAACTATACTTTGTACACACACATGCATAGGCATGAAAGTAAATTATTTACATATATTCAAAGTAATTGAATATAGTGTAAGAAGTTAAACAACTGTATTTACTGAACATCTTACTAGTACATGGAATCAGTGGGATCATTGAATGTTAGAATATAACTACACAATACTACTGGACTTTTAAAAGGTTCGAAAGGACACTACCTAACTTTGTTTCGACGATCAGAATTTAATGCTTCAAAATTCATGATTGCCAAACATGAAATAACTGAAAATATTTCTATTTCAAAACATTCTGTTCAAATAGATAAATTTACTCTCTCACTAGAATGCTTGAAAGCACTGTTACAGGCAGGTTCACTGCACTGAATCAGAGTGATAGTTGAAACTAAGTAGTTATATCATTACATTTCCTTACTTCTCTGCTCTTGGTCTAATGACCTTTTGACCCTTTTGATGTTGTCATACTGACCCTTTTGATGTTGACCCCTGACCTACTGACCTCCTTTATGTTGGCCCCCTGTCGCCCTATGATACTCCCCACGGCTTTCGGCGGTACATCCAGTTCTATCACGGTCTGTTTAGACGTGGCACTCTGTCTCTTGTCCTCATCCTCATCATCGTCATCTAAATAAAATACAGAAGTATTATATACCCATTTACTGGCTGTGGGGACAATAGCAAGTTTATTGTTTCATGAGACAGCTACTATTTCATGAGACGCAGCCAAGCCTAGCTGACCATCTGTTGACAATGGTTTTCTTGGGGGTGTCAATTTCAACTGTTACCCTCCTAAAGAGGTACTATTTATTTTCTTTTACTGAATGTCTTAATTTAAAAAAAAAAATTTACTGCTGACATAAATTTTAAAGTGAATCATAAGGGCATAATTTACGCGCAGGTAAGTATTTGTTGTGTTACCCGTTGCCAAGTGTGCTGCTAATGCTGAGGGTAATAAAGCAGATTATAAACAGCATCTTTAATAACCAATTAGATTTCAGTATAATAAAATTAAATGTAAACCGTGACAGTAAGTCAACCTACCCTCAGAACTTGTCAGTAGCCTGTACAACACGAACACAGTACTGGTCAGTCCCAGGGCCCCCGCCACCAGCAAAACTCGTGTCAGGTTCTTCATGACAGCAACTTATGGGTCATCTCCTATACATAGCAACAAATATAAATTTTAGTCTTATATCATCATCACTGCACCTTAAAAAAAATTTTTTTTTAACCTTTTCCTGAACGACTGATAAAAAATACCTCATTAATAAATACGTATTTGTTAATTTTAGGCTAGCAATTTACCCTCCTACTTTTTTTTTTTGCACACTTTGGAACAAACATATTCTTACTTACCAACCCATCCTATGAACAAAAAAAATCAAAGACCAATTTAGTAGAGGACAAACAAAACAATTTATTTTCATTCAAAACAAATTTTACCAGAGATTTGTCGCTGTACGATTGAAGATTTTTAAATCCCGCTTCACGCATGCTTTCCACTTTCATTTTCAGGTTTTGTATATCGAGCCCGATATAATTTATAATTTATATATTTAATATATATTTCTAGCTCTTGTATCAGGCACGTAGCATCGGGGGGGGGGGGGGGGGGGCACTTTTTCTCGCAGCAATAAATTTCAAAATTTACGTAAAAAAATTGAATTATCATCGAGTTGCCCCCCCCCCCCCCCCACTTTTTTGGGAGTATGTAAAAATATGATATGAAAATAAGAAAATGAAGAGTGAAATTGATGTTTAATTCTGTTTAATGGATCTAATTTTATTTCAATTTTATGTCCTGCTGTACAATTTTCTTTTAAAAAGTAACCCATGTGTACATTAATGTACAAGTTTTTAGTACATGAACAGATGAATCAGACATGTGCTTCGTTCTGATCACTCGCTTTTCCACCTCTACAAATGATCCATATTCCGCTATTAATAATTCAACCGCTTATATTTGTTACAAATTAAATGAAATTAATTAGATCCTAATTAATATGATATATCGAACTTAAATATCTCTCTTGCTGAAATTTGATTTAATCGAATTAAATTAAGTGCACGACTATATACATGGAAATACTCTGTAAATCAGATTCTTGCAACATGCATTTTTTTTTATGTTGTATACGTCTCCCAAGTGAGTTAGTCATAGAGAGCATCAACGTCTGCTATACATATCCACTGAGTTGTGTGTTCCGCGAGGGGATAGAACTCATCATGCACTCAACGAGTCGGAAAAATTCATACACAGGTACACCATCACAAAACCATTAGAGATTTCTTGTTATCATACACACGTTTTGATCATGTTGTGTAAATCCCTATTTCATATTTTTTTTGTTAACACAAAACGCCTACAACATATCATTCGTAAAAATCCATTCTGACATCGAAGTTCAATATATCAATTAGTGATATATAGTTAAGAAAAAATACATGATATAAGTGATATCTAACTAATCATTTACTAATGTACTGTGTATATATAATTCAGGTATCAGTCATCCTTATTATTAAAGATATAAACCTAGGAAGATGTTGACTCTCATTTATGACTGATACCATGATGTACTATATGAATCTTTCATTATGACCTAATTTGACAAACCACTTCTCATCATAATGGTATATCGAATATTCCTTCCCTAATCATCGAGTAGGCCTAATAGTCTCTGATACCATGGAAAAAGCTTTCATTTGCAGAGAAGCACTCATATCTCTGGGAATTATTCACACTAACTTTCCTAATGTATCAACAGTCACATCTCCAAACATTGCTGCATCTATGGAAAACTCTGAAGATGTAACCTGCTCTTGTCCTAGACGTCGACCTTCACCACCACCTGTTCCCACATCTTTACCACCCGGTCTGAAGGCCACAGAGGAACATGTAGAGTCACTAAAAGAGTGGCTTCTTGATTACTATGGTGCTACAACATTTAATGTATGTGAACATCAACCTCTACCACTTATGAATTGTGAGCCTCTCCAACTCCATGTTGATCCTAATGCCACACCGGTAGCCGTCCACAAACCAGCACTTGTTCCTATCCATTGGCAGGATAAAGTTTATGCTGATCTTGAGAGGGATGTTCGCATTGGTGTACTGGAACAAGTAAGTCAAAACACACCTACAACTTGGTGCTCAAGAATGGTGGTAACCAGCAAGGCTGATGGCACTCCAAGGCGGACAGTAGACCTACAACCACAAAATCGACATTCTATTCGGCAAACACATCATGTCCCAAGTCCTTTTCATCTGGCTGACCGTGTCCCTCAAGGTATGAAAAAAAACAGTGACAGACGCTTGGAATGGGTACCACTCAGTGCCTATTCGTGAAGAAGATCGCCACTTTACAACATTCATCACACCATGGGGGCGCTACAGGTACAAAGTTGCTCCACAGGGATTCATGGCCAGCGGTGACGCTTACAATCAACGATTTGATGCTATTATATCAAATTTCAACGACAAGGTTAAATGTGTGGATGACACATGTATGTGGGCGAACTCCATTGAAGCAGCATTTTTTCAGGCATGTGAATGGCTCGACCTGTGTGCTCGTAATGGCATTACATTAAACCCAAAGAAGTTTCAATTTGCTCAAGACACTGTCAATTTTGCAGGACTTACAATCACTCTAACAAACATACGACCAAGTACTAAGTTCCTAGATGCAATTAGCAACTTCCCAACACCAACTGACATTACTGGTGCAAGAGCTTGGTTTGGGCTTATAAACCAAGGAGCATATGCATTTGCCATGGCAAGACAAATGAAACCTTTTCGTGCTCTTTTGAAACCATCCACAACATTCTGCTGGACAAATGAATTAGATGAAGTATTTCACAAATCTAAAGAGATCATTATTCAGGAGATGAAGGACGGTGTTCGTCTTTTTGACCCTGCTCGTATGACATGCCTAGCTACCGACTGGTCTGTTGACGGAATTGGATTCTTTTTGATGCAGAAGTACTGTCAGTGCTCAAGTAAAACCCCTACCTGCTGTAATGACGGTTGGAAACTATGTCTAGTTGGCAGCAGATTCACACATCCAGCAGAAAGCAGATATGCTCCTATTGAAGGTGAGGCCTTGGCTGTTGTGTATGCACTTCACCAAACACGCTACTATGTTCTTGGTTGCAAAGACCTTCTTGTTGCAACTGACCACAAGCCACTACTCCAGATTCTGAACGATCGATCGCTCACGGACATCGACAACAGACGACTCCTCAACCTCAAAGAGAAAACTTTAGGGTACAGGTTCACGATTCTTCATGTACCAGGCAGAAAGAACCTTGGGCCAGATGCAGCGTCACGGTATCCTGTTGGACCACCAGATCGTCTGAACTTACCTGGTGAAGCACCTGAACTTGATTCCCTAGTTAACATGACTGCTCATTATCATGATACACTTACCAGTCTATGTCTACATACAGAGGATAATGATACAGCTAATGACACCTCCATAGTTGCTGCTGCCACTTGTGCCTTGAATGTTGTTATCACAGTTGTTACTTGGAGCATGGTTCGTGAGGCCACTGCATCAGACCCTACATTTCCCAGATAGCATGACTACGTTGGGCCAACGTTGGTAATTGGTTGTACCGTTGGTCGATGGTTGGCGTTGGGCACACAATGTTGGCCCAACGTTGGGCCAACATTATAACACATCTTTCATAGCACATTGATTGCTTTGTTGGCATGACAACGTCGGGCCAACGTTGGGCCAACATAAGTAAAACATGTGATCTCTATTTGTTGGTAATGCACAGTTGGCCCAACGTTGGGCCAACATCTTACCATGTCATGACTTTCGACTAAGTGTTTGTTGGTGTAACAATGTTGAGCCAACGTTGGGCCAACATAAGTAAAACATGTGATCTCTATTTGTTGGTAATGCGCAGTTGGCCCGACGTTGGGCCAAGATCTTAACATGCCATGAATTCTAACTTGTTTGTTGGCGTAACATTGTTGGGCCATGGGTGGGCCAACGAAGGTAAAACATGTGATCTCATTAATTGTTGGTAATGCGCAGTTGGGCCAACTTTGGGTCATTATTTTTACATGCTACGAATTATGACAGAGTTAAAACAAACAAACAGATAACATAACTTGACACAACCACAAAAATTTAAGGTATAGGTGAGTAAATAATGTGATTTGATCTGTTAATTTTGATTGCAATTATAAGGAATTTATAGTGTCTTAATTATGTTTTAACACATGAAAATGTTAATTAAAAAGTTTGTATGTATAATTAGTTGAGTTTAATCTATTTCTCTTACTTTGGAATACATAACATCATCATGATACATTGTATGCATATAGATCTCAGGAATTTGGGTTGAAAAATAGTTAATATATGTTATTAATATAAAAAGTTTTAAACTGTCAAACGTTGGCCCAACGTTGGTTCGTTGTTAGATTTTAAACCCGACAATGAATTTTTTTTTTTTTTGAGAAATTTAGTGGAGCATTGTAAATTGTAATGGGCTTATTTATTTAAAACTGTTGGGTCATAGATGTTGGCCATTGTTGCTCTGTTGAGGGATGTTTATTGTTTATATAAATCTGATGAGCTGTATGTACATGTGTAGCTGGAGCGCCTATTGCATAACGAATCTTAAAGTGTCGAAATTAGGAGGCAGACGGAGCTCCTTTACTGCCCAAGTATCTAGGTCAGTGCTACTCACAGCATGGGATTGGCCAGTTTCCTTGGAGATCGGTCATCTGATATATAACCAGGATGGTCAAAACTGCCACGTTTTATTTCGAATATATTGCAACCATTGTGCGTGTACACCTATAGTAAATAGTGTTTTTTCTACTCTACGAATTATACATTAGAAGATTGGGGATATATATGCTACAAAAAGTAAGTACATGATAATTTATTATATTAACTTATGTAAGTAATAGTTTTCTTTCAAGAAATCGAATGCTTGTGCAATGTTTCTTTATATTATATCATGTTTGAATTGTCAATGAGTTAAATTAAAAAAATAAAGAAGCATTCATAATCATATTATACATTCCTTTACAGTATAACAGATAACGTTAATTCATATTGCACAATAAAAATAACAACTAAAATTTACATTTTCAGCCGCAGTAAGAAAAAAACAGACTGTGTGCCTCTGCAACAAATGTAAATATAGGGAAGGACGGGTTCCGTTTTTCAAAGACCGTGAAGGTGAAGGGAAAAAAAGGAAGAAAGAAAAAAAGCAAGGAGGTAACCCAAGCCACTGAACATGCTGAAGCCAGTGACCCGGACAGTGATCAGACCCTACAGTTTGATTGTTACTAAGGAATTTACATAGACAAAGAAATATGCTAGCGATTCTTTTTAATTCTAAAAAGTGTTTAAATGTATTGTAAATTTTTACTAAGAAAAAATAAAATCTGTATACTATGTTTTCGTTGCATAGAATATTTGAACTCCTGCATCTTAATAGCCAAACAGCAAACAGGAATTAATTGAACAAGAGTGTTGAATCTAAATTGGGATTACATTGAATAAGTGCCGACATGCTACGTTTAGCCATTGAAAGTTTGATCGTTGTCACTACGTTAGCCCTCACCTGTTTACTAGGATGGACCAACGATGACAGAGGACGTTGGGCCGATGTAATTTTCCTCGTAATCTTTACGTTGGGCCAACGTTGACCCTCAGTTGTTCATTAAGTTGGACCAATGTTGGCAGGCTACGTTGGGCCAATGTAATTTTGCTCATCGGCCCTACGTTGGTCCAACATGTTGGACCAACGTAGGCCCAACATGTTGGACCAACGTAGGCCCAACATGTTGGACCAACGTAGGGCCGATGAGCAAAATTACGTTGGCCCAACGTAGTCTGCCAACGTTGGTACAACGTAATGAACAACTAAGGGCCAACGTTGGCCCAACGTAGTCATGCTATCTGGGTTGTAAACCTCATCAGGCAGATGGAAGCAGGGTTCCCAGAAGACTACAAGGAGCTACCAACAGACTTGCGTCCTTACCACCGCTTTGCATCCAGTTTATGCACCGTTGATGGTGTAGTTCTTATGGGCCAACGAATTGTTATACCTCCAGCTCTTCGCAAACCAGTACTTGATGCTTTACACGCAGCCCACCAAGGAGTCAGCGCTATGCGTGCAAGGGCTATGGACTCTGTATATTGGCCTGAGATCACAGTAGATATTGCCAGGGTGAGAGACCAGTGTGTTCACTGCCATCAGATGGCCAAGTCAAACCCTATGCAGCCACCATCTGACATAACACCTCCAGATTATCCATTCCAGATGATTTGCAGTGACTACTTCACATATAACAGTAATGACTATGTAGTTATTGTTGACAGGTATTCAAACTGGCCAATGGTATACAAGTCTGAATCAGGTGCAGAAGGACTTGTCAAGAGACTTCGTGAGACTTTCGTGACATTTGGCATCCCAGAGGAGTTGACGTCTGATGGAGGTCCACAGTTCACAGCAGGGAAGACTCAAGAGTTTTTAAAAGCCTGGGGAGTTCGTCATAGACTTTCATCAGTTGCAAACCCACACGCTAACTGCAGGGCTGAGATTGCGGTAAAGACAGTAAAACGCATGCTGGTGGACAACATTTCTGCTGTTGGATCTCTGGATGTTGACAAATTCCAGAGAGCTTTACTGATGTACAGAAATTCGATTGACCCAGAGACAAAAGCATCACCAGCATTGATTCTGTTTGGACGACCCATTCGTGATGCCATTCCCATACTGATGGGTAGATATTCTCCACATGAAACATGGACTGAGTTAATGTCTCATCGAGAGATGGCTCTTGCCAAACGTCATTCAAGGGAACATGAACGGTGGAATGAACACACTCATCACCTGCCAACACTACAGGTTGGAGATCATGTATACATTCAAAACTTGGTAGGCAACCATCCCAGGAGATGGGAACGTACAGGAACAGTTGTTGAAGTACGCCAATACCACCAGTATGTTATACGTGTAGATGGCACAGGCCGAGTAACTATCCGCAACCGCCAACACTTACGAAAGTTCACTCCTTTTCAAACCAACCAAACACAAGGTACTTTGATGGCACCAACTGCAGTTCAACATCAAGAAGTGATCTTGAGCTCTCCGACTACATCCAAGACGACACAGCCACAAGTGCCCAAGATTCCAGTGTCTTTATCACCAACAAGAATCTTAAGTCAACCAGCTGCATTGAATGAGACACCTATTATAGTCCCAAACCAAAAAAAGGCGACTCAGACTCAGACAATTCAACAGCCTACACAAATAGATTTGGACCAGTCATTCCACCACACCCCTGAACCAGATGTACCTTCTAAGTCTAGGATACCACGTGCTCTATCCCGTCTTCAGCCACACAATAAAGCTGGAGAAAAGGAACTATTGACACCACGAAGACCGCCGCGCCGCAACACAACAGAACATAACATTGATGAATCAGGAACTGATTAATGAATTATGCATAGACATTGATAAGTGAATCTAGAGACTTTGCGTTTAAAATTGTGAAAGGACATCATACGTTTAATCTTGTTCGCGTCCGGAAGACTTTAACAGAACATTCCTGAAGATTTATTTTCTAATAGACTTTACTTTATTTGTTTAAGTTTTTTTTTCGTATACAAAAAAACTTGTCCCCGGAGGAGGAGATAACTAATCATTTACTAATGTACTGTGTATATATATATTTCAGGTATCAGTCATCCTTATTATTAAAGATATAAACCTAGGAAGATGTTGACTCTCATTTAATATCCACCGCACATTGAGATAAACATGTGATGATATAAGTAATAAGGAATATATCATTCTTGGAGTATTATGAGATGATCACTACGGTCAGGAATGATCAACTTACATGTATCTAACATTAAGTCTTTATTGGGTTTAATCACCCTGGACTCTATTTATCCATCTCATACATGATAATCAAATAATGATTCCATACTTCTTGATAAGGTTGCACCAAAGTTCCATGGCTGAGTTAAAAAGGCGTTCCGTGTCAAGTGACCGCAGCGGGGCACAAACCAGCAACCTTTGGGCCTCACGCCTATGATCACAGGCCTGGGTATACCATACTGTGTTTTATCTTAAGTAACGCATATTTTCTGTAAAGTAAAGCATTTCATCACCTGAAAAAGTTAAATCTAAAATGTATATCTAGGTGGCAATTTTTCTTTCTTCGACAAAGTGTGTGTGCTTGGAGGAGGGGGGGGGGGGGGTAGCCTGCCAGAACTTTCATACTTTAATTTCAAGAGACACTCAGTGCATACACACCAACTGAAAGACATTTAAAGATCATACAAGAATTATGACGTAGAATACACATGTGCATAAATGCATAAATCCGTTTGATGTTAATAAATTCCGTTACCAAAAATGCACGATTACCTGGTTAAATGTCTTAAACAAACAGGGATCTAGAAGTCATTTAAATCTGGTCCCATACTGGAGTCTCGCGGGGTCTTCCTCCCAGTGTCAATATGCTTTGGTATTTAAATCAATAGATCGATACACCATTTCTTGGTTCCACGAATACCTGTACTTACCCACACCTATGTATACCAGAAACGTGAATTCTCGAAACTCGGGCTTGAAGTGACACAGGTTATAAATCTTGCTGGAAATCTTCCGAAAAAAGGGTAAATCTTTTATATTTATATACCAGAAAATTTTACACTAAGTACATGTGTATAACTCTACTAACAAGTATTTGTCAAAAAGAATTAAGAACGAAGTTTAAATAGCAAGTTATTTTGTATTTCTTAAAAGAAAACTGACCCAGTTTAATTACATGGACGTGTAGTGACGTGTAATATAGTTACCTTCCTGGTTTGGTAGGAGCGGATTTGGTCATGGCAATGTTTAGAATTTATACATGTATATATGAATTTCCCAAATACAAGAGCTCTGAATAAAGATATGGTAATATATTCATTCTTTCCCCATAAAATATTTGAATTTTTCTTTACGAAATGATATTTTTTATATATAATCAAGCATATCGTATATCGGGAAATTTTGGGAATAACTTTTAAAGAAGACATTTACCCTTACAAGAGGCGAGCAGAAATGCTTATAAATGCTGACTGCTCGAAAGAAGTTTCATCACAGTTATTAAGCATTAAACTATGATGATGAAACTGTGATTCAAAGATTGGAGAATATTACAACCCAAATTAAATTTCCAATACATCATTCGTCAATGGGTGTGTCCCTATACTAGGCTCTTGAGTTTAGGTGGTGTGGGGGGGGGGGGTATTAGATAAGGTGAAATGCTGTAGACGACCCATGCAGCCTCCTTAATTAAACAAAAACGTTAATTCTGGAGGAAAAACTACAGGCACGTAGCATCGTTTTTGAAAGTGGGGGGGGGGGGGGCAGGCTCATCCAAAAAATCTTAACAAGCCAAAAAAAAAAAGAAAAAAAAAAAGAAGGAAATTTAAACTTTTCTAAAATCTTCAAAATCCTAATCCGGGGGGGGGGGGGGGGGGGGGAGGGGGGGGACTGGCGTAGAATATAACTTCAATTTCACTCTTCATTCCCTTATTTTCATATTAATTTTTTACATACTCCCAAAAAAGTGGGGGGGGGGGGGGCAACTCAATGATTTTTGTTGCTGCGAGAAAAAGTGGGGGGGGGGGGGGGGGGAAGCAGGCCCCCCTGCCCCCCCCCCCCCCCGATGCTACGTGCCTGAACTAGTATATATATATTCGTCTTGAAAATAGATAATTATAAGGTATCTGAAAAACAAAACAATTTTAAACATACATATGTAATTCTTAAAGTGTGACTGCTTACCACATTTCGACGGAATAATATACAGAAATGTTTCATTAATCAATATAATATTTGTACAGAAAATGTCTCAAGTAACTCCGAGAAATATAGCCTACATACATTAGTTAGGGGGACAACATTTGAGATCGAGGAGATCGAGGAGATCGAGTCCCTTTTAAATATAAATTGATTTTTGTTTACAGAACCAAGGGACACACTGAGCTAAACAAATTCTAAACGAATTGAAAGGAAATGGCTAACCGAGTAGTTACTGAGAGAGAGAGAGAGAGAGAGAGAGAGAGAGAGAGAGAGAGAGAGAGAGAGAGAGAGAGAATATGTGTGGGGGCAGACCCGCACAACCCTCCTTCCCATATGTAGAATCGATTATGAACAAAACGTTTACATTCAAACCAGGAAGCAAAAACCTATATAAGTGTGCCCGTTAATCAACTTAAGGTAGAACGTATGAAATTTCAAGAGGATCCAGTATTCTATTTGTCCCGATCTTTGTATAGGACAGACACTTTAATTGTTCGTCATCTTATTCTTTAGTTGATTTTGACAATGAAATTGCTAATAATTGAAATGCATATTATAATTTAATATAAAATCACAAACACAATAAAAAATGTGCTTGGGGAGGGGTGCTATTTTTACAGTACTTTGTATCATCAGATCTGTCAATCTGTTTTGTTTAAAGATTCGAATGGATGGGTTTGTGTGGGGTTTTTTTTTTGTTTTTTTTTGGGGGGGGGGGGGTGGTGGAATGGGGTGGGGGTGGAGATTCGTAGAGGGGGGGGGGGGGACCATGAGCACGTTGGTTTTTTAATATATAAATTCAATTACTTACACATATAATCCACAATGTTCTATTACTATTTCTTGTCTTTATTTGAAATATTCTAAAACAGATGTACATCTCCATTAAACGACTTCCAATCATTTTAAAGCTGTCTTTCAAACAGGCCAAACTCAAATTCCTCCCAGGGAGATAACTGTGCAATAAAATTAGAGTATGCTCTTTCAGGTCAAGATTTTATCGTTTACAGAACCAAGGGACACACTGAGCTAAACAAATTCTAAACGAATTGAAAGGAAATGGCTAACCGAGTAGTTACTGAGAGAGAGAGAGAGAGAGAGAGAGAGAGAGAGAGAGAGAGAGAGAGAGAGAGAGAGAGAGAGAGAGAGAGAGAGAGAGAGAGAGAGAGAGAGAGAAAGAGAGAGAGAGAGAGAATATGTGTGGGGGCAGACCCGCACAACCCTCCTTCCCATATGTAGAATCGATTATGAACAAAACGTTTACATTCAAACCAGGAAGCAAAAACCTATATAAGTGTGCCCGTTAATCAACTTAAGGTAGAACGTATGAAATTTCAAGAGGATCCAGTATTCTATTTGTCCCGATCTTTGTATAGGACAGACACTTTAATTGTTCGTCATCTTATTCTTTAGTTGATTTTGACAATGAAATTGCTAATAATTGAAATGCATATTATAATTTAATATAAAATCACAAACACAATAAAAAATGTGCTTGGGGAGGGGTGCTATTTTTACAGTACTTTGTATCATCAGATCTGTCAATCTGTTTTGTTTAAAGATTCGAATGGATGGGTTTGTGTGGGGTTTTTTTTTTGTTTTTTTTTTGGGGGGGGGGGTGGTGGAATGGGGTGGGGGTGGAGATTCGTAGAGGGGGGGGGGACCATGAGCACGTTGGTTTTTTAATATATAAATTCAATTACTTACACATATAATCCACAATGTTCTATTACTATTTCTTGTCTTTATTTGAAATATTCTAAAACAGATGTACATCTCCATTAAACGACTTCCAATCATTTTAAAGCTGTCTTTCAAACAGGCCAAACTCAAATTCCTCCCAGGGAGATAACTGTGCAATAAAATTAGAGTATGCTCTTTCAGGTCAAGATTTTATTGTTTACAAACAATTTCCGTCTATTTTATAGTGAGTTATTAAGAGGACTGGCCATTTAAAGGCTATATTTACCTCCGTTATATAAAGAACTCTGTATAGATATATAGAATAATGTTTAACTTTCATGGCTAAAAAAGATTAAATATTGTTACTTTTTTTTTCACCAAGTTATAGTTTATTGTCCAAAACACCATATTTAAAATGTTATGGCAGATATGACAATTAATTTGGAGAAATAAAGGAATGAATTCTGGATCACTTGTAAATAATATTTTAAAAACGTTGTTCACATGAATCATATGACGCCTCTCTCTCTCTCTCTCTCTCTCTCTCTCTCTCTCTCTCTCTGATGTACACATACATTCATATAAAATGCATATACATACGTACTTGATTTCATGTACTTATTAATACGTCGATTCCAAACCAAAGTTTTGTGTAATATATATATGAATTTTTATAATTTCCTTCTTTCAGGATAATGACGTCATAATATGCCATGAAATTGGGCCACACTCTACTTGTGTCTTTTATTCTTTCTCTGGTCATCGAAAACGTGTGTAAGTATGTAACCAAGAAAACGTGTGTAAGTATGTAACCAAGAAAACGTGTGTAAGTATGTAACCAAGAAAAATTATCGACTGGTTAATTGACTGATTGATCAGTGATACATGTAAAATTAATGGTTTTTAAATTTAAGGAACCATGTCCACTGGACAAGAGATATAACTCTAAATCAACTTAGGATATCGATTTATCATTGATCACTTTATATTTTCTGTAATTCATGCATAGAGTACTATAGGCCTTTTAATACACAATTATTGTTCAAAACTATAGCAAGTAATTAAAACTACCTTTCTGTTGTTAAACTTAATAATGGAGATTTAAATTGATAAGAATTTTCCGAGTGAGATTTCTGTTCAATTGATACTGTCTTATAAAATGTCGATTGAAGAAACTTCAGAATATAAACGAGTAAATATATTCCTACAGACGGACAGACGCAGGTCAATGATGGGTCATCATCTAGCCAGGCGCAGCACAGGTATGACACTATTTCGTCATCCTCAGGTGCTTGAGGACAGGACACCCCCACCATCTCCGCTCTATATGTATTATATCTATCGATGTGTATAAATTTTTTCTCAAAATGCTCGTTATAGGTTATTTTTCGGAATGAAGGAATAAATTAATCTAGAAATATGTCATAAGACGATAATTCAACGAAAATGAGTAAATATCCTAGGATCTATACTTATTAGGAATTGGAGTGGGGGTGAGGGTGTGTACTGTCCTCAAGCACCTGCATGTGATGTCATCGTAACTCCTCGGGCCTTTCCGACAAGTGGACTTCTTGGTCGCTTTAATGTCATTATACATATTCATATACGTTCTTTGTCGTGGAAATGTATAATAGATGGGACATCCATAAAGCATGTCATTTATAGTGCTCTTGTTAAAGAGTGCTAATGCGCAGTATTCAATTTGTCTGTACAGCCTGCTGTATCAAAGGACTGACGGTATCCCCAAAATAAGCATGTTGCTACGGTTGTGTAAAATTTTTATACTTAGTGAAATTCTCGAAGTTCTATATCATTAGCCAGTGTACCATTTTGAGCGGTTAAAAAAATAAATTATCAATAAAAATTATCAATTATTTAAGTGATGTCAGCTAGACCATATATTTTTTCCGTTTCTATAGCCAATCTTTGTGTCTATTTTTAGCAATGAGATCACAGCCATCATCGTGACCGCGGTGATGTGCGGCCTCGGGTTGATTCTGTGCTGTACAGGGATCTGTATCTGTTGTTACGTCAAGTGCTGCACCGGAGGTGGGTGTTCTACCTTAATGTTAGGGGCGGATCAAGTTTAATTTAATAATTTAAATAATTCAATGAAACATTACGATAGCATTGTTGTCCCGGGGTTAATTGGTGTTTTAATTAATATCTTTAAGTTGAGGACGAAGCAGTGTGTATTTTTCTTTATTCACTCAAGACCAGCTTGTTCACTGGTTTTTGAGGTTCAAAATAAGCACTGTATATACAAATGTACACAAAAAACAGTCACGGATCACACGTACAATGGAAGTAATTAGAAGTACATGTAATAAAGAGAAAATATTGCGTTTACAATACAGTAAGTTGTTTAATGTTGCGTTTACAATACAGTAAGTTGTTTAATGTTGCGTTTACAATACAGTAAGTTGTTTAAGTTTATTTTGGACTTTAGAAAATTTTCTTAATAAATCTTGACAATTTTTTAAAGTGTTCGTTATTTATTTGAATTGCTGTCCAGTAGGGGTGCTTGAAATCACGAGCGGACCCAGTATAAATGACATATACTATTATACATGTATACTATGGTCCTCGACCCCCGTGACCTCTATTTTTATGTCACAACATGGCGATTTTAACCCAGTATGAAACAGTTTATATCGCCAAAATTCCTGAGGTCCTGAGCTCGAATACTGCAGGCACTTCTATTTTGCAATTTTTTGTTAAAATTGTAAAATTTGGCTTTCCCCTTAACTTCTGTCATTTTTAGATCAAACACATGCGACAAAACCTTATTTTCAAGTTTATCGCTTCAACTCGATGAAATCTAAATAAAACTCGGGGGTGTTCGAAGAAGATTCGAGATGTTTGTGTACATTTGTATATACACTGATTTTGAACCTCAAATACCAGTGAACTGGTCTTGAGTGAATAAAGAATTGAATTGAATTGAGATGTAAAGGTTACCTGTAAGTAGTAACTAATGTTTTAAGAATAGTCAATCTCGTTTCAAATTGACGTTTTTCTGTTTTATTTTGCAGAGGGATGCATCATCTAGATCTCGTCATCGATCTCGTGCCATCGCCGCCATTTTGTTTCATACATCTTTTTTGTTTTCTTTAGTTGATTTAAATGTTACAAGTTTTACACAATAAAATGATCTGATCCATTTAGTTAGTCCCAGTTATTCCTACGTCGGAACAGTCTCTGTGCACAATTTCAATTTCAATTTCTTTATTAACCAATTAAGGGCCCTCAAGGGGCAACATGAAGACTGTTGACATACAACATCCAATGAACATAAAACATTCAATAAACATATACAAGAGGGAAAGAGCTGGATGATTTAAAGAACTATGACAGACATGAACAATTAAATAGTATATATGTATATATATATGTATAATTATTGTAGTGTCTTCTATATATTTATGTTAAACACCACACATAAATATGTCAAGATACAAATGCACATACAAATTTGAAATAGTTTATCATATGATTGAAAAATAAAAAACCAATATTTGAATAGGAAATACAAATTAAGGCAATGCCTTTTGTAAAAATTTACCAACATGTAGAACAATATTTTCATTTTCCATTGTCGTTGTCTGCGAAAACACAGCGAATCGATTTTGTAATAATGTCATCGATGGCTATTTTAATATTTAGGCCTAATCTTTCAATTGTTGAAAGTTATATGAATAAAAGTAATAAGGAATCATTTTTCGAATACTTATGGGGTGGTCAAACACAGTCGGACTAGATCAGTTCTATCATTAAACCATTCGGGCTTCCTGTGCGGATCTAGACGGAAATCAGGGGTCCAGAATTCAAATTTCTTTAAATTACATTATAAAATTATCAAAAATATACCTCGGACCCTCCGCTGGCAAACTCAAATATAACCGTCTGACCCCCACCCCCCCCCCCCCCCCCCCGGGGGAAATTTCTGGATCCGTGCATGGGTTTTATTGGATTTGATCACCTGACCGTATTTGATCACCTCATAAAACTCAAAGAATATTTCCTGATTCCTTAAAAAGAGAAGGGCCCCAGTCTTCACAGACATGCAATACAAGGATTCCAACATGTACAGATATAGTTCTGTCATGGAAATATTCGCCCCTGTTTCATTTTCACCCCTTTCGCCCTCGTTGTCAGCGAATATAAGACTGAGCAATTCCAGTGTTTCAAATCATCTCTTTTTCATAAAAACACAGAATTTAAAACTATTACGCCTAAAAAAAAATAACAAACACCAAATTGAAAGTTTTAATCAGAGTGATTTATATCAAATATTTTTTTCAAATAAGTAATAAAATGCATCAAAATCATTAATCTCAATAGAAGGCCAAAACAATTCAACAATCCTAAGTCATACTTCTAATCAATAAAACTAAGTACAGCTGTACTATTAAATTTTACCAAGAGATTGCTTGTTCAAAAAATAAATAAGGCCAAAATAAAATTATCGTTTCTTTAGAATTACCTCCCGCTTCATTAAAATACACCCCCGTCCCCCTTCAATAAATTTTCATGAGCAAAAAAATAAAGTTTTTTTTTATACACAGATATTTTTTTTTTTTTAACAATTTTTAATTAGTTAAGCTTCAAGATTGTGATAAAAATTCCCTCCCTCCCTTCTGGGTCTATAAACCTCAAGGCAATTCCAAACAAACAATTTTTAAAGAATGGCCTAATGTATATCAATAGAGAAGAACAGCTGTACATGTACCATCACTAACATTGTAAAGAGGTGATGCAGTAAATGTATATAGAATAAATACAACAAGTCACATCATCTCGCAAAATAAATACAACAAATGGCAAAGTGCAAAATAAAAGTCTGTAAAAAATCAAATATAGTTTCAAGATCTGAACAACAATTGAGTGTATATTTAAGAGTATTAAGCATAGAACGGACGGATGCAGATACAGTCCAAAACAAAGAAACGATACAACGATATAAACAATACGATATCACATTACAGGACTCAGTCTTATCGGTAAACACAGCTGTTACAGTAATGTCAGTTCACTTGATGTGAACAAATGACAATTTGTTCACATGTTACATTTTGTTCACATGTTACAATTTGTTCACAAATGACATTTTGTTCACATGTTACAATTTGTTCACATGTTACAATTTGTTCTCAAATGACATTTTGTTCAAAAATGATAATTGTTCACATGTTACAATTTGTTCACATGTTACAATTTGTTCACAAATGACATTTTGTTCAAAAATGATAATTTGTTCACCCCATTACACTAAGAATCATTGGCGTAACACAGATAACAACGTTGGACAGTTAACAATACATAAATCCTAATACAGCATCACTGGTGTAAATAATGTAACAAGTAAATACAAAGTATAAAGTATTTATAAAGTATAAACCCAATTAGAAAGACCTTGTGACATCGAAAAAATATTGGAATATCATAATAATATGTAAAACTAAGTAAAATATCAAAATAAATTATGCTTCAACAAATATAAATACAAATTTGTATATAAAAAAAAATATTTCGCAGAAAAGAACAAAAAAAAAAGTCCATCAAAAATTTGATGTTGAGCAAATAGAATGTACCCAATATTGGTAAGTACAGATAATATAAACATCAATATAAAACATTCAGTGATATGAATTCTAAATGCATACGCGTGTATATTTGTACACCTTGGTTCATCTATGTGTATAGTGACATCAAGACAGTACACACACTGAACTGTTGGCGTCTTTTTTCTGGGGATTTCTCGGTGATCCTGCAGGCCTCTTCACTTGGCCACCTGAGAATACAAACAAACGTTTTCATTCGTTAAATGTTATTGGAACAATATAATGGTTATGTAGTACTGTAACATGTTTTCTCTACACTTATGAACTAAATTAAGATATTCAGTGTTTAATATTAACTTTGTTATCAATATATGACACTTGTATAATTAAGATAAAAGAAAGCTAAACTTTAGGTATGTTATCATTAATTTGATATTACACTGTAACTATAAATGCAAGGAATTAATATATACATAAAATTGCAAGAGGGACCCCTCTTTGATTACTAAAGATTGCTATTTTTTTTTCTTTTTTTACAGTTGAATACTTTAAAATCTATTAAATAAGATTTTCTGATACAAAACAGTGGACTTGCAGACTCAGGTACTAACGTACAATATGAAATCTACATGAAATGATCACAAAATGATCTATATTACCCATCATACCTCTGTTCGTCGCCTGGTCTCCATTTTGCTGACCTCCACTTGTACTGGGCGACTTCTGATCTGATACGACTTTTGGCCCACCCTGTACACCGCCTTTGACCGGGTCTTTCCCCGCCATCTTCCCGCCCGGCCTCTGTTCCACGCCCCCTCTGGTAGGAGCAGGACTTCCGACTCTGTTGACTGGTCCTCCTAACCTGGTTCCAACGTTATCTTTCTTACTCTCCACAGATACAGCCTCCTTGCTGCTCTTTACTTCTGCTGTGTGCTTTACGTCTGCTGTGCTTCTAACAGCTTCCTTCTCTTTCCTGTTTTCTACAACAATGCCTACACTTGTTTCCTGCTCTGTAGGACTACCTTTCCCTGGGCTATCTTCTTGTTGGTCCTCATCCATATTCCTTTCTTCCTCATTGTCCTCAGCCTCCTCCTCATCCTTTGCCTCTTCTTCCTCCTCCTCTAGCTCCTCAGGCTCAGGTCGTTTCAGCAGCTTAAGGACCATAGGATGTCTCCTCATGTGCTCCTTCAGGAATTCGTCCTCGCGGTTCAAGGTCACTAGCCCAGCCCCGCGGGAGGTGGTGCCCCCTAGGGACAGCTTGGTGATGCGGTTCCCCTGGGAGTGGTTGTCACAGAGCCAGATGAGCTTACCACTCGGTAGATGACACCTGTGGAAGCAACATTTATGTTTATTAGATTCATTTGCAAATTATTTCAGTATATATTCTAGTAGCCATGATAAATGTCCATTACCAATGCAAATATTCCCTTATAAAGGTCAATCAATGTGCAGTATTCAATGCCTGTAGTAGCCAATAACTCCGTTAACACATGCAACTGAATAGAATTAACACACAAATACCGGGGTACTAGGTTTCAGTCATTGTTTTGTTAGTTTACCTGTGGAGACTCTGTAGCAGGTCCCGTTTACTGGCGTGGTCTGTCACAAAATGGTGGATCACTTCGTACGCCTTCCCAAAGTCAGTCTCCACAAACCCTGTCTGTAGGTGATACATCAACATGTAATCAGCACTGATCATTTAACATTTTATTAATGCTCAAGTTGTACCAATAACAGACAAAAATCAGTATCTGAATGGAAAAGAAATGTTTTAAAATGATTTTAAAAAAATTTGGATGGATGTTAATTTAGGTGGTTAATACCAAATAAAATAATACATGTACCTGACCCACTCTCATTCTTTCATTAAGACAGTTGACTGACCTACTGACCTTAATGTCTATATATAGCTGTCTGCCCCACTAACCTGGTCTATATAGGTCATTGACTGACTCACATTGTCTATGTAGGTTGTTGACCCACTAAACTTGCCTTTGAAGCTGACTGACCTATTGACCCAATGACCTTGTCTTTGTAGCTGACTGACCTACTGACCCACTGACCTTGTCTATATAGCTGCAGTAGGAGTCCCCCACCTTCCCCCTCAGACAGTTCAGTTTGACAGCGCTCTGTTTGAGGACAGAGTAGAGGCGGGACAGATAGGGCGCCGCCTCACGGATCACCTTGACCACTTCCTCCGGGGACCGGGCGCTCAGACTCAGGGACCGCTCCGATACATGCCAGCCCTGAAAATCAATACAGTACAGTGATAATAGGTGGAGGTGTCCTCTTGCTTTTAAAATATACTGTTACAAACTGAAGGTCAAATTTTGCACATGAATCTGTATTAGTTGAAGGTTATAATGAAAAGAAAATTTCATTTCAATGCTGCAGCTTTTTCACACAATGTACATAATTATATATCTCTATGTGATTCCTTGCTTGTCTCCCACATCCTGGCATTACATATATACATGTATCACAACATTTCTCGATTGTCTCCCATATTTACATCCTGACGTTACATGACAAATGTATAATTACCTCCTCATGCTCACACAGGACCTTGACACAGAACTCCTCTCCCTGCCAGTCCTCCTCATCCTCCTTCAACACAAAGTTATCATGTTTAAACATGCTACAAGTAATTTACTTAAGATGATTAAAAAATCAGACACTCTCATTTATCAAGCATTCATAGACAAATACTTTTTTTTAAGTATGCAAATTAATGAATTACTGTGGAATCATTAAATTTTATGGGGGCCAATTTTCGGGGATGGCTTATATTTTACAGGTTCGTGGGGACGTAATTTCGTGTATTCTTATATAATTATCTACAAAGGGAAATATTACTTTATCTATAATTTATCAATTTATGGAGGATGTTATTTCGTGGAAGAGAGGTACCCACGAATTCCACGAAAATTGAGCTACCACGAAATCTAATGATTCCACAGTATTTACAACTTCAATGCCCCTCTAAAAATATAAAACTTTCCTTGAACCTAAAAAGGTTTCCAAACATTTAATTAACACCGCTTGATCTAATCAATTAATCAATGAGTTAGTTATATAATTGATTATCCTGACCTTCTTCCGTTCCCGGGCTGTCCTGGGCCGTTGAGGTTTACTCAAGTCTGATGTTGTCCCCATTGATGCTAGAAATGTGTGATTAAATGTTAAATCTAAGTATAAACTAAAGAATTGCTGAGATCAGCAGACATTGTACAAGAACTGCATGAAATAAATAACTAATTACCGGTAGTTGTAAATGTATACAGTTGAACTTTGATATATTGAATACTGATATCAGGAATACAATTGATATGTCAAAGTGATTTTTAAGTCATAATCAATTATTTTTAAAGAATTTTATCCCCAATATCTCAAATACTCAAATTTTTAAAAGTTTTTAGAACCATTTTAACAAGACCTTGGACTTTCGGTAGGACATAACTATCTATTACCTGCGTCAAAACAAGTTAAAAAAAGACATAACTTCAAGCGAAATATGCACCAATTGCGTAGTCTTAGCTCAAAAGCCAGACAAATCCTTTTGATTTCAGAGAGCTATGGCTGAGTGGCTGACAATGAAATTGACAGGCCTACGTCACATTCCTGTTTAACACAACTACCCAAAGTACAAGCTCTTGTAAAAATGGTTCTAAATAGTCCCATCTATACAGTTATTCTAATTTCAATGAAGACATGAATTTTTATCGAAGACCTGACTCACCAGCTTTGGCAAAATCAAACACGAGGAGACTGGGGAAGATCTCAAAGTTCAGTTTGGTGGAGATCATGGTGATGTGTCGCAGGAACTTCCTCTGGAGGAGTTCAAACTCTTCCTACAATGTCATCAAAAGTCAATGAAAGAGTAGTCCAGATGGCATCAAATTTTATTTTATTTTCAAAATATGTTAGTATGCTTATTTTAATCTGTATCTCACATTCTGTTCATTATTCAATAATTCCCTTTTTCTCCTTTCTCATTATCTTTCACTCTGTTTTTTTTTTCTTTTTGTCTGTCTGTCTGCTTTCTTACTGATCTGAAAATGTGTGGGTCTGATCTTCAATCTGTACTCTGTAAGAACTGAAAAGTTGTCTTAAGCTTCTCTCTCTATCCACTGTCTCTCTCTCTCTCTCTGACCTAAATCTCTTTGTCTCACTCTCTTCTGTCTCCATCTTTCCTCCTCCCTCTCTCTCTATTTCACTGTCCACCCTCTCTCTCTCTCTCTCTCTCTCTCTCTCTCTCTCTCTCTCTCTCTCTCTCTCTCTCTCTCTCTCTCTCTCTCTCTCTCTCATTCTCATTCTCTACCTGGTAAGAGAACTTGAGGTCCTGGGCTTTCTTTTCTTGGTTTCTCTTGGCCTCCGCCTCCAGCCTCTTTTTCTCTGCGGTCTCGTCTTTCTTCTGATTGGTTGATGCGAGGACCTCCTTAACCTTCTCTAGTAGCTCTGGTCGTCGATCTTTGTCCTGCATCGGCAAGATTATCGGGTCTCCATCCAACTTCATCAGGAAGATCTTGACCTAACAAGTTAAATCAATCCTTGTAGCCATGAAACAAATTTTAACAATATTTAGCACAAATCCAAAGCAAAGGGTAGGGGGGCCCTTAAAATTTGATGAAGACCTAAATGAATTCACTACACCTTGAAACACCAGCAAGCAAATTTTATGGATTATTAATTGCTTGCATAATAATATAACATAATTCAAATTAAAGAATGATTGAGATCATATATTTTACTATCAAAACTTCAATATTTTACACATTGTATGCCTGGGCATGACAATGAGTCAATCTGTGATGCAGTGGTACATTAAGTACACAGATTTCTGTATGTGTTACCTGTATAAGTTGTGTTACCTGACTGAAGTGCGTTATCTGTATGAGGTGTGTTACCTGTATGAGGTGAGTTACTTGTATGACATGTGTTACCTATATGAGGTGCGTTACCTGTGTAAAGTGTGTTATCTGCATGAGGTGAGTTACCTGTACGAGGTGTGTTACCAGTATGAGGTGAGTTACCTGCATGAGGTGAGTTACCATTACGAGGTGTGTTACCTGTATGAGGTGTGTTACCTGTATGAGATGAGTTACCTGTACGAGGTGTCTTACCTACATGTATATGAGGTGTGTTACCATTACGAGGTGTGTTACCATTACGAGGTGTGTTACCTGTATGAGGTGTGTTACCTTTGTATCCCAGCGATTCCCACTCCCTACAGGAACCACTACTACAGGCATCTTGAGACTGACCGCGTACTTCAGCTCCATCATACAGTTCTCTGAGTCAGCGTACTGTAACACACAAAACAATAGGGTGTATTCGTTAGCTATCTCCACAACTGTCCAGGATTTCTCCATCTTCTATTTTGCTATTTGGAAAGTAGCCAATGTAGATCTACCAGAGATCTCCATACTGCAAACCAGCAAATTAGGATTACTCTTGCAGCTTTCTAATCAACCAAGCGACTACATCTTACTTACCTCATCGGACACACAGCAGACAACCATTTTACTCCTCTGTAATCCTAAGGCAATGTCCAGGTACAGCCCATACTGTAAAGGAAGAAACACAGCTTGCTCAGGTTGTATATATAATACAGAACAATGCATACAAAGTTCTATGAAGTCGTACTGCCAAAACACATGTACAGATCTCACTATAAAGGCATAATTAAAGCTGAACACTCCTCATATCTCTCTATATATACTACTACTATTATTTTATCCTCTCTATATCCTACCAATATTTTAACACTAACTTAAGGATACTTATGGTGCCTATCCTCTCTATATCCTTCCAATATTTTAACACTTAGGATACTTACAGTGCCTATCCTTTCTTTATATCCTATCATTATTTTATCATTTAGGATACTTATGGTGCCTATCCTCTCTATATCCTTCCAATATTTTAACAATTAGGATACTTACAGTGCCTATCCTTTCTTTATATCCTATCATTATTTTATTTAGGATACTCATGGTGCATATCCTCTCTATATTCCAACTTTATGATAATAAGGATACTCACAGTGCCTAAGCTATCTATATATCCAACCTTTATGATGATAAGAATAACCAGACTGTCTATCGTCTTTGTATATCCTACATTTATGATGATAAGGATACTCACAGTGCCTATCCTCTCTATATATCCTACTATCATCTAGGATACTCACAGTGCCAATCCTCTCTATATCCAGCCAACAGGACAGTTTCTTCTCCGTCAGGAAGTCCTTGATATCCCGAGGATCTACGGCTCCCAGTGACTTCCTGTTTTTTATAACCGTGTTTTTGGCCTCTGCCTGCTTGGAGTTCTGCCAACAATAGCTGATGAAGACCTCTGGAGGTTTCCGTTTGTTCTGATAAATTAAAATCATAAGTCACATATCATACCAAAAATTGTATATATCAGATATTTATGATCAATTTAACATGATTTTTTTTTTCTCACTGAAATGCTCAAAACTATTTTAAATTCTAATGATGAAGCACTTTTGCTTTACAGATAAAAATTAAGCCTCTCCATATTGCAGAGTTCAACAAGCACTTGTTCTGTATCAATTTAACAAGCTCTTGTTCCACTGTGAAAGAGAAACAAGTACCTGTTCCATTTCCATCAGGTCCTTCTCTATCATACCCTGGAGGTCGGCTATTTTGGTCTTGTACCTGTCTGGAGTTCTGATCATACACAACAACTGTAAGACAGTAAACATCGGTATAATGGTGGAACACAGGGGATAAAGCAGAGACAAGTGATTGGGACTTAATGTACGCTTACAGATGTGATGTTTTAGCAATTAATGTTTAGATGAAATGCATCAGCAATTTTCAAGATGATGTTTGTCTTCTGCATACTGTACACAGTGAGGGTTATTCTCGCCTGTGTATTTTTTTGCCCTTTTACACTTGCAAACAATTTTGCCCTATCTTGAAAAGCCCATACACAGTTTGATACCTACTGTGATTTAGTGAGGGGTTCATGTTTTGAGTGAAGACTCTTAAAGTGTCTGCAATCTTCATGCTGAGGCTTGCTTGCTGCTTATATCGCTTACATCGCTTGTCACAGAATGTTACCAACATTAACTGTGTTTAGTGAGTGGAATTGAGTGATTCTGACTGTCACTGTACACTTACAGTGTCTATGATCTTTATGCCAAGGTCGGTCTGTTGCTAAATATATTGATTGTCACAGAGTGGAGCCTACTGTGATATAGTGTATTGAGGGGGACTTGATGAAGACAGACATATTGTATGAGTGATTGTGCAGACTTACAGGCATGTTGTATATTCAGTAATTGTGTAGACTTACGGCGTCTGCGATCTTCATGCCGAGGTCGGTCTGCTGCCAGGCCAAGCTTGGTCGTACCACCACCACCAGGACCTTCTTACGGAGCTGATTGGCCACGTACAGGAACATGTCGTGACACGTCTCATCCTTCTCAAACTGGTCCGAGATACAGCACACCACAATCTGTAAAAAGATGTCAAGATACAGCACACTACGTATAGGTATATTAAAAAGATACAGCACACTACGTATAGGTATATTAAAGAGATACAGCACACTACGTATAGGTATATTAAAGAGATACAACACACTACGTATAGGTATATTAAAGAGATACAGCACACTACGTATAGGTATATTAAAGAGATACAGCACACTACGTATAGGTATATTAAAGAGATACAGCACACTACGTATAGGTATATTAAAGAGATACAGCACACTACGTATAGGTATATTAAAGAGATACAGCACACTATGTATAGGTATATTAAAGAGATACAGCAGACCACTATTTGTATAGATAGAACGAGATACAGAACAGCACAATCTGTATAGATATAAGGAGTTACACACACTACCATCTGTGTAAATACATGTATAACGAGTTACAACTCATCACGATCTGTATAGATATAACGAGTTACAGCTCATCACGATCTGTATAGATATAACGAGTTACAGCTCATCACGATCTGTATAAATACATGTATTAATAACGAGTTACAGCTCATCACATTCTGAACAGATATAACAAGCTACTGTATGCCATGATCTATATATATATATAACGATATAGAGCAAACCATGCACATTCTGTATAGATATAATGAGAAACATGTACAGCACACCACAATCTGTATACTGTACAGCATTGTATTGTGTTATTGCAGTGGTACCTTGGCGTTCTTGAACTGTAGCGTCATCTCACTGGCCGTGTCTGGACTCACTCTGTCCGGCATCCACCTACAACACACAAACATTGAAACCTGTCATACAGTGTCTGTCATCCACCTACAACACACAAACCCGTCATACTGAGTCTCTCTGAGTCTCTGTTAAAGCTCAACACCACTCATAAACAGGCACTGGCAGCCATATTTCTCTTTCATCAAAAGATGAATCAAAGGAAGCGTTAAACAGAATAATCATATTGAGGTTAGGTAAATCTTCATATTTCCCTCACCATCATGCAACAGTTGTATATTTATTTAACATAATGAGCAAATCGTAACTTGAGAACATCTATGGACGGTGTATACAACGCTATGGACGGTGTATACAACGCTATGGACGGTGTATACAACGCTATGGACGGTGTATACAACACTATGGACGGTGTATACAACACTATGGACGGTGTATACAACGGTATGGACGGTGTATACAACGCTATGGACGGTGTATACAACGCTATGGACGGTGTATACAACGGTATGGACGGTGTATACAACACTATGGACGGTGTATACAACACTATGGACGGTGTATACAACACTATGGACGGTGTATACAACGCTATGGACGGTGTATACAACGCTATGGACGGTGTATACAACACTATGGACGGTGTATACAACACTACTCACACATTGTACTTCCAGGCCACCAGATCTTTCTTGATGTCGCGGGGGTTTATAACGTCGCTCTTGTTTTTGGGCGGGACATCAGCCTGACAGTAGAGTACAGCGACGTCAAACTCGATGTCGTCATTAATGGACTGCAGGGCGCTGATACTGGACTGGAGGTGGATGTCAAACTCGGAGTTCCTGTCATCTGGCATGATGGCTGCAGAAACAGAATAAACCACATTACAAATGAACGTCAAAAACAGTGCACACAGTACGTACTGACTGGAGGTGGATGTCAAAGTTTTCGTGGTCTGTCATGATGCAAGTTGAAACAATTGAAACTTATAGATAAAAGTCATATGCAAGTCTCAACAAACAAACAGACAGAAAAGATCAAACTTTCCATCTATATCTTGAGATATTTCATGACTTTTGATTTCTCTTCCACAGATTTGGACTGTCAAACTCTCTCTCTCTCTCTCTCAGTCGTCTGGCATGATGTATTGCCAAGTTGAAATAAATGAAACAGACAAAGGTCACATGACATTCTCAACATACTTAAAACAATCAGAAAGCAAAGATCAATTTTTCCATGCAAATCTGGAGATATTTCATGAATTTTGATTTCTTTTCCACAGATTTGGACTATCATATTTTCTCTGTCTGTCTGTCTGTCTGTCTCTCTCTCTCTCTCTTTCTCTCTTTGCTATTTTCCCATTACATACCCAGTAGCTGTGTCATGGCCACAGTGTGGAAGTTCTCGGTACACTGCAGGAAGGGAGCGTTCATACTCTTGGCTTTCCTAATGACTGACGCCTTGAACAGATGGGGGTCCATGAAGCTGTCAGACTACAACAAAACCAGCAGGGTTTAAGCGTTGTACCGTAAAACACGGTTATAATGAACACACTTATAATGAATTGATGCTTACAGCAGTGATTTCACCCTGTGACTTTATTACATGTTGTAAACTTGACAGATACAGTTTATAATGAAGTAAATATGCCTGTTCCTGGGACTTCATTGTTAGCATGTTTTACACAGAAATCTTAAACAGTTATTAAGTTTTCTATCTTTTTGGAGGGAAACATGAACTTTAATGAACATGGTTTACAGGAAGATCTGGTCCATTTTGTTTCCATGAGTAAAATTACAGCAGGGCTTAATGCTTATTGTTTGACACTGGGATCAAAATTAGGCATCGTCACTTTAATTTTATCTTGCCAAATTATAGCAAAGATTAGCATTTCAACAGACACTTGGGCCAGTGCTGGTTATATAAAAAAGTTTTAGCTGACTCTGTGGTAACACTATATATACCTGTTTGCAGTAGTACTATATGTACCTCTTTGCGGTAGTACTATATATACCTCTTTGCAGGTATAACTATTTTTACCTGTTTGACGAGACAATCAGGACACGGAATATAGAAGTCGTAGCTGACGCCATGATAAGACTCGGTGATCAGACTCTCCAGCGTCTCGTGGATCAGAAAAAGAATGTTCTCTGGCCGCGGACCCTGAACGGTCACCGTCAGCTGACTGTCACTGCAGAGGAAAAGTAGAAGGTGTAACTAAACAGGAAATGTACAGCACATCATTCTGATATAAACCAACACAACAATCACAAGCTATTATATCATATTCATTACAACACCCTCAATATGCTTTTATTGCATGTCAGTACCTGTCCTGCTGTATGAGAGCCAGGTGCTGGTTCTTCTGTAGGAAGGAGCCCTTCTTCCAGATCATCTTCCCGTCAGAGAAGTTAAACAGCCTCACCTTACATACAGAAATATCAACATCAGCACAGAACAGATTCCTAGCTTTTGAAATTATATGATATTGACTAGTCGGTATCTCGAACACTGAAATCTCAAACACTGATATCTCAAATACAATGGATATGTCAAAGTGATTTTTTTAGTCCAAAACACTTAAACTTTTACCCTATTTTACCCTCGATATCTCGAATACCTCAAAGTTTTCAACCAGTCCCATCTAGTTTGAGATAACGAGGTTTGACTGTATTTGCATTTTAATTACAATGTTAATATTTGACCTTGACCTTTGTTTCACTATTTCGGGCAAAGGTCAACCTCTGATTTAATTGAATTCTTATCAATTTTGAAAACTCAAATACAACAAGAGCACAAATAACATATATTAAACAAAAGTCCTTGCCAAAATTGTGTTGAAGGGATCAGTAGTCTGAGGTTTTATCCATGAAGATTTACTCTGTAAGGTGAGTTCTTACCTGAACTCATGTGGGCGTTCTTACCTGTAGCCTGTTGAAGAGTCCCCCAGGCAGGTAGACAAACCTGTAGACAATCTTGTTCTCATGGACCGAGTCATCCAAACGGTCCAGCTCAGGCCACTGGAACTAGTAAGGAAACAGACCAATCAAATCAATCAACAAAATCATCATCTGTCCAATATGTTGTGGGATATTCAGTTCTAATGATCTAGGTCAGGTTATTTATACTAAAAAGAGCACAATTAACCTGAAATCAGCAAAAGCACTTTACTACCCCAATTACTAAGACATGTACATGTATGTATTATCATTAGGAAAACGCTATACCTCTTCCGGTGGTTCCAGGGGAAGCAGACAGGGCACTATGTTGAGCTGTTGGCCGGGGAGGGGGTAAGTGAGGTCAAACTCCTCGGTCAGACTCAGAAGCCAAGGTCGAAGGTCAGGGGCAAACTTCTCCCAAACTGTGTCCAGCTGACTGTGCTCGAACCGACCGTCATTCCTCTACAAAAAGACAGGTAATGACAAGGTACTCTGTATGAAGTGTTAAGACTTCTTCAATAAGATACTTTATACAGAAAAACATTTGCCCTTGTTTTCTTTTCACCCCTTTGTCAGTGAACAAATTTAAGTCTGGGTGAATTCCAATGTCTAAGCTTATCTCTAATTAAACACAACTTTGTTTGGGCAAATTCAAGAAAGGTCAGAATTGTGTTCAAGACTAGTGTAGAAGCACACAAATACACAAGGTGAACATTAACCTGTATACAGTACATATATGATCATATACATAATTATGTACATACCTGTATTACAGAGGCCCTGACAGACACCACACAGGCCATCACGTTGACGATCCACTGGGGATCCACCACCACCTTGTCCCTCAGGAAGTCTGTATCAAAGTACTGCACGGTGCCAAGGTTGTCTAGGAAGGACACTGCCTCCTTAAGCTGTGAAGGGACAGAGAAAATCAAAGTATTGAAAGTATTGTGAAAATTTGTAAAAAAAAGAAGAAAAAAATCATTGTACTGGACTGTGCCCAGGTTGTCCAGGAAGGACATGTTCTCTTTAAGCTGTTTGGAGACAGAGAAAATCAAAGTACTGAGAGTATTGTCAAAATGTGTAGGTTGTCAAGGAAAGATACAGTCTCCTAAAGCTTTGTAAATACAGAGAATATCAAAGTACTGAGAGTACTCGAGGTCGGACAAATTAACAGACAGAGACTACCAGGCTATATTGGCCAAACAGAAAATGATGAAGCTTTTACTCATAAAGTATTAATAAAAAGAGTATAGTTTTCTGTTTTAGACCCAAATTGATTCAGACAAAGAGACAAGGTTAATGCCTAAGGTCATAATGTTTAAACTATGCATTTATCAGACATACAATGTTAAGTACATGTACGTATTGTTTGTTCAGTCTTCATCTTGTTTAGTTAAATGTATAACTTACATCCTGTTCATGATAAATTCCCTCTTCTCTTGCTATTTTCTCTACTTCTCCCCAGTCAAGGATGGCATTTTCTTTTCGCATTCTTTTATAAAAAATATAAAAGATATTGTAAACTGTGTTATTATTGTACAAGGTATAAAGTCACCTGCCTCCTTCTCTCTCTCTCTCTCTCTCTCTCTCTTTCTCTCTCTCTCTCTCTGTGACCTACTTAATCATCTTGTCCTCCAGGTTGAGCCACACCTGAGGGATTTTCTCCTCCAGGTAGGACTGCTGTACAGTGACCTCCAACAGGTGAGCCTCCAACTCCTTGATTCCCTGAATTCACAGCAATGGAAAGGTATCACAGATCAACAGGATGGCAGATTAAATACTGTCTTATAATTTTTGCTATCTAAATCGAAATTTGATCACTGTTGGGTGGTCACTACTAGGTGAAGATTTGAAGAGGAGGAAACTGAAGATTTCTTTTAATGAATTAATTTGAGAAAGAAAAATGAGAAAAATAAGAAGATATTTGAATATTTTTTCTTTTTTCACGAGAAATCTTTTTATTTAACAAGCTATACCGCAGACTGAGAGAAAAACTGAATATAAAGAGGTTTAATATTGTAGAGACAACTCTTTGTGAGTTGTAAATTAGTTTTTAAGAATCAAAGTACAGAACACTCTGGATTGCTCACCCTGCCATCTATGGAGCTGACGTAGTGGAATCCCTGGATTTGTGGATACATGTTCCGGATTATCTTCTCCTCAAAGTCCGGCTTCTCAATCTACAGAGTAAAGGGAAACACTCAATAATTGTGATGGGGCTCTAAATCTACCGATTCTTTTACCTATTACTTTTTTTCCTTAGCATGATTAGATATTAACCTGTGGTGTTATATAACTTGTTCCAGTTACATATCTGCTACATCATTGCATATAAACCTTCAGTGAAATTAAACCTGATCTTCACCTCTATAGCTTTGATTGGGTTTTACCTTTAAGTTATATCTTACCTGGTCTAGCTGGGTGCCTACAATCAGTACGGGGGCGTCGGGGGCGTGACAGGCGATGGAGGAGAGCCAGAAGTCCAGGCCGGCGTGTTCAAAGCCCATCCTCATATTCCACAGTAACAGATAGACGGCACGTGAGGTCAGGAAAAACTAGTGAAAATAACACCAAGTATTAAAGGGTTATAACTCTTACTGGTACATTATATAGTACACACATCAACATCCAGTCTACTTTAGATGACAGACACCAGAAAAAACCTACAGAAATTGAGAAAACAAGGTCAGGGTAACACATGGCACTATACCTCTATATGCATGCAATTAAGCATAATCACAGAAACAACTACAATATGAAACTTGACACTTGTCATAATGTACAGCATCTTCTGACTTCCTTAATATTTGATATAACTGACACAGTGCACAGTATGCCTTGACTTCTATAGCAACAGTCTTTTTTAAGCTTGCACAGTCTACCTTTTGATATATTCGCTTCTGTAGCAAGAGCTATACTTTGACCTTTAGAGCATCGACTTAAATATACACATTACATAGTATCTGTCGACCAATAAGGCACCTGCTATAGCTTGCACACCCAGCTGTTTACAATATTTCCTGAGTTTAGCTCAGTAAACCCTTGCTACCTGATGAGTATTGTAGTAGACTGTCTGTCCGGCAAAGTCCCAGGCCGAGTAGGTTATCTCCCCTCCGTCTGGTGCCTTCACTTTCCACGACTTGATGTCAATGCCGTCGGTCAGCTTGGCATTCTGGGTACCAGTCGTTTTCTTACTGTTGCTTGTTAAAGCCTTCAGTAAACTACAAACAAAGGGTGATGATGACAATATAGACCATGATCATTAGATGAGAGACAAACAATTAATTCTCTCAAACAGTTCACTTTGTATTTCATCTCGTTATGTTGTGGATGACATGGTTCAGTATTTGATTTACCTGGTTTTACCTGGCTTTTCTTGACACAGTATTTGTTTTACTTGATTTACATGTTTTGTTGTTGTTGACATGGAGTATGACTTACCTGCTTTTACCTGGCTTGTTGTTGACACAGTATTTGTTTTACCTGGTTTTACCTGAGTTATTGTTGTTGACATGCTGCATGACTTACCTGGGTTTACCTGGGTTGATGTTGACATGGTGTATGACTTACCTGGTTTTACCTGGGTTGTTGTTGACATGGTGTATGACTTACCTGGTTTTACCTGCCTCCCCCAGCCCTACAAACATGAGCTTGGTACGCCTACAGGTGGTGTAGCCTCCGTCCAGTCTCTTCAGGTATGCCTTGACCGAAGGGAACCCCCTACCCACCACCTCATGGGGCGGGGTCCTCAGTGAGGGGCTGTGACGGAGGTCCATACCTGTAATCCAGTATACAAGTTTATATCTTGAAATCAAACTACAACTGTATATATGTACCAGGAGCTGTAATTGAGTCACTAATGATAGTCTGCACCTGTTAATAAGTCACAAAACTACAGCTGTAATCAAGTCACAGGTGTATTACCTTTTATAAATCATCTTAGGGTAATCAAATATCTAAACCTGTTACAGTAAATCACTTCAGGTAAATAACAAGTTTGAAAATCACCTGTAATTTGAGTCACATGTTCCTAATTGTAAATTACTTCACAATTCTACATTTGCAAATCAAGTCAGATAAAGCACTTCAAGATTAGCTTATATCATAACCAGTTTCTATAGAAAAAACTTGAGATTGGGATTTTTACATTTTTCTCTCTACCAAAAAATTTGGTAATACTAATTCAGACAATGGTTCCCACATCCATTTGAATTATTCATAATAATAGCCTTATTTTGAGTAAGTAAGGCAGACTTCGTAACTCCTGAATCTGTTATATACTGTTATATACTGTTGATGAACTTTTATTCACAACAACTTTATTTCCTAATTAACTTGAGACAAACTGGTTTTGCAGCTACTAATGTACAAAAAAAAATGTAAAAAACTAGAAGTTTTAAGGACCCGATCACGTCCACAGAGAGAAATATGTTTGCAATGATGAGGCTCACGCGAATCTCATTAAAATTTCTCGCACGCAAATAAAAGTTGGTTTACAATAATTTACATTTACTGCTGACAGTGGCCTTACTGACCGTTAAGGTTGTTCATCAGTCCGAGTTTAGAGGACAGTGTTTCCAGTAGGGGGCAGTACTGTAGGTCCACGTGCTCGAGCTTGGCCATTGACTTGAGCTCGGTGGGGACCAGAGTAATACCCTGGTACCCAAAGTTGAGTTCCCTCAGCCAACTCATCTTGAACAGGATCTCGGGCCAGCCTCCGTACTTCTCATTGTGTCCTAAATAGGGAAAATATCAAATTAAACTGTAACATTCTACATTCTTAATAATTGCATTTACTCTATCAATGCCATTGATATCAATTGTGTCCAAAATAGTCATAATATCATTGACAAGTTAAACTGTTCAACATTCTTAATAATTGCATTTACTCTATCAATGCCACTTTTTTTACAGTTAATTCTAAAGCTCAAATACTAAAATCTTTAAAATAAATTCAAGTTGTCAAAATTAGGCTCAACCACATATTATACACTCAGTCATATTTTGAAAAATCTGAAATTGCCACAACTGAACAAGCCAATAGAAACACCATTTCCACAGCTCTTATCTCGCCTTAACATACACCGAGTCAGACTTCACACGTACCATCTGTCCCAAATCTCGGCAGCAGGAAGAAGAGCTTGAGATTGAGCTGAGATATCTCGGAGATTCCCAGCACTCCCTTCTTATTCTTGTCCACTTCATCAAACAGCGACTCAACCTCCTGTCCAAAATAAATAGGGGAATATTGTTATTCTCTATATTTAAAGACAGTCATATACAATGCAAGAACTCCAAAACTGGTCGAAAATAAGTTGAATTCAAAGAAATCATAATTAAAGACATTCATTTTAAAGTAACTATTCCAAAGCACAAAAAGAACTGGTATACAATCAATTGTGTTTGAAAAAAATTCACATTAACTTTATATTTTAACTTTATTTAAATAAAGTATACATACAGCTAGATTTCATATTAAAAAATTTTTTGCAATGAAAATGACATGAAATCTGTATGACGTTTTGTTACACCTCAAAATCAAACAGGGCAGGGCTAAGGTCAAACAAGAGGGATGGAGATCATACGGGGAGTGATTATCGGAAGGTTAGTCTCATACCTCTGCTTTCAGGTAGTTAGTGATGGCTGGGTTGTCTTTATGCCAGGCCCTGTACTGTTGTCTGTTCAGACTCTGTACATCTCCATCAAAGTTCATCAGGGGATAACCTATAATAAGGAATTGAGTGTATAGACACATGAACATTGATTACTGTCTTAAGCAGCATTTTGACAAGGGATAGAAAACTTTGATAAAAGGTTAGGCTATTTAACTTGTACATACATTCGTATATCATACCTACATTGACGCTCCTTGACCCCAAAGAAAGCTTCATATATACCTACCCTGTAATTGTGTCAACTCTTGTTTCCTGTTACATGTTAATTTACCTTGACAATATATAGACAGTTTCTATAAATGCTTCAGCTCATGTAGCCACAAGGAGCTTGCTATATTTACCTTGTGTACAAAGTTTCTGTAGCTGTTCCAGCTACGTGGGGAGCCTCATATACAAGTATTCACATATATTTACCTTGTATTGACAGATTCTGTAGCTGTTTCAGCTCCGATAGCCCCGCGGGAAGTCCCATATATTTACCTTGTATTGACAGATTCTGTAGCTGTTTCAGCTCCGATAGCCCCGCGGGAAGTCCCACATATTTACCTTGTATGGACAGTTTCTGTAGCTGTTTCAGCTCTGATAGCCCCGAGGGGAGCCTCTTGAGTGGGTTGTGGTCCAGGTTGAGCGCCTTCACCTGAGACAGGTACTTGATTTCTCCAGGTAAATCGGCCAGGTTGAGGTCCTTTAGTGTCAGCTCTGTGATCCTGTATGTCTTATTGAATCTCTGCATTATACTGGACACCTTACCCAGGGGCATTCCCTGGAAGTGGACTCGCTTCAGGCTAATTCCATGAAGGATTGAGTTAGGCAGGGCAGTGACCTTGATGTAACGGATATCAATGTACCTTAACTCCTCCAGGTTGGCGATCTCACTTGACAGCCCAGACTTTCCTTTGAAGGATAACCCATTCAGAGAGAAGTTCTCCAGATTTGGCATCGTACGGAAAAAAGTCATCGGAAAGTCCACTTCTTGGTTTATGTTTAAATGTACACTATTCACATTCTCGTTGTACGGTGCAAAAAGGTCATCTGTGAGCTCAAGGTCAGACTGAAGGTCGCTGTCGGTGGTTGCCATGGCAAGTTTGTGGGCCTTACATATACACAGTGACCCGTGCTGGATCAGATTATGTGGGTCAGTGACTGGGACTCCTTCGTACCTGATGGGCGATTGATCTTGACCTTTGATCAGCTGAAGGACAGACTTTGTTCCGTCTGTTGGGTTGCTCTGGTTGGGGAGACCTCCATACTGAGCGGCCAATAGGCTGCTTAACGTGGCAAACTGTTGGACCGTGGCAAACAGGAAATGCTCGATCTAGGGGGAAAGAAAACTACTGTATAGGGAGTTATTCAATAGGCTGCTTAATGTGGCAAACAGGAAATGCTCGATCTAGGGGAAAAAACTACTGTAAAGGGAGTTATTCAAGGGAGAAGGCCAAAACAAAGAATGATACTTGTAGACTTTCTCATCTTACTGTATAATAATATTTTAATATTTAAAAAAATCTGGCTCTGGGGCAATACAACTTAGATTAGTTGAAGTTGTTTGAATTGCAATGCAATCAAAACGTATGTTTTACAGCCCTAAAACCTGTCATCAAGAACTGTCTGTGAGTTTAGCAATCATTCAGTAATAAAACACAGAGAATTTCTCGGTGTTTGTGATTAAGCCAATTCTTGCCTATTTATATGTACATGTACAACAGTTAACTCCTACCTCTGGTCTAGAGAAAGATTCCATGTCTTTTTCAGGTAAAATCAATTTATGAGAGGCCAAAAGCAGCTGAAATGTGAAAAAACAGAACACACTCAATATAAGGACTGCAATCATCTGTTCCTAAAATCCACCTATTCAATTATCAGAAGGCAGCTCATTGTGTGGGGATAAAAATGTGTATTGCCCAATGACTCTGGACAAAAATCACTGCATTTGCATCACTATTATTTAGTGTTTTATTTGGATTAATCTTGCCTTCACTCGTATTTAGAAAGCCTTCAATATTATATAAAATCAACATTTAATGAAAAATATTAGATTACATTTGGCTTATTATAGACCCACTCATGAAGTAATAGATCACCTTTTTGTCATAAAATAGAACTAAACAAAGTCAGCGTTAAATAATAGATATCTCACCTTCTTGGCAATGAGGGCGATGTATACCCAGCCCTGGAACTTGCTGGTGAGGGTGAGGTCGGTGGAGGGTGGGGTTTTGGGGGTGAGGGCAGGCATGTCCATCAGGTGGACCGGGTTCCTGAGCTGTAGGTCCCTCTGGGACTGGAAGTGGACCATCTGGTCTGAAAGAACATCAGGCATTTTGAGAGCTACTTCAAATAACTAAGAATATTCCTTTTTTTCAAGTTTATCAAAAAAAGTCTAGTCAGACTTGTAGTGAAATCTTGCCTACAGAACATCAAACATTCATATAGAGTCACATTTCAAATATAATATGCAGATTTTTTTTCTGCAAAATTTACATGTATAGAGGGAACATGCCATTTTCTTATATTCATATCATTCAGATGCTGTGAAAACCACATTAAAGTATATCAGCTCACCAGCATAAAAGCAGAGTCTGTGAACACTGAGGTCCCTGTACATCCCTGTGGAGGGGTACAGTAACTCTCCGGGGGTCAGGCGGGCAGGGAGGAAGGTAAAGGTGTCCTCTACCCCACCCCGGGGACCATATCCATCCAGCCAGCCAATCAGATTACGGCTGTGTCGGACCACGAGCTGCTCCTGAACTGAAGGATAAATATAGGGAATACAGCTAAAAGTAAAATGAGGAATATGGAAATAACACATCAATTATCTGAATACTCTAAAAGTGGTTATTCACGTGTGGGGGAAATTTACACTGGTTACCCGCTAAACTTAAAACTGTGTAAAATACCCCTTCATGTATGGTAAAAAACTCAAACTTTTGAGTGGTGAATTGTACATTTAATACATATTTAATACCCACAGATATTGTTTGATCATAGAATATGTGGAGCACTATCCGGTATTTAACCACCAATGTAAATACATGTACCCACTTTTACAGTGTGAATGAAAGCAAATTAAAATGATTTGAAATCACGCAGAACTGCAAGCAAACACACACAGGGGATCAATGTTCATTGGTAGCCAAAATTTTCTGAGTATGTTGGAACGTTATTTCATTTATAGTGTAATTATGATAATTTTGATAAATATTAAACAAATGATTGTGTATATTCATGGGTAATAGTTACCTACGAAAGCCACAAACATTGGTCCCCCACAAACATTGGTCCCCCACAAACATTGGTCCCCCACAAACATTGGTCCCCCACGAACATTGGTCCCCCACAAACATTGGTCCCCCACAAACATTGGTCCCCCACAAACATTGGTCCCCCACAAACATTGGTCCCCCACAAACATTGGTCCCCAACAAACGGTGATGACTCCACAGTAGTACTCACCTGTGGGTCTGTGGATGTCAGAGTTACACCTGCCTGACCGGACCAGCAGAGAGGACAACCAGTGTGGCTTGGTCCTCAGCACCCTGGCACTGCCCTGTGTAGAGAGACATACACACTACAGTACAGCCAAAACTCAATGGTCACCAAAGTTATACAAGACAATTAGTTCATTTCTCTAGCTCTCCTTTCCTCCATTACTTCTTTCAATACCATCTCCCTCTCTCCATCTTCTCTTCTCTCTTTCTTTTTCACTCTCTCTCTCTCTCTCTCTCTCTCTCTCTCTCTCATTACCTTTGAGATCAGATATGGGGGAGCATTAATATACGTTCTCAAGAGAAACTTCTGAGACCCTAAAAAGAAAGTTAAACAATAATCAAACTGTTTAATTAGATCACCAGTTTAATAATTTCTTTTGATCAATCTTTTCACATTAATACTGGTCAAATTTTGCTGGTACCAATGGTTAGTCATTTTTTATACTTTAATACTGTAGAAGCAGAAATATTCGTTGAAGATTTAATTTCATTATTTTCGTTGGCAATATAAGTCAACGAAATTAAATCTATGTTGAATTTTTAACCCATTGGCTAGTATTAACTAGAGGTACTGTGAGCAAGCTCACAATTGATACCCCCCGCTAAGAAAAAAATCATAACGCGTGTATTTTTGCTATTATAGAAAATATTGGATGAATCTATTTCACTGTCCATTTTCTATAAATAACAACTGCTTTATTTTTGAAAGCTGTTAATTTTTAGCTTCTAATATTTCCATTAATACAAGACATGACACAGACAGGATTTAGCTTTTTTGAAAAAATGACCTTGAACTTTCTCAATTGACCTTGGGTCAAGGTCATGACACACCCTTTAATCATAAGCAATCTTTGTGTGAATTAAGAACTTCCAATAAAGAATTTCCCCATAAGAAAGATATGGACTGGACATGAATTTTGCAATTTTTCTGCCAGTGACCTTGACCTTGCCCAAATGACTTTGGGTCAAGGTCATGACACACCCTTAGGTCATAAGCAATCTTTGTGTGAAGTAAGAACTTCCAATGTTTCTCCATAAGAAAGATATGGACCGGACACAAATTTTGCACTTTTTCTGCCAGTGACCTTGACCTTGCCCGAATGACATTGGTTCAAGGTCATGACACACCCTTAGGTCATAAGCAATCTTTGTGTGAAGTAAGAACTTCCAATGTTTCTCCATAAGAAAGATATGGACCGGACACGATTGCACAGACAGACGGACAGACAGATGGACAAGGTGATTCCTATATACCCCCCCCAAACTTTGTTTGCGGGGGGTATAATGAATACAAAGAGATTACGATATGACAAAATTAAATGCCAAAGAAATCTTATTTGGTTTAAAAACAACGAAATTTTGACCCAACGAAAATATATGCTTCTACAGTATATATATAAAATTAAGTCATGTACCTTACATTTCTTTGATCATAATTACCCCACCCTTCCCCCCCCCCCCCCCTAACCCCCAAACTCTGTGGACACTCACCATCAGCCCTGAACTTCAACACTGGGTCCCCCTCTTTGTACCCCACGACCTCCATAGAAGACAGATCCCCCGAGATAGCCTTGTTGTCTCCACCGCCCTCGGGGGAATACTCTAGCAGATATTTCCCAGAATTCTCCACTCCACTGATCAAAGCTTCCACCACATCCCTGGAAGATTTCAAAGAAATCAGAGAAATGACATTCAGAGCACTTACTTTATAAGAGGAAATACTATAAATTATAATTAAGATTAAAATTATTCAATTAGCCTATAAAATTGGAAATAAACAGATGTTATAAAAGCATCTACATTAGTACTGACTGTTGATATCAAACAGTCGTTTATGTCAACTTACTTGTTTGGTAGACTGATGTAAACTTTCATCCCTTTTTCTAACTTCGATGGAAAATTGAAGCTCTGAAAAAAAATGCAAAAGAATTCTTTACAAAATAATAGTGTATAGATAAATCATATTTCAAAATTTTAGACAGACCTGATGGTTAAACTGTTGACCATCCAGCCTCCTTAACTATAAACTTGTTTAATTTTTACACAAAGATACATGTATTAGCTGATATCTTTACAGCACTTGGGGTATCTGAAGAAGAACTGGAAGCAGTTAAATGATATACTTAGATTGACGTCAATGCACAATTTAAGATACACTGTACATTGATAGTGGATATCTTTAACGAACACTTGGGATATCTGACAATGAACAGGATACAATTGAATGGCATGCTCAGTCTATAATGTATAGATATACTTACTGGACACTTGGGATATCTGAGGATGAACTGGGAACAGTTGAATGGCATGTTCAGTCTGTACGTATCTTTGCCCAGCCAATACTGCTCCATCAGCTCCGAGTTCTTGAACACTTCCAGGATATAGTCCTAGTCAAGAACAGACACACCGAATATAGTCCTGGGGACTATAGCATTTAAAACATAATAGTTAACAGATAAATAACATAATGTATAATATTTGAAATTAAAACTACATGCATCTTCAATTAAATTTGCAATGGAAAAATAATAAATTACTAAAATTTTGCCAGCGAGGGTCTCAAAATTATATTATAATGTTTAAGCTGTCTTAGCCAGCTGGTGTCTCAAAATAACATTATAATGTTTAAGCTGTAAATTCATCATATGTGTTTTTGTAATATAATAATATATAATTTGAGTTTTGTTGTATCTATAAGTACCGTTCTATTATCTCCCTTCTTCACACGATTCAACCCCCTATGGTAGTCAGCATGCAGCATCACTGCTTTCAGTCTGTAATGAAATAATGATAAAATCAAGGAATCGTAAAAAAGTGAGGGCTTTCTGTAGCTCTGTCTATTTACCTGTAGCTCTGTCTATTTACCTGTAGCTCTGTCTATTTACCTGTAGCTCTCTGTCTATTTACCTGTAGCTCTCAGTCTATTTTCCTGTAGCTCTGTCTATTTACCAGTAGCTCTGTCTATTTACATGTAGCTCTCTGTCTATTTACCTGTAGCTCTGTCTATTTACCTGTAGCTCTGTCTATTTACCAGTAGCTCTGTCTATTTACCTGTAGCTCTGTCTATTTACCAGTAGCTTTCTGTCTATTTACCTGTAGCTCTGTCTATTTACCAGTAGCTCTGTCTATTTACATGTAGCTCTCTATCTATTTACCTGTAGCTCTGTCTATTTACCTGCAGCTCTGTCTATTTACCTGTAGCTCTCTGTCTATCAACCTGTAGCTGTGACATTTTCCAAGGCTTTCTGTAGCTCTCTGTCTATTTACCTGTAGCTATGATATTTTCCACTGAGGGCTTTCTGTAGCTCTGTCTATTCACCTGTAGCTCTGTCTATTTACCTGCAGCTCTGTCTATTTACCTGTAGCTCTGTCTATTTACCTGTAGCTCTGTCTATTTACCTGTAGCTCTGTCTATTTACCTGTAGCTCTGTCTATTTACCTGTAGCTATGACATTTTCCACCGAGGGCTTTCTGTAGCTCTGTGTCGGAGTACTTCCTGTCTTTCTGGAGCTCCTTCCACTGAATGGTGATATCTGACAGTTTAGAGGCTTGCTCCGCTACAACAGTCCACAGAACATTAACAGATCATTAAAAATTTACTTTTTTTTGTGAAAATGCAATGTGAGTAAACATAGTCATTTGACTTGAAACGTTTCAGTAATATTACATTTAAAAAAAGGAAGAATTAAGTTTATAACATATAAATGTTATATGTATAACATATGAATGTTATATGTATAACATATGAATGTTATATGTAACGAACTGGTTTTTTTTTCACTTTCATTTTGCATCTTGCTTGGATTGAATTGTTTTGCACCAACAGATCAGGATATCGAGTCATTCTATAAATTGTAAGCTAATAAAAGTTACTTTAGGAATATATGTCAAGGTTTCCCACATTAAGTATGACCCACCTGCGTGACACATGATGACCTTGACCTCATTAGGTTCTAAGATCCCTGTACTGTGATTTGCCCCACCATCTGCTTCCCTGGCAACAAATATAGTGTGGGGTTCCAGCTGCAACAAAGATTTCTTGAACTTTAGAAGTTCTAAACACATCCATTTAACCAATCAAATCAAGCTTAGGTACTATAGTAACTGAAACTTCTCAATCAGGAAGAAAACCAACTTTTGCATGCATTACGCAAGAATTTTTTTTTTTTACAAAATCTCATTTTCATAAAAATTGAGGCTTAGTTTTTGTAGTCTTTTTACATACATTGTACATACATTGTAGCTCTTCTGATTGATATCCACGTAATTAAATATTAAGTTGTAATATTTACAGATATCTACACCAGACACCAGGAAGTCCTTGTAATTTCTAATGATATCTACATACAGACCTTGTAGCCTTTATGATATCTACTGGCATGTACACTACTAACCTTGTAGTTCTTAAAATATCTTCTGATATACACCCTTTTCCGGATATATTGAAATTCAGGGGACCATGCAAATTATTTCAATATATCCGTATTTCAATATAAGCGAAATTGACCGATGTGAAGCCGCCATTTTTGAAAGTCCAATCCCGATGTGAGCATAGTAAACCAAACCCAAAGAAATTATTTGGTCATCATTTATTTATTACAGTGAACAGATTACATGAATTATTAGTCCTTGAAAGTTTGATTAAAATTATATCCGTAAGTTTCATTTTGTTACTATCTTAAACCTCATCATAATCTCCAGTCACATTCTTTTACGTTTTAGAGAAAAATCACCTGACTCAAACGCTTCAAATACTACTGAACGCTGCTTGTATATCAGAAGGTGTACTCGCGATAATATAAAATCCTAAGCTATTTCCAATTTAGGCTTTGTTCTTTTATCAATAGCCATAACTACTTTGTATTTAGTGCCCGAAGATAAGTTTTGGTTTCTTTTCCGTTGGGTTTCCATATTATGTCTAGCCTCCGTAAAAAAAAAAAAAATCAACAGTGAATAAATTTTACTCTTTAAAAGAAGTATAAAAACACACATGATGACAACTTATCAATTCACACCTTTGCATATCAACCGGTCAGTCTGGCATAATTACTGTCACCAACCGTGACGACAGCCGCCAGGGAGTACTTCAATATAACCATTATAAAAAAACTAATTATCACCTTTGGGGACCGATCAGTGGCTTCAATATAAGCGATATTTCAAAATAGCCGATTTCATTATATCCGTTAAATCAATGCATAGAAATTGAAGGGCAAAAACTGGGGATTTATTTCTATTTCAAAATAAGCAGAATTTCAAAATAAGCGATTTCAATATAAGTGGAGTAAGCTGTATATACACTACACACCTTGTGGCTCCAATGATATCTACTGATATCTTAATAAACATATCATATAATCCTTAAAATATCTACTGATATCTACACTACACTCCACGTAAATATTGTAATATCAACTGATGTCTACAATACACAGCTTGTAGCCCTTATAATATCTACTGATATCAAAACTTATAACCTTGTTTTATAAACTGATGTCTACACTAAAACCTTTGAAATATTTACACAACACACCTTGAGATATTTGCTGATATCTACACTACAATCTTTGAAGTATTAACTGATATCTACACTACACACTTTGAGATATTTGCTGATATCTACATGTCACACCATGTAATATCTATTGATATCTACAAACAAACCTTGAGCTATCTGCTGATATCTACACTGCAAACTTTGAAATATCAACTGATATCTACACAACACAACTTGAGATATCTACTGATATCTACACTACACACCATATAACATATACTTATATCTACACTACACACCTTGTAATATCTACTGATATCTACACACCTTGTATCCCATGGCTGTCTTTGTGGCATTGTGTAGGATGATCTGTCCTGTACACTGTCCAGAGTAAATCTTCATCATGTTCAGTACCTTGGGTGGGCTGATGAAATGAACGACAACAAATCAAAAATCAAAGTCCTGATAGTCCTTAAAGTTCTAGAATGCACTCTGGAACTGTCAATTACATAGTAGAAGAAATCTTCTCAAACATAACCCTAATACAGCAATCAATCAATCTTCCTGATGAAGATTTTTGATTAATTATTTTTCTTGGAACTTTTATTTATGGAAAAATGAATTTGGAATTGACCAAACACCTACATGTATATAGTTACAATTATTTCTGTTATTTTCCCACTTGTTAGTTCTCACATCAATGAATGTAAAAGTTATACTCAGCAGAGTTGTCTCCAAGACCTGGGAGGCGGGGAATTTCCCCGCCTAAAGTTTCGTAATTACCCGGCTATTATTGCATTTCAAACATAATCTAGCTATAAGCTAGACCTTCTACTTCAATTTTTAGAGACAACCCTGAATTATACTAGAAACATGATTAATAAACAGTCCAAAAGCTGATAAATATTAATATATTCATCATTATTTCAATGAAGTTTAGTACAGGTAGATATCATAAATATATCATAATAAAGTTAAATAAATAATGTCATACTGTATACATGGTTATTCTCGCCCTGTGTTATTTCGCCCCGTGCTATTTTCACCCCGTGTTATTTTCGTCCTTTTTCATTTGCAAACGGTTTTACCCTGTCTTGAATTCTCCGAGACAAAGTTGTGAATAAAGAAAGATAGTTTAAGACATAAAAATTCTCCCAGTCTTTAATTTGTCCACTGACAAGGAGGGCAAAAGGGGCGAAAATAAAACAGGGGGCGAATATTTCCCTGTATACTGTAATTATAACGGTCTAATAAACTTTAAATTTAGTACAAGAAACTAAAGATCAGTAAAGCCATGAGGACAGTGATATATCGATGACAGTATATTGATGGACCACACCCACCTTATAATTAATCCCTCTTTACAGATGAACTCCACACTATTTGGTGCCAGCTTCTTCTGCAAGACAAAACAAATTCACACATTATAGTAAAATTATACTCGACATCATTTATAATACAGATATTGACAATGTATTGACAATTACAGAATATTCATCTGGAATCATGACAAAACCAGAGTTAAGAAAGATCCTCCCAACTTGATTTTTCTTTTAAATTAGTTCATATGTCTGATATCATTTGTACAATTGGCTGTGTGAGCTGATATTTTGTACGTGTCAGACCCCAAACAACTCTACATTTCACTGAGACACATTATAACCAATCAAAACACAAAGGTTGGTCACTTTCTATGATTTCAGCATAAGACAGGTTTATTCGTACCGCGTTTGGGTCTAATGGAGTCCATGGTTCGACCTCCATCAACCTGACGACCTCGTGCCCCGAGTGGAGTCCAATCATTGGGTAGAAGTCCGGCAGCTTCTTCCCGTTGTCTGGGATCGTCATCTTGTGAACCTTAAAACGATAAATCAAGCCAACTCAGGAACATGTTGTGGTGTCTATAATTTATCCAAGTACTGAGCATTCATTTACAGTAAATAGCCAAAATAATGTTTAATATTATAAAACAAAGAATTGAAGGTACTGAGAATGCAATTTAAGTATGCAGAAATCAGAAATCCCACCAAAATTTACTTTAATTTTTATGTAAATTCTGTATCAATGCGAACTGTATTCAGTATTTAGCAATTACTAGTTTCTAGCCATTTCAAACCTTTGCTTTCTCTTTCCATTAAGAATTTCACTGTGCGGTAAAAAAAAACCCCAGCTATCTATGGATAGCAGTATTGCACTGTTCAATACTCTAAGGTTAAATTTATTTAGATCTCTTTCACAATCTTCAGGAGTTTTAGCTCATAGGTGAAACATAAATTAGAATACCAACTATATAAGACTGCAGCCCTTAACATTGTTCAATACTGTAAATGTACCACATTTGGCTGTGTATTCATTAAACGTTTTGGCAGGGTGTGTTTTCCACTATCAAGTACATCGGTAAATGCCCCGTATATATGTATAAGAATAGTCATATTTAGAAGTAAGTTAATTCAAATCCATGCCAGTTTGTTCAAAAACTAATTTCAGCCAAATATCATACATGGAAAATAAACTACGTTCATTGTTAACAGTACCGTTCAGAGCTTAAATTACCTCTTTCTCGATCGTTCTTCAGGAATTATAGTTCATGGGTGAAACATGAATTATAATTCCAACTATATAAGACTGCCATACTTGACATTGTTCAATACCTTTCAGGGCTCAAGTTACCTCTTTCTCGTTCTTCAGGAATTTCAGTTCATGGGTTGTGACATCATACTCCACCGCCATCACATCCCCAATGGTGCACTGCTCAAACTCCTCCTTGGAGCTGCCATTTTGTTTGTACACCCTGTCATGATAACAAGCGAGTGCATGTGACTGGTGCAAATCATGTGAGGAAATAACATGCTAACAATCAATATAGACATTTGCTTATATATGTATATGTTTCCATTTATGAACCTATAGAATAATAGCAAAAACATTAATTTTTGTGTGAACTTTTTAATGATTTCACAATGATTGCTGCTCATGCTTATCATAAACTTTGCATTATATATGAATGTAAAGTTTCAACATAAAAAACAAAGTTATGTTAAGTTAATAATAGTTCTGAATGATTTGCCTTTCTCAGGCATAAATATATTTTGTAATAAACAGCAATGTTAAAATTATTAAATAAAAGTTCATTGGGAAATCAACTTGGTTGCTACATGATCAAATCTTTGGGTCCCTGAGGATTTAATTATGTGACCAACAAAGTTTATATCCTAGATAACATTTTACAATGACGTTTATTTCTTAATTGAAAGAGACCAAACTAACTGATGGAAATCTTGCTGATCAGTAATATTTGTAAAACAGTAACAGTTGTAAAATATACATTTTCTGACTCTGATGAACATCTAATTAATAATTCAAACGTATTTTATTGATAATTCAAAAGGATTGGGCAACAGGCTAAGCCTATGTAGACCCTCTCCAAATATCTAATTAATAGATAAACTAAACAATGAAAACACAGCTGAGGTCAACATGTCTGTTGGTACTGGTAGTCATATCAAGGAGACAAAAAGCAATCTTCCTAGGTTTGAAGGCAGATGCTTAAGGCAAACATAGGCAAGATCGGATAAGCAGGAAGTGGCGAAAGAACAGAGAATAGCAAAATTTTGCATATTTCATGTTAAAATGAAGAAGAGACTCTTAGATATTTGGGACGTGCTTCGGCAAGATATAAAGAACATGCATTGCTAAAAGATCTTTGAAATGGACTTCCTGGAAACTTAAAACAAGATATGACATGAACAGAATTGTAAGTCATACAATGATCTTATGAAATGCAGGAAGAGGATTAAATAAATAAATAAGGTACTGTGGTCACATTAATATTTGTGGGTATCAATTTTTCAATGAAAATTACAGTTTTAGGGATACATAAATTCGTTGTCAATGATCCCTTCAATACAAAATGTTAGTAGAAAAAACACTTCAATGAACATTAAATTTTGTGGATCAACTTAACAACAAGATCTACGAAATTTAGTATTCTACAAATATTGATGAAACCACAGTTGTCCGCTTTCCCATCATGCATTGCTGGTAACACTGACCTTCCGTCATCGGCGTGGTAACCATAAGAGTTCGTCTTCCAGCCGGGCATGTTGTTACTGGGATAGAGTTTGGGACAGATACCGACTCCAACGGAGCACTTTGAGCCCCGGCATAAAATCTCTACACGAAAAAATCCCAAAATATGGAAAAAATTTATAGCCCCTGCATAAAATTTCTACAGGAAAAAACCCATCTTTACTAGCCAAGGGTTTTCCGTTCACTTTGCTCCCCATAAACCCTTTCATTACAAAAACTCGGTTATGTGGTGGCGCTATCTAGCGAGCAACTTGGGTTGCACCCCTTGCATATTTACATTTTAATCGATTTAACAACGGGTTACATACACACTACAGCATTAATACAACTTGAAAACATGTTGACTACCAAATATCGGAACATAATTAACGATGCTATTAAATATAAATTGGCTAGTGAAGATGGAAAAAACCCAGAAATATGGAAAACATTTACTCTACATTTGAAAGCATGTTTGCCCCATTGAAACGTTTTTTTCCCTTTTATCAAATAAAACTTCAGCTCTGAATTTATGGGATCTTGTGAACCTGATAAGGAACATATAGTTGATTATTTTCAGATTTGATTTCATTTGAATTTCTTTTTCATTTTATTCTGAATCATAAGTTATTATCATTTATTTACTGTCATTCCTTACTTATTGAGAACTTCCTTAGAGATTCTGAAAAAGGCTTCGGTCCAACAAACTGACCAACAGCTTTGGATCCCTTGGCATAGCTGTATAATAAACATGAACTCAACATCAGAAATGTTTGGCAAAAGCAATGAATTAACAATGACCTGAGTGTTCGCCCATTGACTCACTTTGATGTCTTTTACTTTTCAATTCTCTTTTATAAAGTATGGCATTGATAAAAGTAAACAATATGTATTTATTAAATACTTCATATTAACTATATAGATATAATTTCAAATAGCACCTCAGTACCTTACTATCAGATAACTTGAGCTGCTTCTGTGTAAAACCAAACAAAGGGTATATTACTTCCTTTAAAGCTTAATTCTTTCACAGCACTGCATTAAAGCACTTGCATTATGCTTATTTAATCTCTCTCTCTCCCTCCCTCTCTCTCTCTCTCTCCATAACTTTTAACATCTCTCTCTTATTCTAGTCTAACTTTGATTTGATTACATTTTGTCTTTCAGTACCCCGGCCTCAGGATCAGGATTTCAGACTTAATTCAAAGTTTCAGTCAGCTATAAAATGATTGTTTATTATAATATGCGATAATGACTGTAATTAACAATTATTTCAAGACGCTTTTAACAGCATTTCAATTTTGTCAGTATTTTAAATCAAGATACATTAGGTCAGTGTACAATTTTTGTAAGTCTAAGATTGCTTCATGATCCTGGAGCCTGGTATTTTTCTTTGATCAATGCTCTGAATTCATTCCGCTCTGTCTCTCAGTACTATCAGTACTCTGATTCTATTTGATTTTGTCTCTCAGTACTATCAGTACTTTGATTTCACTCACCACACAATGCCAGCCTCCTGGAGTGCCAACACCTCTCTGTTTACGTCTGTACAGTACTGAATAAATGTCGGAACCACAGGCTTTGAATCCCCTCTCTCTGCACTGCTGCTAACAGCTCCCTACAGAAACACAGTAAACCAATCACATACAATTATAGAAATTAAGGATATCCATCCATCAGCTAGGTTAGATAACTCATGAACTGTGATAATGTTAACCCAGGTCATCTTGTCCAAGTTAGGTTTCCTGATGGATTAAAAGCACCATAGCTAGACAATAGAGATATAATGTTATCATAATCACCTATAAGTCTATATGTCAAACCTTTGGCCAGACAAAAATACACACCTTTGGAGCAAACAGTCTGATCTTGACTCTGTCCCCTTGTTTTACATAGAGCCTCAAATCTGTAGATATAGAGAACAAATGGTTCTTATAAAACAAAAACATTGTTAAAGTATAGCATTCATTTACCCAATAAAAACAAAGTATGGGAATAGTAATACAGTTTTATGTACATGGATGGTCGCTTAAATTATATGTGTGTTTAAACACACTGGATAGTCTCTTCAGTAACATTATACAGTTTGTTCAATAACACTATGTTGTCTGTTCAATAACACTATGTTGTCTGTTCAATAACACTATGTTGTCTGTCCAATAACACTATGTTGTCTGTCCAATAACACTATGTTGTCTGTCCAATAACACTGTGTTGTCTGTCCAATAACACTGTGCTGTCTGTCTAATAACACTGTGTTGTCTGTCCAATAACACTGTAAAGCCTGTCCAATAACACTGTAAAGCCTGTCCAATAACACTGTAAAGCCGGTCCAATAACACAGTAAAGCCGGTTCAATAACATTGTAAAGCCTGTCCAATAACACTGTAAAGCCTGTCCAATAACACTGTAAAGCCTGTCCAATAACACTGTAAAGCCTGTCCAATAACACTGTAAAGTCTGTCCAATAACACTGTAAAGCCTGTCCAATAACACTGTAAAGCCTGTCCAATAACACTGTTTGTTTGAGATTTACCTTTGTTGTTGTTCTGTGCATACGTCAGGTCAGACAGGCTGATGTCTTTATTATAAGTCCGAGCCATACCAGGGGCCGTCAAGATACACTTTCCATCGTTTACTGAGCTGTGACAAACAAAATCACGTATTTACAGAATTACACTGTTATACATGTATAACAACACAAGGTAGACTCTGAAAAGAAATTTATTGAGCAAATCGAGGATCTGATTTAATCAGATTGATCCCAGTGTAGGGTTTGTTTTCATCTATATATCATATTCATATTTTTCGCTATAAAGATTACATTAAGATCAAGATCTAGTAAATGAAAAGTGCCTACAGGTTTATGAAATTCAAGATACAAATGCTATAAATGGTGCTTCATACCAACAGCTTTGTTTGATAGGGTGTACCAATGCTTAACTTTTTAGTAAACACAATAAAAAATCATGTTTCAGACTGACTTTCTATGTAATTTGTAGGTAATAAGTAAGAAATCAATGAGTTTTGTCCATTTTTGAGTATTGAGATATATCTAAAATGCCTATCCAAAAATGGCATTAAACAAGCCATTGACCTCTTCTTTACAAGAATAGAATTCCTGGGTCCCCTGCCGGTCAAGCTGTCTAGTATCGAGTCCATTGACCAAGGCTGATTTTGGAACTTGACCAAGGTATTAGTGGTATAAACATTTAGTATAAATTTAATGAAAATCCGTCAAAATTTGTAGGCATGAGAGCGCTTACAAGGTCAATTTTTGGATAAAACGGAGTCATTATTGCGGTCAAAGTCCCATAACTCCAACAAAAAGTATCGACCAATGCTGATTTTCGAACTTGACCAAGGTAATAGTGGTATAAACATTTGGTATAAATCTAATGAAAATCCGTCAAAATTTGTAGGCATGAGAGCGCTTACAAGGTCAATTTTTGGATAAAACAGAGTCATTATTGCGGTCAAAGTCTCATAACTCCAACAAAAAGTATCGACCAATGCTGATTTTCGAACTTGACCAAGGTAATAGTAGTATATACATTTGGTATAAATCTAATGAAAATCCGTCAAAATTTGTAGGCATGAGAGCGCTTACAAGGTCAATTTTTGGATAAAACAGAGTCATTATTGCGGTCAAAGTCTCATAACTCCAACAAAAAGTATCGACCAATGCTGATTTTCGAACTTGACCAAGGTAATAGTGGTATATACATTTGGTATAAATTTAATGAAAATCCGTCAAAATTTGTAGGCATGAGAGCGCTTACAAGGTCAATTTTTGGATAAAACAGAGTCATTATTGCGGTCAAAGTCTCATAACTCCAACAAAAAGTATCGACCAATGCTGATTTTCGAACTTGACCAAGGTAATAGAGGTATAAACATTTGGTATAAATCTAATGAAAATCCATCAAAATTTGTAGGCATGAGAGCGCTTACAAGGTCAATTTTTGGATAAAACAGAGTCATTATTGCGGTCAAAGTCTCATAACTCCAACAAAAAGTATCGACCAATGCTGATTTTCGAACTTGACCAAGGTAATAGAGGTATAAACATTTGGTATAAATCTAATGAAAATCCATCAAAATTTGTAGGCATGAGAGCGCTTACAAGGTCAATTTTTGGATAAAACAGAGTCATTATTGCGGTCAAAGTCTCATAACTCCAACAAAAAGTATCGACCAATGCTGATTTTCGAACTTGACCAAGGTAATAGTGGTATATACATTTGGTATAAATCTAATGAAAATCCATCAAAATTTGTAGGCATGAGAGCGCTTACAAGGTCAATTTTTGGATAAAACAGAGTCATTATTGCGGTCAAAGTCTCATAACTCCAACAAAAAGTATCGACCAATGCTGATTTTCGAACTTGACCAAGGTAATAGTGGTATATACATTTGGTATAAATTTAATGAAAATCCGTCAAAATTTGTAGGCATGAGAGCGCTTACAAAAAAGTGTGACGGACGGACACACGGACGCACGGACGCACGGACACACGGACGCACGGACGGACGCCCGGCATTTCTATGTCCCCGCACCGCGTTGCGGCGGGGGACAAAAATGATGTCAAATTCAATGATGGTATCGGGATCACTTTTCCCATAATTCAACATAGAATGTTAAGAAATTCTTTTAAAGCTGTAAAGTGCGGAAAAATATCATCAAATCAATTATGATGTTATAATGGATTTAGAACCATAACGATACTCTGAAGTCATTAATTAGATCTTGACTTTAAAAATAGGTTTGGTTTGGGTCAACAACAGGCCAACAACCAGACTTTATTATTTCTTGGGAACACAAGAACAGTGTATTTATTTAAGGATGAATTCAACTGCTACCCAATCTATACTCATACAAACTAGGCATGAACAGTTAATGCTACATACACCGCAAAGAAAACAGTCACTTGACCTATCAAGACTTATTGTGGCAAAGGCATCATTCTTTACACAATATAAATTGAATTTTTCAGCCAATCAGAAAGCATGTTACAACCAAAATTATATTTATACCTTAGACATATCGGTGGACACATTCCCTGCGTCACATCAACCTCCACCTCATTGAAGGTCACAGGGCTCAAGGTCACTTGATGGATCTCTGAGGCCGAGGTCAAGGACATTGCCATAGGTCTCAGTTCTGTTCTCAGATTCTGAAAATCATTTAGAAATGACACTGTTTTACATACTGTAGAAGCTCATATCGGTATATTCAATTTGTTGAAATTTTGTTGGTTTTAAAGGGGCATGGTCACAATTTTGGTCAAAAATTATTTTTCCGATTTTAATATTGACAATGCTTCAGAAATGTATTTTAAATAGGCAACCAAAATATGAGTGTCATTTGTTGAGTTATAAGCGAGTTAAAGAGCTTAAAATTCCTCGATATGTAAACAAAGTGTTTGTTTACATTTTAAACGTTGGAGTAAAAATTTCAGTTTTAGACCTAAAATGAACTATGAAATGTTAGGAACTGTTTATCTATGCAAAATTCATTTAATTTCAAAACGAAAAAAAATAGGTCACAGTTAATTAGGTGAACTGACCCAAAGGTTCTTAGCACAGGTGACACAGATCCCACAGTCCACACACCCTGGGGTCGCGGTCCGACACCCACACTGTCGGAGGTCCGTCCCCATCAACCTGTTGTAGACACAGTTCTCTCCCTTGTCACAGCACAGGTTACACACGGTACATACTGACTGTCCACTGTCCGTGTCGGGGAGTGGGGACCAGTTGTGATGGCAGCTCACTGTCGAGTTCACTGTCAATGACAGCAAAAGGAGGATGAACTGGACTTTTACCTGCATGCTCATCGTTTCAAGAATGTTAAACAGGGATTACTTCTTTCTCATATTGATATTAAGTCATCCACTTTTAGAAGACTTTGAAAAGAGGTGATATTCATCCCATCTATTATAATACAAGATGGATTAACTAGTACTAGATATATCTTTTCATGTCCAGGACAATAGACACAGATCTTTTATTGTAATGTCCTCTACATTCAGAGAAGAATGGATGTCAATCCTGTGTATATTATATCAAAATTTTCAATATGTCAGATTTTTATTACGGTAACTTATATAATTGGACTGAGGTTTTGATTTTAACACAGACCTGCATTGAGTGGCGAGTTCTGTGATACGACTGCTAGGACGCCGCGCCTCTTGATAACGCGGTCCACCAGGTCCGTGACGAGACAGAAGACGTGACGTGTGTACTCCCTAACACTTCTCTCTGTGTCATCATTCACTGACGCGCCGTTCTTCTGGGGGAGGTAACAACGACACTCAACCTCCAGGGTACGTGCTCCTAAAACATGGAAACAAGAAAATAACTGAGCAAGAACACATGTACCCCACACTGCCTGATATAATAACAATTTTTAAATAAAAGTCCTACCATTGGTCAATTCTTTTATTTAAACAGTTCTAGCATTGGCCAATTTTTTAAATAAAAGTCTTTACATTGGCCAATTTTTTAAATAAAAGAGTCATACCATTGACTGCCCCCTCTTTGACAATGGTCTGAACAACACCAGACAGAGTTACTGTCCCTTCCTGGGACAGGATGATTGGCCGGCTGTATCCAACAATGGCGGAGAGAATAAGGGGAAGTAACTGTGGCGGGAACATAGCAGGGAAGCTGTAAGATCTTCGTAACAAAACGCAATCCTTGACCGCCCGCTCTCTGCTCACAAACTCCCTCTGTAAATAAATCAAAGGTTTTATGAGTCATTTTGGTGTTAAATTGACATGCTGGAAGCAAGGCTAGCAAGCAATATTGCTTTAACAGATAAATAAAAATCAGGTTGTTTTATATCGTCTTAATGCTCACCAAATTCACAATGAATGTTAATCAGTGGCTCAATATAAATATTCAGCTCTTTGTTATAATCACTTTTTTCTTTGTGCAGAAAATATTGTATTACAATTTGGATGATCAACCTTTCTGCAACAATTATATTTTTTCAGTGGTGGTGGTGGTGGGGGGGGGGGGGGGGGGGGGAAAGGGGGATTGGGGCAGGGAGAGAATTTGCAATTTTAATTGGCATTTTTTTCTTGTAAAATAACTCATACTATACCAACAGTTGTCCTATACACAGAATCTCATTTAAATAAATGTTTTTTTTCTGTGAATCTTTCTGAAGGAGGACACAAGTTATTGGTCAGTGAATAAACAAACATCTCACAGTATATGAGTATGGTTGTTCGTATAATATAGTCTCACATTAAGTATGTTTCTGCTATCAGACTTACAAAGTTCTGTGCGGGAGGACTCAGATTCTGGGTCAGTGCATACACAAACAACTCGTCCTTGACATTAGTCCTCCAGGTCACCGGGATCTTCATCAGGCCAAGGTAATTCTGTAGGAAGGTCAAGGTCATTTGGTCCTTGTCCGTGTCCTGTCAAAATTTTTTTATCAAGCAGGATGTAAGTATTTTATTTTATAAATGTATATGTATTATACATGCATTTGTTTTAAAAAATTCTGTTGTTTAAAAAAGTGCAATCTTTGATATTTGAAATCCTCCATTGAGATTCTACCTTAAGTACTGCTTTCCATACAGTAGAGGACTTCCCAACAGCAGTAATGCCTGCAGGAGAAGATTCCAGTTTTGTAAAATTGATCAGAGACTCGGCAGGCTTTCCCGCAAAGTCAAAATCTACGGCTAGCAAGCCACAGTCTGACTGTAAACACAACAGCTCCCCCTACATAGAAAAAAAATAAATCATGGCATTTACAGTGCTGTAAACTTAGGAGGACAATGAGTCTATTACACAGTAATATCAGTTAGGTATTCCTCAAGATTTTTAAAATCTTATTATTTTATCCTGTCAATCATGAACTATATGAAACCATACGAAAATTTGATGAAGGCAATTCTATAATCTGATTTGCAATTTGTAACAAAATGGCAGAATAGCATATTTAAGCACTATAAAAGTGGTTATTTAAGTATGGGGAAATTTACTCTAGTTATATGGTTAGTTATAAACCACGTAAAATACACCTGAGTGGATGGTAAACAGTTCAAAACTAACTAGTATGCTAAATCACACATCCCCGCTTTTTATACCAACACATAGTGTTTGACCATTAAAAAGGCACATCAAATCATGAGTTTGATTAACTGCCTTTAAAGTTCTAAAATAAGGCATCTACAGTACAGATGATGACTGTCTGTATATACCCTACAATACAGATGATGATGTCTCTATACTGTGGAATCATTAAAATTTGTGGGGATCAATTTTCATGGATTGCTTAAATTTTACAGGTTTGTGGGGACGTAATTTCGTGTATTCTTGTATACCTACAAAAGGAAATATGACTTTATTGCCTTAATTTATTTATTCTTGGAGGATGTTAATTCGTGGATAAGAGGTACCCACGAATTCCACGAAAATTGAGCCACAACGAAATGTTTATATGCAATGTCACCACCAGGACAGTTGCAGTGCCACCACGAGCAGTATTGTGTGAACTCCAGCCTGTTCAGATTTTAAATACCATGATGCCTGTGGATTCCACAATTACTTCCGATTTGGAAAACATCTATGACAAGATCAAGATTTCTCCAGATGTGACAGAGGTGGAAGAGCATCAATGTAAAGACAAGATATCAGAATATTCTGATATATTTTCTACAAGTTCGACTGACATAGGAACAACAGATAAGGTGAAACACCGGATAGAGTTGTACGCATTGAGTCATATTGAACTTGGTTCAACTAGTACATGGGGCCTATTCCCATAGAATGGTATGTGTATGTTCATATGCTTAGAATATCCGATTAATGTATTATATGCATTACATAATTATAGCAATGGTTTTATAACTGAAATGTAAATGCATGTAAATTGATATAAAGGAGATACTATGTAAATTGTAGTTTACTTATATAAGTTATCTCCCTTTATAAAGTTAAATTACTTCAATACATTGATTGTACATCAATACGTAATTACTTGAAGTTCATGTGTTTTATGCCGTATATTCACACTTGTTATATTGTTTTTACAGGGTCAAATCAATCTATTTATATAACTGGTGATGATAATAAAAGCCCGTTATTCGAACCCTAACAGGAGTGTTGATTTCTTCTTTACATCAACGGATAAACCTGTTACACTAATGATTCCACAGTATACCCTACAATAGACCCCCACTCACCTTGTGATACATGGCCTCCACCAGCCTTAGAAACATCTCCCCTGTAAGGAATTTGGGCGACACGCTCTTAATGTTCTCAAACAGGCTTGGGCAGGCTATGTCCTGTGACCGTGACTCCACCACTGGACAGATTCCGTGGGCGCGGACTTCCTGTCTGATCAGATCTAGGACCTTCAGCAGTGAGGATGGCAGACTGTACAGCGCCATCTGCTGGTCTCTGTGGGACAGGAAGTGGTTTAAGATGGCTGTCTTTACCGTGTCTATTCCCTGTGACAATTGAAACAAATACCAAAAGTAAAATCTAGTGGTTACCATCATGATAACAATTTTCACCATCAAAAAGTAATTACTGCATATTTTTTCATTACTACTCTGAGACTCCTCTCTCTCTCTCTCTCTCTCTCTCTCTCTCTCTCTCTCTCTCTCTCTCTCTCTCTAAGTGTATTCTAATTTAATCATTTTCCCTGAATGCATTTTGTCAACTGAGAATGTCTCTTGATAACTACTAACTGATACTTCAATTATTAATCTGAAATATTGGTAGATTTACCTATTTCAATAACCCTATCCATTCACACGAAGTATTGGGGTATATCTATAATGAAACCCTGTGGTCCACACCCCAAGGATATACAGAGGCAAACTTTTGATCTGTCTCACTTTTATAAAAGAAATATTTCTTAAGTGTCATGGCTCTGAGTATATCTAATTCAGCCCTATGATAAAAGCCCATCAAAACTTACTTTAAAATTGGATCTCAGTTTAAAGTTCACAAAAGGAACAATACATACCAGGAAGAGTACTATATACAGTACTATATATATATAACTATGTAAGTACTACCTCACTGGAGGACAGTTTGGCGGACAGATATGTCAGTCTGTCCGGGGACTTGGCGAGTCTCTCCAGGTTCTCCGAGGCTCGGACGAGTTCACTCAATCTCTGCTGCTGATCCAGGCCCAGACTGTCAGACTCACTGACCAACAAAATAGGAAGTGACATCATCAGACCAACAAAACTAGTGAGTTCAATCATAATAAAGACTGAAACATCAGGAAGTGACGTCATCAGCGACAGAAAAGGCTAGGAGGACAGACGATATCATAGAATTACAAGGCTGCGTTTTAAAAAGAACTTACAACCAAAATAATGAATGCTTATTAATCACCAACTAATCAATGATTTATTTTTATGGCTGGAAAATATAACTATGGGAATTGAAATATTTGTAAACAAATGGTTAAATGTCAATTTTGTTCTCTAAAGATCATTTTACGAGACTGTAAATATTCACGAATTTGTCGTAAGTTCTTTTGTAAAATGCAGCCCAGGTATCCAGAATAAATTTAATATTCATAGATGTTTTAAGGAAAAAAATATCAAAGTCTGATTCTTATCAGTTATCATGAATAGAATTGACATTGTCTTTTTAAGTTGATGCTTATGCAATCATAACCAGTATCTTTTAATTACATGAAGCTATTAGCTGCAAGTCATACAGTAACATAAAAAAGATATAAAGTTTGCAAGTATTGAATAAACTAATGAACGTTGATTGAGCCTTGAGAAATAATTCTATTTCGATGCTAGCACAGACTGACCCCTCCAGAGTCCGGATGTGGTCCCTGATTTTTTGGACACATGGCAGCTTATCCAAGGTCACTTTGCCCTTGAGAGCCGCCATGTTAGCACTGCCTGTCACATCCAGGACCGTGAATCCACACCCCGGAAACGGGGAACCACTTGCCCCAGAACTCTTCTGTCAAACAAAAATATTTTTATTAACCATATTGCTGCAAGCAGGTATTTTCTAAGACTTTTCTTAATTTATATGGCACAACTAGACATTGTCAAAGAAAGGAACCATTTACATATACAAAGCAAGTGACACAGTGAAGACTTCCTGAGAAACTACTCAGTTGTTCATTTATTTTTTTTTTAGGGGAAATGGGTCTTATTATCATGTCATGTACAGGCCTTATTTATTCTTCAGCTAGCACAATATATTTGTAATTTGCTTAAAGTTTTAAAGCCTTTTTATCATGTTTATTATCTTCTATAAAATATTTTAATATTTTTTATTTTGTTACCTGTTACATTTTGCAATCTGTTACAAATAATGTTTTTACATTTGTATTACATATGGTTACATTTGTATGAAATATATTATTTATGTATCAAGTATGGTTACATCTATTTGACATATTGTTATTTTTGAATGAAATATAGTTACATATTGTTACATCTGTATTACATTAGAGTTTTACCTGTCCTTTGGATGAAAACTTTGCCTTGTTCCAGTCTGACCCGGAACTGAATCCGCGGATTTGGATGACAGAGAGATGAGAAGAGTGTGCCACAAATGGGAACAGGCCATCCGCGTAATGTTTCATCTTATGTCTGTAGACCTACAGAACAAGATAATCATGCAGGCAATTGTTGTCTTAAATAGCATTACATTACGTTTACAAAACTCCTGTTACATTACCCCTATGGAACTTCTTTATTCCAGGTAAAAACAGCTCCATACTCCAATAGCTGATCAATTATTTTAAATAATTATAATAGTATAAAATATCCTCTTTTATGCTACTTCTTCTTTGTTCCTTGTTAAGTAAAAAACCTCGTCCTTGTTTATCATGCATTACATTGCAAACTACAGAAGATTACAACTCCTCTTGCCTTATGATTTTGTATTGCATTACATTCTATATTACATTACACAATATATTACATTATATTACATTTTCTCCCTATATGGTACTTTTTCTTTGTTCCTGATTAAGTTAACCTCCACTAGGCTGGCTGATCATCTTGTACTTAATTACATTACATAACATTATTTACATGTATTACAATAAACAACATGTTACATTACAGGTACATTATATTATAATACAGTCAAAACTGCTGAAGTTGCCACCCCTATTAAGCAGTCACCTTTTGTATGCGGTCACTTTATTTCCTCCTGATGAAAATTCCTATATAATTGCCCTCTAAAGAGCGGTCACCTGTCTAACGCGGTCAGCGGTCATCATATTTTGATCCAAAACTGTACAGTCAACATGCATTAGGCAGCCATTTTGGGCTGTCACATGATTTACACCCGAGGATTTTAAACATGGCTTCAGAATATCGGGTAATGTAAACAATAATTATACGCTTGAGGCGAGAGAAACCAAATTAATCGATGTATTTATAATACATAATTGGCAGATCAGATATGACTGGGAATCAAGTGAATTGTTTAAACATCTATTAACAATGTTTGTTTTATAAACATGAATGAAAAAAGGTGTAAAAAATGTGACCCGCTGTGAAGCAAGAGAAAATTGCTTGATTTAATAATATAATTTTTAGTTCAGATACGGTCGGTTAAAAACTTCATTGCTGATTTGTATTAAAAGTGTTTGTTTACTATGTATACCGTAATCATGAAAATAGTTAGAGTTATAATTGTGAAAATATCAGCGACAAGGTTTTACTACATCATGACTTTTTTCAATAATTTTAAAAAATATAAAAATTGCATTCACAATGCATTGTTATATATTTGTCCTTATTTTAAATATTATAATAATAGATACTATAAAACACATCTAATCATTAACTTTATCTATCATTTTGATACATCATTGTTTTATTGTGATAATTATTTTTAATTAATAAGATATTTGATGTTGGCAAATTCATAAGTCTCTATTCAAAGGTCACCTCTGTTAAGAGGTCACTTTGGGTGCCTCCTGCAGGTGACTGCTTAATACAAGTTTGACTGTATCTCCCTTCATCGTACCTCTTCTCCGTTCCTGGTGAAGTACACTTCGACTTCACTTTCCTCAATCAGCTCCCCGTCGTCCCGGAACTTCCCCTTCACCCCACACCCCAGGACATCCCCCTCAACGAATGTCAGGTCCTCACTGGTGATCAACCTCTCTTGGCTGCACACACTGTCAAAATATATAGAACTGATATGACTGCATACCATCAATAAATCATTACATAATACACACACTAATTTAAATGATTACAACCATCAAAATTAACAGACACATGATCACAAAGCATGTACAGTAAAACTTGTTTAGTACGAACACGGATATTGCGAATTCACTGATATAGCGAAGTCATCTTGGATCCCCAGCTTTGTAAATTTAATGAATTTCTTATACGGTTATAACGAATTACGGATATAACGAAGTTATTTCTTAGGTCCCAGTGACTTCGTTATAACCGAGTTTTGCTGTATATGATCAGTGACTGTGACACACTGCCACAGGATGTGAAAGCCTTACTGTAGGTTCCTTACTTCATGCCAGCCCTTAGTTCCACAACTCTTACGCTTTATATCAAATTTTGAGAATATTTCAATTCAATTCAGTTTATTGACATCACCATGTTGGCATACAGTCAAAATGAAATCAAATAGAAGACAAGTGGCAAAACAAACCAAAAAAACAAAAAAAATGTGCAACAAATTTTTAAACATATGTCATGGTGTGTTATTTTGTGTAATATGTGTAAATATGTTTAAGAGTTTACTCATGCCAAATGACAAGTAATTAGCTAGAGTCAGTCTGCTCTGCTAATTATCCCCAATTACCGGTAGTCTATATATAATTGTTCTGAGTTGTTCTTAAGCTTTTTGAGTAATTATCATTAGTAATGTACCACACTTTTATTAATTATCTTTTAGAATATAAATACAGTTAGAAATTTATTCAATTCAGTCAGACTCTTTCGGCCACTATCTCAGGTTGCTTATGTCTTCACACTGACTATCTAGTTGACTGTCCACCAGTCCGTCAGTAGACTAAGCAACATTGAGTTAAATTCATTCTGACTCATTTGGCTTTTTAAGAAATAATTATTTTTATCCTGTACTTTTTGACTTTATTCTATTTGATTATTGTTGATATTTTATAAGTTAATTAAAATCACTTAATAAATAAATTGTGAAACCTGCCTTCGAGTTATAGATCTATGCATATTCGACTTAGAGGTCAATTTAAGCCTATTGACTAGGCTGACCCCCTGTCTCTTGGGTTGGGCCTATACGAGTTAATTCCCCTTATTCTATAGTGCCCTTTCCCCTCGGTGACACATATATATGATATAGGTATTCTAGAGCCTCCTCTTTTTAAAGAGTTTTCTGTAAAGATGAACATTAGAATTAAATAGAAATAGCAGAATGATCAATACAATACAAAAAGTTTTAGACGTACGCCCCAACCCTTGAACTGTTTTTGCTGCAATAGAAGACTTCATATCGAGAGCATCCGATGTAATCGGAAGAATCCGCAAATCCGTGGGTGAGTCCGATCCCCATGTCAGGGTTGTCCACCCCGTAAACAGAAACCTCCATCTCAAAGTAGGTCATCTGGGCATTGATGGGGGTCCGTGACATCAGGAAGGCGTAGGAGTGTTTCATGTCTGAACTGTAAATAACACGGAACTAGAAAACTGACCAGTCAGGAAGGGCCCCGCTATGACAATGAATATAGAGAAGTGAAAAAAACTTTGAATTCTAAATTTTCTGAAGCAGGCAAGATATTTAATCCCAGGGGATTAATTGTTCTGCTCTCTCATCCTTTTCTTCTAAATTTACAATAAGATTTTTTTTTCGGAAATGACAGAATGGGGTTATTATCTGATTACCTGTTAAAATTAACAGCATTAAGGCAGAAAAAAATAAAATAAATAATTAAAAAATAAAATAGTAAAAAAGGATATCTTAATATATATCTTGATTTTAGAATTCAATAAAATTATCATAAATCATTGTGTACGGTTTTTTAACCAAAATAAAGTATGAATATTATATTCTAAATCCATATTTCAAAGAATGTACACAATACTACACATCATTCAAAATTGACCTTAACTTCAAAACAAAGTTCATTTGCAGATACAGGCAATGCAGTAATTAATCTCAATGTGACAGATATAGATAAAACTTAGGATTTTCTTCCTGTGGAAGGTTAATTAATCCCAAAGGACAAATATTGCACAGCTTTTCAAGAATACAATGGTAACATTCTCAGCAGTTATCTCTCTTTGCCCATTTATTCTTAATATGCATAGTTAAGGAATCTACCCCACCACCCCAGCTCCATACCAGAAGACATAGAGAACCAAACTTAGCATCAAAATATGTATTTCTGCCTACTGAACTACCATACCAAATTTGAACTTGATTGGGCAACCATAAAAAAAGTTATTAGAAAAAAACAGAAAATTTGTGGACAGAAGAATGACAGACGGACAGACAAAAGGACAGACAGAGTGATTACTATGGGGCACCCGCAAATCCTTGCGGGGCCCTAATGAATTCAATTAATCTCTACGTGTTTACTACTACGTTATACGAGTATGAGATAACTTCTAAACTGCTTTGTGGTTTGTAAACGGTCAAACTTCCCCAAGTTATGATATATCGTATAACAAAGGTACTAGAAATTAAATTCAGTCCTTAAATAATTCAGAATGGATTGATACTTTAATTCTACGTACCTTGCCATAACAGAGCCATCATCGAAGATCTGCATGGACCTCTGGACACCCACAGTTATCTTGTCAGACTCTGCAATCTTTAAAAAAATATACCCAAAACATTCGAAAATCCACAATAAGTTCATTTCTTTACAACAGTTAGAATTAAATAAAATTCTTTAAAACCAATATAACTCCCTTATTGATCTGCAGTTCTAAGCTTTTGCAAGGGAAATTGAAATAGTTTGGTGAATTTTCTGACACATCAGATATTGTTAAATTTACTTCATTGAATTATTTACAAAGTAACACTATTTTTTATTTTGCCAACCTAAAGAGCAGTTTTTTATTACAGTTATTATTAAATGATTTGTATATAAATATATTAATTAGATATATTTTACATATTTCCTAACAATGAATGTGAAAAAAAAAATCTTTAATATTCGAGGTAAAAATTGACTTATGTGTTGAGCCTCCTTAATATTGCAGTGTTCTGCATGTAATGACTTGGGATATAACCTCTTTAATCACAGAGTACTTACTGGGGCCCTATAGGGGGCTGGTAATTCTCCGGATCTCTGTGTGCTATGACTTGGGATACTATCTTAGACTAATCTAATCTTAGATTTCGTGGTGGCTCAATTTTTCGTGGAATTCGTGGGTACCTCTCATCCACGAATTAACATCCCCAACGAATTAATAAATTAGGGCTATAAAGTCATATTCCTCTTGCATGTATACGAAAATACACGTAATCACGTCCCCACGAACCTGTACAATTTAAGCAATCCACGAAAATTGGCCCCTACGAATTTTAATGATTCCACAGTATTACCTCCTTAACTACATAGTATTTACTGAAACCCTTAAGAGAGAACCTGGCAGTTATCAGCTGTAGTCTCCTAAGGATATAACATCCTTAATTATCGGGTACTTACTGGGGCCCTGTAAGGGGGCTGGTAGTTCATCAGCTGTAGTCTCCTCTCTTGTGTGCTATGATTAGGGATATAACCTCCTTAGCTATAGGGTACTTACTGGGGCCCTGTAAGGGGGCTGGTAGTTCATCAGCTGTAGTCTCCTCTCTTGTGTGCTATGATTAGGGATATAACCTCCTTAATTATAGGGTACTTACTTGGGCCCTGTAAGGGGGCTGGTAGTTCATCAGCTGTAGTCTCCTCTCTTGTGTGTTGTGACTAGGAATGTAGACCAGAACTTGCTCCTCAGGCTTGCCTCCACAAAAGTTGAAATTATACGAGCTCTCACACAACTGGAGAACAAAGACATTAGCAAGGTCAATTTTACGTAATGTAGAAAATTATCAGTTCAAAGCAAAGAATGGTTAAAATATGCAGCTAATCTTTTACTTGAATGGAAAGAAGGTAAGCCATAACAAACGATATCTTAACTGCTCTCTCATAACTAAATCTAATTAGCCACATCATTTCAATGTCAAAATGCAAAGCTACATGTAACATCAATCCAAAACATATCAAGAAGAATAACTCAATTTATCAGCTTAGAATTATTTAGCTTTTTGTCTTTTCAATATGGAAGTCAAATCAACATTGTCAAATTGGCTCCGTTTAACAGTATCTTATATAGCAGCAAAACCTTATACACGGTCCCATATTTAGGAGACGGTAAATAAATGTGTTTCACTTGCTGCAATCACTTACGAGTTTCCCATTTCGCTTCACTCTGATTGGATACTGCTTTGTTCCCTTGAATGTGATTGGCTGTCGCTCCACCTCCCACTCAATCGTCACCTCCTCCCCCGCCGTGAATTTGGTCGGACCGTTCACCAGCTGTAGTATCTCTTTGTCGTTTTTCTCCTTGACACTAAAAAAAAAAAACATCGAAAATGGTAAAACCTTAAAGATCGAGCTGTAAGTATCTTGCTTGTGGCTTGACAATCAATTTAGGAATTCATACCATGGAAAAGAACTCTATGATAATATTTAACAATTTTCTAAAAAAAAATTTAAATTTTCAACTCAGATTATGACCATGCCCTTTCCATTTGAAAGACATTATTTTATTCCCCAAAAATATTCCGTCACATATAAGAATATCTACCGGTATGTTATAATGTATAACCTATCATAAAGTTTTAAAAATAGGAGCAAAATTGCTCTGCTCTACATTCATATAAGGGAAACACATATTTGCTTTTAAAACATCGACTTTTAAAACATCCAAGAATGGCCGCAGACTCATAGATTCACACAGCAGTAGTACTCTAGTACAATGTCAGTAATACTCACACAGCAGTAGTACTCTAGTACAATGTCAGTAATACTCACACAGCAGTAGTACTCTAGTACAATGTCAGTAATACTCACACAGCAGTGGTACTCTAGTACAATGTCAGTAATACTCACACAGCAGTAGTACTCTAGTACAATGTCAGTAATACTCACTGTCCAGTGGCATACACCAACAGGTAGCGGATACTGTCACTATGGTTGGTGGAAATAGTGCGACCATTGACAATGATCCCGATCTTGAAGTCGTCCATCTCGGTGAGAATTTTGACGGAGAACGAGGTGTAGGGTGTGTCCTTGGTCCCGATTGACGGCTCCGACAGGAAGTACACGTCTGACGTCCGGCCGTCGTACTTGTTCTGACTGCGAGGAAATAAAATGGGATGAATTAAAAAAATCAGAAACATTAATGTCCAACAGAGAACCATGGAACATTACCGAAGCAAATAAACATGGAATATTGCAGTTGGCCTGAGAAATGGAGACACAGATATCAGGGGAGATTACTGTTACCAACACCTGATCTGACTGCATGAAGACAACTTGATGAATTTGTAAAATCAGAAAAACCAACCAAACAACAAAAGGAATTCTGTCAAAAGGGGATTAGAATAATATATATATCTATAATCCAAATAACTGTGTATCATACCTGATAACTCCAGATTTGTTAACAACACAGTACTGGTTGTAACCGTGGTGAATCCATTTCTTCTCCTTCTTGTAGACACTCAACAGTTCCTGAACAAAGTTTTAAATTAATGAAACATGTCTACTTTGACTTAAGCATAAGACAGTATCTCTAGTACCTGCAACTGAAAGAATAGTTACTAACAGTACTTCTTTACATTACATACAATTAAAATTGGAGAGCAAGAGAGAGAGACAGACAGACAGAGAGAGAGAGACAGACAGACAGACAGAGAGAGAGAGAGAGACAGACAGACAGAGAGAGAGAGACAGACAGAAAGAGAGAGAGACAGACAGAGAGAGAGAGAGAGAGAGAGAGACAGACAGAGAGAGAGAGAGAGAGAGAGAGACCGACAGACAGACAGAGAACGGGATAAGCAAAACCAGAGAAAGTCTTCAAAATATAAGGGACAGTAAAAATATCGATAGATGGAGCAATGATGCAGTAAAACAAAGAGTTGAAAGAAATAGTGAACATCATAGTATTATAACTCCCAAAACATAATAATTTTTGGAGATAAAAAGAACTAGAGAAATGGAATTATTTGATGTCCAAAGTATAATTTTTTTTCAGATAAAAAAATGAGAGCAGAAGAGGACAAATGATAACTAGATCAATGCAATCAATTAACAAAAACTCTCCACGATAAGTCATTTTACAACAAAATATTAAGAGCATAGCTGTACAGACCTTAGGCGGGGTCAGCAGGTGGGGGAGCTTGAACTGACAGGTGTAGTGGCTATTTATAGCGACCACGGGGTGGTAGTAGCGACTAAAGGCGCCGTCCTGTGACTCGTGGCCACCCTCGTACTTCACCTGTCAATCACAGTCAAAATCAGTCATGCTTGAGTGACAATCACAGTCAAAACAATCACGCTTGAGTGACAATCAGGGTTAAAAAATGACAGCTGATGCAGAAAAACTCTATATTCTACAAATTTGAACTGTATGCACACATACATATCAAAATAGTAATAGTGACAGTTAAAATCAGTTAGTGAAAGCAAATGCTGATAAGCTGTAAATTCTATTGATGAAAAGTCAAACTGTATGCATATGTATAATGATTGGACAACTTTTGGTCCACTGTAAATTAAAAACTCTAATTAAAATAGCATCATCTTAATTCAGTGCTTTATATTTGCATCTGATTGGCCTATAAATGCATAGGCTTACAAAAAAGCCATGTCTAGCCATGTAGATAGTTAGATTGGGTATTTAGCCATACCTCTGTACCGTTGTGAGTGAAGTACAACCGACAGTGTGGGCCAGCATTGTACTCCGAGTCCCAGTCGCCACGGATACCGAACCCAAACACGTCACCTTTCTTCACATTGGATAACTGAAAACTAGAAATTCCAAATGGTTACAGATCAGTTGAGAGGTGTCATTTTTTTTCCAACAACTTTAATCATGATGATGAAGTGATATATGTACAAGTGTTCTAATAGTATAATCATTTAGGATGGTTGGATCAGAAAGATAACAAAATTGATATATATTAGATAAAATTAATGATTGTATATAGGGAGGGAGGGAGGGAGGGAGGGATGGATGGATGGATGGATGGATAGATGGATGGAGGGGGGATGTGTGGATGGAGGGAGGGAGGGAGGGAGGGGGATGTGTGGATGGATGGATGGATGGACAGATATGCTATAAACCTGTGTATTACAAAGTTTTTGGGGTTGTTCATACATATATCCTTCTGTTGAAATCCTTACATACCTGTGTATAACGAAGTTTTTGGGGTCTGTCATAGATATCATACTCCTGTTGTTATTGGGGTCGGGTGACAACTTTGGAATCATGACGTCACGTACAGCTCCAATCAGAAGCTCGTCCTGGATATCCGCAGCCTCAGTATCACTCGGAAGTGACTCCTCTGTAAAATACCGGAAATACCCAGACTGATTCTCTTTACGTCTAAATATGTACATGAAATCTCTCTCTTATTTATTATTATCCTTTCAAACATCAATTATTATAAAACTTTTACACATTAAGTAGATCAACTTGCCCAAAGTTACATGTGCATGCTACATTCATGAAGCAAATTTCAAATGAAAGTTTTATGAGGTGCATTTCACATGAAAAATTCCTGTTATAAGGAGGCTGTGGGGTCACCCAGTTATCAACCAGATCTTTCTTAAAATTTTAGATATGATATCCTTGGTCATACAAGTATCAATTAGTAAAGAAAAGTTCCAAATATTTAAGCTGTAAAATTTGGCTGTTTTCTATATCTTTATAGAGAGCTCTCCTACTTTAGGAGGTTAAAAAGACATGTCCCTTAAGACATGTCCACGCTCTTTTACCTGAATAGAGCATAACTCAAAATTGTCTGCATACACAGAAAACAAGCTCTTCTACTCACAGTTCATGATAATAAAGTTACACCTTATGTATGCGTTCTCCTCTTTATGCATTAAAAAAACATGCAAACCCTTCCCCCCCCCCCCCAAAAAAAAAAAATTAACTAGACTGACCTTTCTTGATGAATTCGATCAGGAAGTAGGGATGTGACCTAGTTAGAGGGGTCCTGGACAGGAAGCAGCCCTTCACTGTACGTTCTGTCTCCGTCACCGCCCAGTTCCTGAAAGATGACAATAAAAGGGCTACAGTCACAGACAAATCAAATCAATAACAGCTGTAGTCAATCAACTAGAAGACCGTCTTGTTTGTAATAAACAAAATGATGAGCTGTAGTGAAGTTATAAACAACAAATTTGTCACAACAGAAATCAGAAACTTATCTAAGTGAATAGCTAATACATGCCCCCAATATTAGAAATATACTGACAAATCTTTAATGAAATTGAATAGACCCGGCCTGCATCAATTTCCTTCAAATACATAACCCACTTACTCCAGAACGGAGTTTTCCCGGTCCAACTTATGTCCGGTCACGGACTTGACCTCTATAAACTGGTCCTCTGTCTTCACTTTCTGGGAGAACAGATCAATGTGCTGTCCTATCTCCATATATGGGTAATCTGGTTCCTTCAAAAATAGGAGTGGAATATTGAACACTCAATGCAAATTATTTACTCAAAATATAGCACATGATGACAAACAATGCCTTTTGAATATATTCCTGGTCAGAAGGGTTTTTAAATAAGAAATTCATGATCACATTTTTCTGGTCAGAAACTTGATGTACAATGACAGGTAGTAGATATAATGAATAAACTAACTGCTATTACCATGAAAGGAAATAATGTCAAAGGATGAATATGCCAATGTCATCATGGCCACCTGTAATTTTTTTGTCAAACTTTTTTCTACAAAAATTGCAAAAATAGGTTGAAACTTTTGGCATAATCACATAACATTGAGGAATTAACAATTTCTTGCCTTCAGTATCACCCTGGAGACCACTTCAGTGACATGCTTGGAAACATCAGTGATATCTGCTGAGCCGTCAAACGGTATGAGGACTTGGACTGGCTTACTGCCAACGAGGATGTCCAACAGGGGCTGAAATCACAGAAGTATCGTGTCAAAATAAATTAGACGAAAAAGTCATAAATAGAGCTGTATAACTGTGTCTGCATGTTAATTTGTTGATTTGAGTATTTGTCATATATCTATTATAAGGCAAGATGTCTATCTTTCACATACTCCAACTTTAGCCGACAGCTTTTGTTTAAAAAAAACTTACTGTTTTTCCCATAAATATATTTTATAAAATCAATGCAGATACTTGATTCTGTGTTTAAATTGGTTAATGATAATTTTCTAGCAAGGAAAATTACAGGAAATCAACTAAATTTACATAGATCATGACTTCAAGTTCATTGTTATTCAGATCCTAGGTACTGTAAATTCCTTATATTACGCGAGTACTTAATTCTGCGATCCCGCTGGTTTGAATCAAATCAAGAGAATATAAAATCGCAAACATGGAACTTTTCTCCTTATTTCTTATAGTTTTCAACTCTCAGAAAATAATGGCGAGATTTTTCGCGGATATTAATTTCTCGCATTTACTGTGGTTTCATTAATATTCAAGGGTATCAATTTTCGTGGATAAAGTGAAAATCACAGTTTCAAGGATAGTATTACATAAATTTTGGCCTATGACCCTATGTATACAAAATACTAGTAGAAATTGCAGTTCATTTAATATTTAATTTCAGGATAAACTTAACAATGAAATCAATGAAAATTGGTATTCAACAAATATTGATGAAACCACAGTAATTAGGAATCTACAGTATCATATTCACCATGTATGATATTTGGTGGAATTTGGATTTCCAATGAGTAAGCATAGATTTGATGTAGTGTATTTCTGAATTGATATAATTATTTAAAACATGATATAAATGCATAGCAATTTGTCAATTGTCGATGTTCTTGATTAAGTGGAAACTGCTTTCCATCAAAAAGTTAAATAGAATACAGAGTAAAATTAATTACAATTACAGTATCTTACATTGTTAATGTCTGCTTCGTTCAGGTTGATGGTCCATCCGTCTTTGAGTCCCAGGGTCATGTGATGTAGACTGGTCAGTGACACCCCGGCCTTACCCCCCAGGGCATGAGCCACGCTGGACTTGACACTTGAGTGGGGAACCACCAATACTCCGCCTTGTTTGAAATCACCGATTCCTGAATTAAACAATACACATGTAAATCAGTGATTCCTATGTTAAGTATTAAACAATCACTAAATGTTGCTTTAAATTAATAAGTAGTTTCTGGAGAAAAAAGTCCTCATAAAAACTCAGCGGTCCGAAGATTTGGCCAGTGAATTTTTGGGTTGGGTCAGTAAAATTTGAAAATTAAGAAGTCTGATGGGCCTGTAGATATTCATAATTCTCAGATTGGATGGGGGAGAAGCCAAAGGGGTAAAGCATTTCACATCACTTCTCACTGTTTTTTGTTTCTAACAACCTTCTACCAATACAAACAGTCAAGTTTTCAACATAATAATAACCTTCATCCAATGGGAACACGGACCCTGCCCCTGTCCGAACTTTTTTGTCCCGCGCGGCTGACAGACGACACACGGCGGTCCCTATCACAGAGAGATGACAATCCGCCGGTAAGACGGACAGAAGCTGGGCCAATCCGACATCTGACACCAGGCAACATCCATCCAGATTCACCTGACAGGTGGAAACAATGGGAGAAAATAAGTGGGCTATTTCATGCCTTGTTACCATTTTCAAACTTAAATTTACTTGATATATACAATTCACATGAATATATTGAGCTTGGCCTGTGTATTATTAGTGTCAAGGTTTTTTGCTGACCTCTTATGGTTTTACTTCTGATTGGGAGATGATAGTCAAACTTATATGACATTGTGAAATTAAAGGTGATTATCTCATACAGTTACACTATTTTTAGTTAATGTAGTGATAATTAGTACTAACATTGACTAGTTTGCTGGGCCAAGCTATAAACACTTTATATGGTTACTTTAGTGATAATTAGTACAAGTACTAACATTGACTAGTTTGCTGGCCCCGGCTATGATGTCAGACAGCCAGTTAAGTCCGACGTCACTCAACAGCTGACATCCTCGGAGGTTGATTCTCTTCAGCGACGAAAAGGCTCCCTGGAAAAAGAATGGGTGTAAAAAATTTACAAATATTGATAATTTGATGACATAAAACATTTTAACCGACCAACACAAGTAAGTTCTCTTGCAGCCTTGAAAAAAGAATGGTTCCAAAAAATAATAATTATTGATAATTTAAATGATGACATACGGCGTAAAATTCATTTAGTTCACCAAAAAAATAATATTTTAATGTTCATTAACTGAAAAAAAATCATTGTATATTTTAAAATAAAAAAGGTTCAATGTCCTAGCTGGCTTATGCAATTGTATAAAAGATTCTTAGTCAATGAGCTGTCACAATTACAGTACTGTAGATGAAGTAATCAATGGATCCACATTTTTTTGCTGAACAATGTCAAATTCCTTTTGGCTATTTGGAGGATGATCATTTGTACAAACATCTTTTGCTTGCTTCCCAAAATAAATAATACTAACCAATTTGTTGGGATAATACTGTCTAGTGATTAACCTATCTACCTGTTTGATTGAAAATTTATTTTTTTCTATTGGTTTCCGATTTACCTCATGGGTTTTGGATCTATCTTTTGGACTATCTGATCAGATAACTTAATTATTTAAATGTATCTTTTTAGTATACTAGGTAATTTACATATCCCCCTATTTATTTATCTTTGTGGCTTCTGATACTGTATAATTTACATAATTGACTCAGCTTACCAGCAGTTTTGATGATAATAGTTGCTGAGCTGCTACAGTCCCTGAAACGATCTACTTTCCCATTTTTTTTGTGCGTTCACCGTGCGCTCACAGCACGTTAACTTGCACTCATTTACAAAACGATCACCGTGCGTTCACAAATTGTCACCGTTCGTTCAGCTTTCACTTATCGTTCAGTCAGATAATTTTATATTTAATAGGCTGATAACAATATAATTACACGTAGTTCATTTGTTATTTTTTCTTGATTACCAATGAAACACAATGCAGGGATAACTCAATAGGCACTCCGAATGAATCGTTCATCTTGTGTTCACATAGTATTCTCTGTGCGTTCACAGTTCACTTTGCGCTTCCAATTGTGTTCTGCGTTCGCTCATCGTTCATAAGTGCTCACCAAATTCCATTCAGCCTGCATTCACCGTTTGCTCACAGTGCACTCAACATTTGTTCAGGGTGCGCTCACCTTTCACTCACCGTTCAAGAGGGAAAGTAGAATGTTTCAGGGACTGTATAGATATTCCAGCTATAACCTTTTAGAACTGAATGAAGATTGGATGCTATACATAGGTATCAGCTGATCAGCTGCTCTATATAGCTGCTATATATATCATGACAGAATCTTTCAGACTGCCTACAGATTACATATTGATGGCCTGGCATCTTCTGATGTTGGGATTTTGTAGATGACTTTTACCTAGCTAGTACATAAGTTTTGACTAATCAAATGATCTATATGTTTTTACATATCTTTTTGGATGTTTTGGATGATATAGATGTTTTACCTAAATTTTTGGCAGCCTGTATTTATATTCATAAGTGTTGATAATACACTCACCTTCTCGGCAGCAAGTATTGTGTAGATGTTACACACTCACCTTCTTGGCTGCCCGTATTGTGTAGATGACCTGGTCTGTACAGTATCCATTGCCAGCAAAGTCTATCCCCTCCACACTCTCCCATTTCAGCAGCTCTATCTGCTTCTATATGGTCAAATATAGAGAGCATGCATCTCATTTATTTCCACAGGTTTTTTTAAATTAGATGTATTTTTGTGTAAATTTCTTGAAATAGTTGACAAGTGGGTTATGCTGTAAGATTGATGCAGTGTGCAGTATGAGAAAATTTACAAAAGATACCACACATCTTCAATAAATTGACAAAGAATACAGTCAAGCTCCATTATTACTAGAAAGAATAATCTTACCGTGACCCGGCTACGCTCAGGTTAACCCGGGTCTGTAGGACATCTGTCATTTTTAAGATAGAACATTCTATCTACATTATAACAAGCTAGTTTGTTGTGCATAATTAGCTATAGTCTAATTCTAACAAATAAGAAAACAGCTGACACTTTTGCCAAATGAAGAATTCCCAAAAACACTTAAAAATATACATCAATTAGGTTGGGCCTATTTAGGATATAATATCCTATTAAAACTACACCAGTACTTTAAATATTTACATTTTCAACTGTGAGTCTTTGTCTGTGATAACATTACGAATCAATTTTGAACCCTAAAATCCAATAACTTCATAAAACATGAGGGACACAAAATGGGCGTGACTTAAGCATAACCAAAAAACGGTATTCATGGCTGTGCAGCATAGCAATACATAGCATTTACTACATAAAAAGAAATAGTGGTTTGAAAAGAATGTTGTTTTAGAGTGTACAAATTGGAAATAATATAAATATGAGTAATAATTAATGAATCGTTTATTCGTAAAGTTTGAATATTATGAGGTGATAATTTCGGTCGGTGCGTGGTCAAAACTATATCATAAAGCCCTTTGGGCTTTCTTCAATTTGACCATGCCCCGACCAAAATTATCTTCTCATTATACTCAAAGAATGATTCCTTATTCCTTAAATAATTCCCATTTTTGCACTATAAATTCTTCATATCCCACTTGAGGTATTATATCCCAAATAGGCTGATGTTGAGACTGGTCTGTTAATCGTTTACCTTGAACTTCTGAAGAGGAATGTGTCCTCTTAAAAACGACTCCTCTTTGTCAAATGTCAGGGTCGCCATGGTTACTGAGAGTTCATCGTAGGTTACTGATCAAGATGAAACCTAAAGTTAAAACGAAATGTATCACTTCATTTCACTTGCAATTTATGCATTTGTGAAATAATGATCAATGTATTGGCCACACTAAGATGCTCCCATATTCTATATAGAAGTTATTTATAACGCCAAACTACAACTGTAAACAACAGGTGAAGAAAATATACCCAAGGTTCCCTCACACCAAAACAAGTTCCCGCTATACTTTCACTTTCATTTCACTTAGCATCATACAGTAAACAAAAATAAAAACCATGCCTGCGGGTCGCCATAAATATTCTACCCGGCGTATTAAATATTTATACCTGATGCACGTGTTGTTTTCAAGCAGACGACAAAATTAACTAGCTGTCAAAAATTCAGGTGTATCGACTTACCTGTCTACCTGTGTACAGTTCTTTGATCACGTGTTTGATGGAGGTATCCGGGAGTGACAGCTATAGTATGAGGAGTACCCAGTAATGCATCGATGCTCAAACTTTATTGATTAATCCAGAGTCAATTCACGTAAACACCACACTATAATGTATTAAACATTGCGGGCGCGTTAACTACGATGACCTTTCTTTACTAACGGCCCGTAAGCTAATCACTTAGTAATTGAATCATTTAAATGTACACCGGTATTTGTGGCGATTGAACTGCCATAGTTCATATGTACGTAGAATAGATCGATGGTCATTTAAAGAAATGCGAATGACTCAGCAGATTACATACATATATATAGGCCTATATATACAGGTACATATGTAGCAAGTGTTGAGTTTTGGCCAGTAAGATTATTTCAATCTTGATAGTTTAACTCCTTTGACTTAATTCATATATACCATAACCGTAAAATTCAGAAATATTATCCCTAAAATGTAAAATTATCCGGAACTTTTTTCTATCTAAATTATAGTGCGGTGATTTCCTTTAGGCTTACTTGAAATAACACAAAACTATTAACTTAGCACCCCCCCCCCCCCCCCCCCACACACACACACACTTCACAGTGCCGTAAATGAAATGGCGCACACATGTTACATGTATATCAGGGTCTAAGCGCTAGTAATTAAGTGTGACGGAATAATTTAATCATGTAAATTAAGAACAGTTGGTATTGTTTGAACATCGAACCTATAACCATATGAGAACCGTGTACATTATTAGTTACAAGTACTATATATACATTCTTATGATTGAAAAATTCTTTATATATTGTATATATATCTTTATCCCTATCTTTATTCAGTCATACATGTTATTTTAAAAAGGACACTTTTAAAAATATTTGATATTTCGTTGGCCATTTTGTGAACCTATACCCATATTTCGGTCATTCAACTTTAACCTGCTTTTAACATACATATCTGATGAATTAAAAATCAGAAAACTAACGACTATCTATCGACAGGAAAAATTTACGATGTTTAAATTTTAAAGCTTATTTACAAATTACCCAGCATTACATAATTCCCACACCAACTTTCATTCATTTAAATGTACCATACCACATTATACTTGCCTGCACACAAATTAGGGAATAAAACTCGTCGACGAGGCAATATCGTTTTAAAATGTCTCGATCAAGTAAATCCAAAAACTCAGCATAAAATACAAATATTAATCTCATCTATTTCACAAGCATGAAAAAATACGCTGACAAATGCGTTTAGTAGCATCATTCTTTAATTACACCGGGTGTTTCTAAAATAAAGACTCCGTATCCAGCCATTAAAAGGCCACGGGAAAAACCCGACCCTGGGCTTGTCTTTTGATCGTCTGTAGACCTATTGATTTCTGCCATCATTGATTTAAAAATACAGCTTTCTCAACGATCGATCCGCTCTGGTGATTCCAGTTTTTGCACGGTGTTAAATGAAGCGTGGAACATTTGGGAAAACCGTGTTTTCCGACTGTTGCTATAATACAATGATTTATTTACATTTTTAGAAAATTATAACCAGAGTTTCAGTGCATCTACGTGAATGTTCAGAAATGTAGAATGTATTTTAGATATACTAAATTAATGAGTTCATGCACTGATAAACAATTCTAGCACGTATACCCGACGTTATATATGCATGTATATTTTTTCTCATAATAATAAAATATAACACTCTCTTAATAATACAGTGATACGCGTATTATTAGGTAGAGGTACACGTATATTGTTTATATATATTGAGAGAAAATATATGTTGCCAGGTGCCTGTGAATTTTCGTATTTCCGCTGATTTGCAAATATTTCGTATTTTATTGATCTTTTTAATTTTTAAATTGAGGCAAATATACATTTTTCTTCATTGATTTATTAATTTAAGTTTAATCTAAGTTTAATTTCATTAAAACCCCGCAGATATCGTCAGTGTATTTTGTTTCGTACTTCCCTCCAATGATACCATGTTTTCCATGGAGCAAACAAGTTACATTAGGCTACATTAGGCTGTCCAAAGTTAATTCTACGTTTAACGTAACCAGCTCGCGTAGATTTAAGAGATTTTGGGGTTTAAAAAAGAAAAACCATAAAAAATCATTTTATTTTGATCTTTTTAAGTTTGATACTAAAATACTGCAATATGTAGAAACTCGGAAATGTTTAGAGCCCATTATGGACTATATACATGTATATAATATCAGATACCTAATGGGGTTATCAGGGAAGATCACTATTTAAGATATAACATATATGTTTAAGACGTTCGAATACTCACTGCATTTGTTTAAATGAACATGTAAATGGATAAAAATCGTTTTGCTTGAATTTTTTTGTTTGTTCGGTTGGTCTTTTTTTTTAGAGAAAAATTGTCGCCCTCACTCGTAGGTTTTAAATTCTGAAGTGAATTAATTTTGGCCGGCCAAATGAAAGAAATATGATTTCCTTCGTTTGAAGGACGAATTAGACATATGAACATAACGAGAAGAATATTGATACGTTGACGCAGGCTTCATTGGCCTTGAATAACAATAAATATGATTACTGCAAGGAACTTATTCATGATTCAGTTGAACTTTAATTGTAATAAGCATAACAAACTTATCAAAATGGCTGATGCATCACCTTGTGGGTGGAGTACAGTGAACATTTATGATTATATAACCATCCATTGGCTGATGATTCGGATGACAAAAAACGAATGTTTAAAGCGGAAAATAAAGCCATGAAAGAAGAGAAAGAAAGGGAGAAGCAAAAAGAAAAACTGAAATCTAAGAGTAGCTATTCTAATGGTAGGAGCAATGCTCCTTATTTTCCTTTTCCAGCTAGACAGCCTTTTCGTGGCCCAACGCCCTTTGGCTTCCCCATCATGCCAGCTGCATCCAGATTCCCCATTGGCTGTTTCCACTGCTGAAAACCCAATCACCAAAGAAAAGAATGCCCAGAGCTTAAGTCCGCTAAATAGAGAGGCTAAACAGTCTAAAAAAAATCATCTTTGATAAATGATAAGTATTATGATGGAAAAAGTTGTATTGATGAGTTTAACGAATGCTATGAGTATAAAGAAGGTGGCAAAGTCTTTGTTAGAGGGCGATTAAAATCAAATATTGAATTTTGGAAATGCATTGATGCTTGTCATTATATCATAGATACTATTTAGGATGGTTATAAAATACCTTTTTATTCTTTACCACAGCAGAACTTTTCGCTTCATAATAAATCTGCATTACAGGAAGATGTTTTCGTGCAAGGAGCAATAAAGAAGCTATTAGAAAATGGTTTGATATCCGAACAAAATACAGACTTTGTGGTTACTAATCCTCTCTCTGTTTCAGTGAACTCCAGTTGGAAAAGAAGGCTTTTATTAGATTTAGGGGAAGTTAATAGGCATGTATGGAACAGTCTGTGAAATATGACGACATAAGAACCGCTACTTGGTATACAAATAAAAATAGTTGGTGTTTTAAATTTGACATCACAAGTGCATATCACCATATAGATATTTTTTACTGACCATAGAAAATATTTAGGATTTTCATGGAAATTTGGTGATCGATTAGATCGATTTTTCTGTCTCACATCTGCGCCATACATCTTTACTAAACTCACTCGACCCTTAGTTAAGAAATGGCGTAGCGAAGGTAAAACTGTATTTATGTATTTAGATGTTGGGCCGGGTTTAGCTGTCATAGTAAATATGACGAAGCATGCAAAATATCCAAAGAGGTACAGTATGATTTAGTTTAATTTGTTCAGGGTTTGTGCTGGAAGTGGAAAAGTCCATGTTTGATCCCTTGTCAAGTTATCGAGTATCTTGGTGTTGTTTTGGATTGTAACATGGGAAAAATTTACATTCCTGAAAAGCGTGTATTTAAGATTCAAAAAACAATTTTTCAAAATTGAGCATTATATAAACCAGAATTGCAGAATAAAGGTAAGACGACTAGCAACGTTAGTTGTACAAATTATATCTATGTCTGTTGTTATCGGAAGTGTAGCTCAGTTAATAATTAAATGTCTTAGTATTGACATTGTGTCTGCTCAAACATGGGATAGCATGATTTTAATTTCTGAGGAAAGCAAAAAAAACAAACATATAAGTTTCTGAAAATTGTCTTATGTCGAATAGAAGGGATATGAAAGTTAAACCAAGTTCTAATCTGGTAGTGTAATAAAGATAAATCGTTTTACTGAAGTTTCTTTCATCACGTTTGTGGTATTGTCATTTGGCAAGTTTGATTTTTTTTCATTTCTGAAAAAAATGTGTTGAATATCTGAATTAAGCTGATATGTAGATATAAATATATGTATTTTTATACATATGCGGTAGATAATTTTTCCGGTATTTGAAAAAGATTTGATTCAGTTGTCTTTAAAGTTGCATGAAAAAGTGTATGCACTTCCTGGGATTATTCAAGCGTCACGAGCGGATTCAACTATACACAAATATCGTAACAGTTTCCTAAGATTCAAGAAGTTGGCAAAGGAACAAGGAATCGAGGAAAGTGAATTATTTCCTTCAAAACCTTTAAGTATCTATGTATTTAGCATGCTTGATTCAACGGGCAAACTCTCCATCACCTATTATTGACGCATTCAATGGAATCAAATTGGCTCATGATTTTGTTGGATTCAAGTCTCCGACTGACAATCAGTTTGTTAAAAACATTATGGAAGGAAGGAAACGTATAGTGGCAAAACCTGTTCAAAAGAAAAACCAATATTTGTTAAAAAATTACGTTGTATGTATTTGAAACTGTTTGCATGAAATAATTTTTATAATCAAAGAATCATTTGTATGGTCTTGTTGGCATTCGCTGGATTTTTACGTAGCAGCAAACTTATAAATATCACGAGATCTGATATTCAATTTTTCCCTGATCATATTGAAATTTTTATCAAGTCGAGTAAGACTGATATCTACAGAGATGGTACTAGAGTTGCTATGCATGTAGCAAAATAATTTTCATATATATGTGGCCTATTTCTTATTTTGAATTGTATCTTCGTTTAGCTGGGATCCAAGCCGATTCAGAGAAATTTGTATTGTGTGCTATTTCGAAATCGGGAAGTGGTTACCGGTTGCGTAATCGTGAAAAGCCCCTGTCTTAGACCAGGGTTCGTGAATTATTCATCGAAGCATTTACAGGAATTGTAGATAGCCTCAAATTTATGGACTTTACAGTTTGCGGTCAGGTGGAGCGACTGCGTCGGTAGTGAGGGGAATTCCGGAGAGGATGTTCAAGAGACACGGACGTTGGCGTTCGGAATTTTCTAAGGATTAATATGTTCAGGATCCGCTTAGTGAACGTTTAAGTGTTTCCAAAAAACTTGGTTTAAAATAGTTTTAATCATGTTGTTTATAAATTATATTGTATCTTTTTGTATTATTATTTTTTTTAATATATATAAAGCTGGATTAGATTATTATACACTGTATTAGTAGCATAAGTTTCTCGTTCTTTATGTTAGCATAACTGCAGCGTGTCGTTGCTGATTCCACACAGTGTGTTGTTATTTACTAGTATCATAGGATTCAGCTTTCATTTGGAAAGTAATAAATGGATTTAAAGGAAAGCACACGTATTCCCTTAAAGACTAGCAATGCGCTGTCAAGAACCTATGCATGTACATGTATATATGTAGGAAAAGTGTATTGCCAGTCTTCTCTGTATCACCTGTTAAGACAGAGACACCCCTGCGAATGTGTTCGGAATGTTTTCTTTATCGTTGCTAAGTATGTAATAAATTAAGAGGTGCCTGAATGAAAGTTCACTAGAGTTCACTGAGATTTGTTCAGTTCCTGTGAAATTTCGAACGGAAGTGTCAGTGTTCGGATATCATTCTCAAAATACGTAAGTACTGGTCGTTGTTCATATCATATCCTACTTTAATTTAAGTCAAAACATGAAAATATTTGAAGATGTATAACTTATTTCATCAACTAGCAGTTATTTATATTAAACGATATATTGTGAACAGAGTTATCGTTGGTGTTCAACAACGTGTAGAGTGGTTGAAAATATAAACATTGGGTTGCTTAAAAAATAATAGCCATTTTTGATGCTTGTGGTGTGCAATACGATGGGTTTTTTTTTTTTAGAAAAAAATGGGTGTTTGTTTTGCATAAAAACCTAGTATATCGAGCCATTTTCAAGGAACATTCTGCACAAAATAGTGTAGTTTGTTTCACTATTGATTCTATTACTAAGTCCGGCGCGGATCTCTACTAAAGCATGCTAATTTTTGCAAACGCAGACAAAAACTATTTTTTGTAATGTAACATTTATTTCTAGAACACTTTTTATCCACCAATTAATGAAGATAAAGTTTAAAATCAATAAATCTCTAGATTTTATATTTGATTACAAATACCTAGATTCTATGAAATAAGTTATAACCGAGGCATGATTTTTACTGCGAAACTGAAAGGGTCAAATAAAACCACGAAACCACGTGGTCTCAAATTTCAATGACAAAGGTGAAGGATGGGAACATTTTGAGCTGTTTTTACAAGTGTCCGTCATGTGGCTGTCGAATCAAAATGTTTGTGCCAGAAAATTAATTATTCCAAGAAGCTGGATTATTTTCTGTTATACGTATTGTTTGCACACATTGCTCTTCTATTAAAAATGTTCCAAGAACGAACTGATTATTCACCTGTAGATATGGAAATAACGTCTAAAGCTTCTAACACTCTTAGACCAGAAACTCCGAGAATTGGTGAATCTATTTCTCGGGAGGATCACAGTGTAGTGCGCCGAAATTTGATGAATTCTTTTTGTGATGTGAACGCTATTGGAACACCATTACAAGCAAGTACCCCTTGTTGTGTGGATTCTACATCAGTGAGACAAAATACAGAAAATGACCAATCTTTTGTGTACAAATTTATTTTCTGGATATGTGTGTTCATTCTTGGTAGCGCTGCCGTGATTGAGTTATACCAACATTTTCCTGGATACATGTTGTTGGGCCTAACCAAGGAATATGTGGAGCTCTTGTCATTCTGTTTGTGTTACTTTTTACAATTATTGTAAAGGATAAATTAAACCACCGATCAGGACACAATCCTCTTCTTCTCAGGAAAAAAGTGCAACGTCTCAACCATATGACAAATCTACTTTATTAGACTTGCCGGTGTACAATAGTTACAGAACAGCTCAGCCAATTCCCGTTTAACGTACATATAGAGGGGATGGAACAGAGATATGGACAGAGTTTATTCGGTATTTTGATAATATTTGTGAACTTAACTCATGGGACACGGACAGGAAACGGAGGGTATTTCTTACAGTTTTGCGAGGACAAGCGAAAACTTTTATCAACGGATTAACAGAGTCTGTGCGGAACGACTGGATTCAAATCAAGGAAGTTATGGATGGTAGATTTGGGCACAAGGCTAGGAAGGAAAGTTACATGACAGAGGCTAAATTGCGTAAGAAGAGATAAACTGAATCTTTCAGAGATTTTGGACAGGCTATTCATGATTTGTATCGCCGAGCTTATCTAGATAACTGGGATTACGTACAAGAAGGAAGCGTCAAGACATTTTTTGACAACTGCAGTAAAAACGAAGATTTCCGTTAAGCTGTAAAAAGAACTTGTCCCAGAACGCTAGATGATGCGGTAACGTCAGCCATGCAGGAGGAGTGCATCAGGATGATAGAAATTAAGAAGAGGGATGTTAGGTATCCGAGACATCTGGTATATCATATTCCAATTGGGACACAAAATCAAGGTGATGCCAGACCAATGAACAATCAAATCAACAGATCATATCAGAATTACGATAGAGCAAACCAGAGAACTGCGACTGTAAATGAAGACCACGCTAAGAGAAAATGTTATCAATGTGATTCTCCATACTACGTGATACGGGACTGTCCTAAGAAAAATTATGGAAATAAAATCAACTTAAAGTTAAACGGGAGAGGACCGAGGCAGTAGGCCGTGCGTCGGTCGTGTTGCACAAGAAGCCTAGTACAGATATCAAACAGTGTAGCGTTTCAACTGGATTTGAATTAGGCGACAGATCTGCATCAATTGTAGAAGTTCCATTCGGCGGACCAGTATTTAAAGAAACGAAAACAAACACTGCAGCGCACGGTGATTTTACTACAAGACGGACTAGTTCCGGAGAAAGTCAGCATGTCATAAAGGGAACTCGCGGCATGAAGATTCAAGGACTGGTCGAAGGAACGCCTTTTGAATTTCAAATTGACATTGGTGCGATAAACTCATTTATAGCAGAGGATACGTATTACAGTATTCTACCAGAAAATAGACCTGTACTGGAGCGCGCACTCAAGAAGTTTCATTCAGGGGATGGCGAAGATTGAGATGTTCTTGGTACAGCCGTAATGCTACTCTCATTTGGTGATTTAGACATTCATTTCCGAGTATATGTGGGGAAAATGAAGTGAAACTTACTGGGACAAGATTTCATGGAAGAATTTTAGAGGTATATGGGACTATGAGACTACATCGTTAGTGCTTAGCTGTGTGCGTTGTAAAAGGAGAAATAAGATGAATAAGAGTTTCAGAGTGATGTCTGTGGAAGATTGTGACATCCCAGCAAGACATGAAGCTATTGTGAAAGGAAGACTGGCCAGCAGAGATGTTTAAGGCGAAGGAGTGTTAGTGCCGTTAATAAAGCATGTTATAATGGTGGCACATGCTTTGATATCAGTCAAAAGTAATGAAATTGATGTGTTAGTGCGTGTGTTTAATCCAAGTGATAAAGATGTGAAGGTGAAAAAGAATACTTATCTAGCGCTGTTTTCACCTGTATAATGTTCGAGTGCTTCAGTTCCGGAAAATGTGTATAGTGTAAATACCGCAGGAGTTTACGATTAATTACCGGATCATTTGTGCGACCTGTATAAAGATGGGTGCAAACTCTTGTCACCCGAGCAGTCCCAAAAATTCCGAAGGTTTTTAATACAGCACCAAACAGCGTTTACTGATCCTAATAAGCCTATGGAAAGGGCGAGGATAGGAGAGCATTCAATTAAACTTAAAGATGACACACCGTTTAAGAAACCGCCAAGGAAAGTTCCGATATATAAAGAGAGAAATTCCGGATAAAGATATTGGAAATCTACTTGAGAACGGACTTTTAGAAAAATCAAATCGTCCATGGTCTTCCCCATTAGTTCTAGTACAGAAGAAGGACAAAAGCTGGAGGTTGTGCGTTGATTACAGGAGATTAAATACCCGTACAGTGAAGGATGCATACCCGATTCCGAATGTGTCGGATGACTAAGACTCTCTAGCCGGATCTAAGTGGTGTACATCATTAGAACTGAACATTGCTACAACTAAATTCCAATGAATGAACATCACAAAGAAAAAACTGCATTTGCGACCCCAAGAGGAGGACTTTACCATTACAGAGTTATGCCATTCGGTCTCTGTAATGCACCTGCAACCTTTCAAAGAGTGATTGAGCAAGCCTTGAATGGTTTACAATGGCAGGTGACTGTTTTATATCTTGACGACATTATAGTGGTTGAAAGAAATTTTGAGGAACACCTGAATAATCTTAAGTTAGTGATCAATCGTCTGAGAGAGGCAAATCTCAAACTCAAAGCAAAGAAGTGCAATTTTTTCTGCAAAAAAGTTTCGTTCCTCGGACACATTGTTTCATTAAAACAGACCCAGCTTAAACTAAAGCAGTGGATGACTGGAAGCGTCCTACAAATAAATCTGAATTACGTAGTTTTCTAGGAAAAGTGTCATACTACCGCAAATTTATTAAGGACTTTGCGAAAATTGCAAAATGTCTACATGTATTGACTAAACGGACGTGAACAGAGGAATGTTTGTATTAGATACAGACGCGAGCAACGATTCCATTGGAGTCGTATTGTCTCAAATACAGGACGGAAAAGAAACAGTCGTTGCTTATGCTAGCAGAACATTGAGTAGTGCTGAAAAGAATTATTGTGTGACCCGGAAAGAGATGTTGGTACTTGTGTACTTCGTGAAACATTTTAAGCAGTATTTGTTAGGACGCGAATTTCTGCTACGAACAGATCATGGATCTTTATCAGGTAACACAAGTTTAAACAACCCGATGGTCAAATAGCAAGATGGATTCAACAGCTATTCCGAACACTTTCCGAATAGAACATAGACCCGGGAAACGCCACGGAAATGCGGACGCTCTTTCACGGATTAATTCGAAGGAAAGTGTGAATTGCAAACAGTGTAAAATGGATGTAACAATCAGCGATGAATTCAGAGGAGAAATGTTAAAAAACAATGAAGACTTACGGAAAATGTGCATTGTCACGTGTAATTCACATGAGGATGAAGATTGCGATATTGTGAAACTTATCTATCCCGATAACGGTAATACCATTGGATGTATATCTACAAGGGATGTCAACGAGTAACCGGTTAACCGGGTACTCGATCGAACGTCCGAGTATCGAATACTAAAATCGGTACTCGGTTACTCGGATGTATATTTTTTAATAATTCTAAGTTTATTTAATAATGCATTAAAACATCGGTTTTTAAACTTAAAATGTCCATTGCACTTGTATATACAGTAATTAGGATTTCCTACGCCTCTAAATATGCTAAATGACCGTTATCGCCTGTGGCAGTGTTTATATAGTAATTATCGTGACCAAGCACCTGTTACCCAGCTTTTCCCACCTTTGGCTGTCTTCTACCCTTACTTTTGGCTTACTTTAATGATTTGTTTTCACTGAACATCGTTTATATAGTCTATTATATAAATTAGATAGCACACAGTAGAGAAAATGAACAGACCTAAAATGCCGCCACCGACTTCAAAGGTCTGGAAATATTTTAAAAGAACTGAAGATTCAAAAAACGTAAAATGTCAGCTGTGCGAAATTAACTTATCCTATACGGGGGGAACGACAAATTTTGTCAATTCTCCAAGAAGCCGTAAATTTTCGGGAAAAGAGACAGACGATATTACACACGTGCGATTGTTGATATGGTTGTGTTTGATTACATGCCGTTACAAATGGTCGAAAGCAAAGGCTTTAAAAAACTGATGTACATCGTTGCACCAAACTACAACATACCGTTAATGTACTTGTTCATCTTTATTTACACTTTTACCGAGTACCCGGGTACTCGATCGGAAAAACATTCGAGTAACCGAGTACCAAAAATTAACCGATTTGACATCCCTAATATCTACTAAGACAAATCGTAATGTGAGAAAAGATAACAAAAACAAAAGAGCTAATAGACCCCCACGGGCAAAACCTAGGAAACAACCGCAAATGGACCCGACAAATGAAAGTATAAGAAAACATCAAATAAATGACGAAGACTGGCAGAAAATTTTCCGACTCAAAGAAATAATTCCAGCAAACCAGCAATTAACTCAGTTTCATACAAAAACTTTGAATTTAAATTTTGGTTTTCACGATGGGAATTACTACATGAAAAAAAAATGGAGTTCTGTGCTATTGATGGATAGAAAACAACTGTGAAAAACTTAAAATATGTATTCCGAAATCATTGCGTGATATAGTGTTGTGGCATATTCATGATTCTGACACATCTGGACATTTGGGAATAAGAAGAACCTATGCAAAGCTTATGGCGAACTGTTACTACTGGCCACATATGCGGCGATATGTTCAGGATTATGTAAGTTCATGTGAAATATGTGAAGACAGGAAAAACCCAAGCCGTAGAAAAAGAGCCTATATGAAAAGATATCTGGCAGGTGAAAAGTTCGAGCGAATCGCTATTGACATTACTAGACCATTTCCGAAGTCAGAGGATGGAAATCTCTACATTCTTGTGGTTGCTGATTACTTCACAAAATTTATGGAGATATTTCCACTACCAAACTTAGAAGCTGAGACCGTTGCAGATGTAATATTCAAAGGATGAATCAGGATGGATGGTCCCGGAGAAATTCACACCGACCAGGGGAGCCAATTTGAGAGTCGATTATTCCGAGAAATGCGTAAAGTGTTACAGATAAATAAAACCCGGACAACAGCTTACCACCCGCAGTCCGATGGAATGGTTGAACGTTTTAACAGAACCATCAAAGACACGTTATCTAAATATCTAACAGTACACCAGACAGACTGGGACAGATACGTGGATGGTTTAGTACTAGCTTACAATACCACCCCATGAAACAACAGGGATCACACCTTACAGAATGGTGTTTGGAAATGAAGCTTCCATGCCTTTAAATATAATAACTGAAATAAATGTTACAGAGGAAGAACCATCAACTAATGATTCATCATGCGTGAGAAAATTAGAAATAGAATTAGCAACAACTGGTGAAATAGTGCGGGAAGTTATTGGAAAAATATCTCAACGCCAGAGACGATACTACGACAGAAAAGTGCGAGAAATAAATTATGACATTGGTCAACTAGTCCGTCGTAATTAGCCAAAGATTATTACTGGAACAAAAGCAAAACTTGCAAGATCTTGGACAGGCCCTTGGACCATAATGCAGAGACTGAGTGATGTCCTGTATCAAATAAGACACTCAAAATCATCAACATTTGTAGTGGTACATGCTGACAACCTAAAGCCGTTCAAGACAAACGTTCCTGGAGCCGCAGATGATAACTTATATCGAGACGATGATTATGACAACATGACGGGTGGTGAAGAATTACATGGCGACGGCGAGACAAGCAAGAAGTTACGACCAGACGATACAGCTGGATCTGGAGTTCCTGATAGTACCCGATGATCAATCAGAAAGAGATTTTAACGACGAAATTAGTATTGACAACGCCCAAATTTCCGTTCCCAAGACAACGCGCCTAGGACGTCAAATAAGAAGACCGAAAAATTATTTTGACTTTATTCTTTCATAACGCAGAAAACAACAAGATGTAACTACATGGATTATTACATATGCGATTATTGTGGAATTTCAATAGTGTGACGAAATAATTTAGTGAGACATATTCGAGAGAAACATTCCAGTACAATTAATGTATTGATGTGTTCAAAGTGCCAAAGACAATTTGTCAGAAAATCGAATTTAAAAGAACATTATGTCCGTGTGTATAAACTCTGTGAAGAAAATGTGAAAAACGAAATGTCAAATTGCAAATCAACAAAAATGCCGTATCAACAAAAAGAAGAATTGAAACCTGTGTTTGTAATGGATCCTGCGTATGAAGACATTTCCTCCGATGAAGAGTTTAATGACGAAATTCCAGTGAACTCTCAGTCTGTAACTAATATCGCATTTGACGATGAGTTTAATTAAATGAATAAAAAGGATTATTGTATGGAATCAGACTTCCTGAGTTCTATCAATGAGACAGCTGAAGACATTCAATGCATTCTAGACGATATTATCGCCACAAACCTGGGATTAGTGGATCACGAAGACCCCACAGTTGTCGCAGCCACAGAAGAAGAAGACGAAGAAGAAGAAGAAGAGGCCATTCAAAATGATGACAATGACCAGTTAATCAATACAGATACAACAACAATCTGTTACTTTATGTTTAACTAGAACCTTAAAAAAATACAAAAATGGAAGAACAGAAGAAACCCGAAACACTTCCACCAGCCATTCGGAGAACGTCAATTTGAACGAAGTGGATTTAGGAACAATTGCCCTAGACATTCTAAACGAAGTGCCGATCCAGTTTTCGTGGCCATCGGTCCGGGTCACAAAAGCATTATATATAAGAGCCTCTAGATTGTGACTTTTTCATTTTTACTTTTGTATTTTTCAATATGTTTGTTTTTATGTGTTTAATACTATGTCGATAGAAACGTATATGAAATATGTAAAAAAATTTCCTTTAATTGTTTTAATTCGACATGTGTTTTGTTTATCTTCGAAATTCATTTACATTTTCAAATGATGTCATATTATTTGTTTAAATTGTTCGTTGAAGAATCTTTGTTTTGCATTGTAAGCATTTTACATGTGAAGTTTTGTTTTTATTGCGCGTTATTGATATATATTGATATGTTGCTAGTTTTTGGGAGTTGATTTTTATCAACTCTTCTATGCAGTTACTTAGACAAACCGAAAGTGAAACAGTGTTTGGACCTCAGCACAAATCATTGCTGCTGACAAGACTTAGTTCTTGAAAATAATTGATAAATTCGATGTTATGTATGCTAAAGCATTGTTTTTCAAGGAAACTTATTTATATTTATATTTTTATCTTGAAAATAGTCAGATTTTAAAAAGTACGAACAATTTAAATATTTTTTGTAGTCGTATGTATTCCTACGCCAGAGTTCAATATAGTCTCGTTCAACTCAACGCTCGGCTGTCTCCGTAAATCCTTGTTGGAGATTTACGGTGTCAGCCGAGCGTTTGGTTGAACGAGACTAGAGTTCAACATTGCTTGGATCCCTACAATTTTCGAGAAATATTTCTATTACTGGTACATAGTTTGATTGAATTAATTTTATCTTTAAATATTATTTAACATGATTCATATGGGGATTTCTCGATATTCTTGTCGAAAAGTCCAAAACTTCATATTATAAAAATGTGCGTAATTCAAATTAGAAACTACATGTACTTGTCATGCAAAATTACATATCATTGATTATAAAATAAAATCCACTCCCGTCAGTTCTTCAGTACTTTGATTTCTATTTTGTTACGCGCTGTCTTTATATTTGAACGGAGTCAAATCTTAAGGCAGGGGGAGTTATAACGGTTTAATATCTTACCTCCATTAATATAATTCTTCATTAATTAACTGTTCACACATTATCTACACTTAGGCTATAAATCTTATCAGTATCTTAATCGCCTCTCTTATCTCACCCCTGCTGACTCCACCCTGACCATTAATAATATAATTATACAGTGTATTGACTCCTGATAGTCAGGATCCTAAAATGTGCTCATGGTCGTCAGGAGCGGATCGTTTGTATATATAGCGCGACAATAGCTAGTACAGTCAGAACTTACATGTACTTAGACGCAGAACTTACTTGGATAGGGATTGGCGTAGACAGATAGTCAGACTTACTTACTTAGCACTTGGATTAATAATTTCGTCTATGTTTTGGATTTACGTGAATATGTGATTGTGTTTTTATTTGGATTTTATATTGTGGATTATTTGTTCGGAATGTTTATGAATATTTGTGATGTGTGAATAAACGGTAGACTAGAAATTCTGTGTCTATTTTCAAAATATGAAGAACAAAGATCATGGAAACGGAAATCATGAAAGGTGTTGTAAGACCGCTCGGTGCGGCGCTACACATATAGTAGTACTGAATTTATATTGCTGTTGAATATCCTGAGCTTTGTTCTTGTGGTCTTAAAGGAGGATGCCCATACTGGTTTTAAGATGGCAAACACATGACGGGCTTTGTTGATTCTTAATGTAATATCCTCGTCCGTACCTCCTGATGTTGTTATAGTGCTGCCCAGGTATTTAAATCTTCCAAAGGCTTTCCATTTACTTGCACGTTGTTGTTTCGTGCATTTATTCTCATTATTTTGGTCTTTAATTCATAGGCTTCAACATGTTTTGTGGAGTTTGGTTGTTTTCTCCCGAATATGCTGATGAGTGGATGAGATAAGGCATAAGTCGTAGGCATAATCTAGGTCATCCAGTTTGTTTCCCATTTTTCATCTAATGCCGTTATTCTGATCTCTGGTGGATTCCCTTATGACCTAGTCTATATATGGCAGGGGAAATTTTGGCATAATTCATTGTAGCCAAGGGATGCATGTCTTCGGAACTCTGTAACTAGGATTTACTCAGTTCCCATTCAGCACAATTACCTTTAATTCACTCTTTATAAGACCAATCCCCAATTTCTGAAGAAATTACTAGTCAAAACCTGTAAAATTCTCTACCTACTGGTTTTTTGAGATTTTGACTCTCATATTTTGCTAATTTGTCATGATTTTTCAGCTTTTTAGATCTCCCCCAGCTAATTCCCTGCAGAGGGTTGACCTTCCGTACCACGTGCATGTTGCACTATCACATGTCAGAAACTTACCGGTGTATAGTTTACAATGTCCCATCCACCTACTTTTCGTGTTATTTTACCTCCAGTCGGTAACTTGCAATTTCACTGTGTAAAGTCAACACAACAGTCATAGCCGCAGGTTTCGCATTTTACTTCTGATTCTCATGTACCTAATATATGGGGCCTACATATTGCATATCAAGTTTAACAAAAGACACCCCTCTAACTAATGATAATCATTAAAAATCATTTCATGAATTTAAGCAACACTCATAAGCCTTAAAGTACAGCAACTCTCAATTTTACAAAAATAATGATACTTTATCCGAAACTGCCCCTTGCTACCATAGCCACTAAAAAGAGTTGAGGTGATAGCGTACAACCCTGTTTCAGCCCTGATGTTATGGGAATCACTCAGTTTGGCCATTGTCAACCATCACACTACACTGAAATCCGTCATGTAGTACTCTGATGATGTTAATAATCTTCAGTGGTAGTAAGTACAGTCTCAAGAGTTTCCATAAACTTTCCCGATGTACACTGTCGAAGGCCTTTTCGAAGTCAAAAAAGTTGAGGTAAAGAGAGGACTGCCACTCTATTGACTGCTCTTTGATGTTTCGTTATACAATAATTTGGTCACCACATGATCTACCTGGTCTAAATCATGCCTGCTCTTTTCTAAGTTTTGCATCGACTTGGTGTTTTATTTTGTGCAAGAGAACTCTGGTAAAAACTTTACTTATTGTTGGTAAAAGTGTGATTCCCCTCCAGTTGCTGTATACTGTTTTATCTCCCTTTTTTGGTAATTTTATAACTGTTCCTTTTCTCCAATCTGATGGTAGCATGTTGGATTTCCAAATATCTTGGTAAAAGTTATGCATAACAATAGATGTTGCTTCAATGTCTGCTTCCCTGCAGCCGTGTTGTCTTTCATTTTGTTGATTGCTTTATGTATTTCCACTAGACTTATTTCCTCCACACTGACGTAAAGTTCTGTTACGTTTTCGTTGTCAATATCTGGTGGTTGGTATGGGTCTCCTCTGTTCAAAACTGATCTTAATGTTCTGCCCACCTTTTAATGATGTCACTGGAAAGAATATTGCCATGCTTGTCTTTCACGACACGTGAATTGTTGGTTAATTTTCCATCACTTTAGTAATTTTATAGAGTTCTTGGATAGTTCAAGTCCTTGCTGCTTCCTCGGTTCGTGGACACAGTATATTATCAGCAAAAAATAGTGTATATGCTTTCAAACACGGAATTTTATACTGAAATATCTGAAAACCAGGACCAAAAAAAAATCTACAAAAAATAAAAAAAAAACTGCTACTCAAACATTCCTACTCTTTAACAGATAAAGAGAAAGAATTTGTCACTGAGTCACTAACGTATCCTTTTTTCACATTCGGTTTCTTTACAAGCACATGCAATAAGCCAGTTGAAACATATTATATATATTGATTTTCATTATCAGTTTATAATATGTTTTACGGTGCGACCGTTGGGGCGAGCACAGCATGTGATCAAACAATGAATTATAATAAATTAATAAAATAAAATTAACAACGTGAAATTTGAATGCCAAAAAATAAAACATACCTATTTTTCAGTAAATTTTCATTATTCATAGTTTATAAGATTTGTTATAATTTATTTATTTATATGTAGAACAATAGTTTAATCTCAGATACAATGTTGTTAAATAATAAAGATTTTAATATATAAATATTCATTGCACTGCATCTCCTCTTTTAAAGTGATTGTGATTATGATTGATTGATTGATTGATTTCCCCCTTTTTTTTTGCAGTAGACATTTTTTCTTAAACTTAAATATAAAACTTGACTCATCATAGAGCTCCCCCCATGCTAAATTTTTTTTTCATTTTTGTCAATTTATACATAGAAAATCGACTTACCATGGATTTGCCCCTCCACTTAAAAAAAAATAATTAATGTTTAATTTTATTTTTAATTTACGCTTAAAAATATTTGCTTATCATGTTAAAAGAACATGGTGTTGTCCCCCCCCCCCCCCGCATGTAATAAATGGAAGTGAAAATAAAGAAACCATTGAACTGCTAAAGAGCTGAAGGATTAGAATTTTCATGATTTATTTTTCTTTTTGCTTGCAAAGATTTTTTGGATGAGGCTGCCATCCACCCACCCACCCCCTTTAAAAAAAGGCGCTGCTACGTATAACGTTACGTTTCAGGAAATTACCGTAATTATAGTGAATAAAATATTTGTGAGCATTCGTCCAAATTAGTGCAATTTACAACTGTTTCCTGTATCTGAAGAAATGTCCTTATTCGTCAGCTGTTCTTTATCTTAGCCTTTGCAAGATTTTGAGAGGATTTTGGTCATTTCAGCAGATTTACAATAACTTCAATTAGAGTAATTTCCCCTTATCAGTGCTTATTGTGACGTCAAAGCTGACGTTGGTTAAGTGTCGTCTTACTCTTTAAAACTCCCCTGAGAAATAAAAGTATGCGAAGTATACTGTTTTATTTACTTAAAAAGCATGATGTTCTTAAAATTACACATCTTATAAGCTTTTCAAAGGTTTTACTTTGATTCTCGGGAGAACGTGATGTTGGAACGTGAGGTTGGAAACCATTGGTACTATGAATTGTGGGTCAAAATTTACTGACTCCGAAAAAATATATCGGATCAATGTGTAAACGTTTGTGACGTCACACGATTATTTTTGATTGAAAGTGTACTGAGGTGAACTTTAGAGGTAACATTGACTGTATGTCGCTTACATCGTTATTGTTTTTACTGTCTAAATTTGTCTTGCTGATTCTCGTGAGAGTGTGAAGTGATAAAAATTGCCATGATTACAGGGAACTACTGGGACGATTAAAACGATGCATTACTGGTCCGATTTACTGACGCCAAAAAAATCCGTTGAATGAATGTGCAACTAGTCCGAATTTTCTATTCACACACGCCTTGCCGGTAGAGCTCGCTTCGCGCCGGCGCTGCGCGCCGGCGAGCTGCGCTCGCTATAAATCATATCCGTTCTGATTTAGCCAGTTAAAAAGATAAAAAGTAAATTTGCTGCATACTCAAAAAAGGAAATTGCAGTTGGTAACCAAAGAAGTTTTTGTCACATTTGGATAATTTAAATCTCCAGAATTGTACTTTGTGTCTATATTGTCAAGATCGTCTTATGAGAAAAGAAAAAAATCTAACGTAGAAACTGTTTAACAAGTTAACTAAGAATGCAATGGTTTTTTTTTATATATATTACATAAAGCTAAACACGATAAAAACAATCATTTATTGTATAATATATTATTTTATTTGATTTTGACAAACCGGAACGATCAAGCTTTTAATAAACTGTTTGAGAAACTACTATTGGACTTAGTCAGGTTCTTTAAGGACTTATCGCATGTTTTTCAATTTTCGGAATTTTTTAAATAAAATCATTCTATACTCATTGAAAATGAAGTTAATCATTATTTTCATAAAATAATCTGGCTAATTCGTGAGTATGAAAGCGATGAAATTCAAATGTCGCGATATGCATATTTTCTCTCTCGATCTACCCGCCGTGATGTGTGACGTCATATGCGACCTCGAGCGAGAAGGTGCTGTTAGCCATCTTTGTAATTGGATTAGATTTAAACGGCAATTAAACTAATTATCACCTATTAATTTGCCGATAATGGGACATGATGGTGTTTTGTGCCTCCTGCGGGTGTTCTAGTCGTCAAAAATGGGGATTTGGACTGTTGTTTTTTTAAGTTTCCCTTACGAAAGGATGCGGAAATCTTACGACAAATAGGGGTCTATCTGTCGACGAGAGGAATTATAAATAAACATTTAATACGTATATTAATATTTATATGGTATATTTTTGTAATTATAGTTTCATAAATAATTCGTATTAATTTTCAAAGAGAAAAAATAGAAGTTTATGCACAGGGGCCTGTGTACAAAACGCAAGTTTATCGGAGAAAAAATATAACGAGAGGACAGCATTTTGGATACCGCCTCGCATCATTAATTAGCTGTTTTCTTATTGTTATTGTTAAACTATACGTTCATGTATGCGTTGGTTTTGTATAAATGATATCTTCGTTCATAGTTCACCTCTGCAGAAATCATAATTTAAGTACGTTAGGTGAGATTTCTGAGTGTTATTTTTTTGTTGGAGAAGTCAAAGATCGAGTTTTCGAAATTGAATGTTTACGCGAGAAATAAACAAAGCTTGTTGATATACATTTATAGGTAAATGGATAAAAATAACTAGAGCAGAGCTCGTGGCAAAGCCACGAGTAGGTCTTCCGTTGTTGCTGCGGGTTGAAAATATATGTGATATGGTGTCAAACGACTATAATGACTAAACTTTCAGTTCTGCTTTTGTTATAAAAACGTGTTGTGATTGAAAGCCTGTATATAAAACATGTTTTGAAAAGAAAGGAAGAAAATGCTGTATGAAAACTATTTGTCGCACACAGTTTGTGTAATCATTTCAAAAATTCTTTAAACAATGAGACATCATGTTAAATGGCGAGTTAAATTTTCAAAGGGTAGCAAGCATTGTTATAAACAGTATGTACTCATGACTCATGTCAGGAATTGTATTTTTCTTTTAAAACCGAACACGCCTACAAAACACGTAACCTTTTCTCTAAGATAACTCCTTTATTCAAATCTTTCTAAATTTTTGAAGACTATATGCAAGTTTAGAATTGTTACGTGCGGACAAACTTTAGTAATTAGTCAAAATTGATGGCATCTCTGAACTTTTCTATAGGGAAATGTGTGTCGTCTGATATCATTTAATGATACGAGTAGACTTGGACATTCAAAATAATATATAATCAGCTAAAAAAAAAAGGTCAGCGGGAGAATTTATGCAAAAGCGAGGATCTAAATTTTACACCAGATGGTACTGTTTCATAAAGACACCGCTATGTAACGTAATGTAATTAAATAACCTTATTTACAGAATGAATAGCACCTCTCTCGACGATGTAATAATATGCAAAATCCTTATTTTTATGTCAGTGGGTTGATTTATAAAATTGAAAAAAAAACTTCAATTGCGCTTGCGTAAATTGGAATTCTGGGAAGGAATTAGACAGTCCGTGTTAGAGAAATTCGAGGAAGTTATGAAACTGGTCAGTTTATAGATCAAACTGCGCATTGATGTATTAAAAAACTATTATGTGTATCGTCTTGTAGCCACGGTCCGGAATCCGTATGTGCAGTCATACATTGTATGTATATCGATACACCTTTACCTCCTCACCTGCATCCATACAAATGAGGGTGCAACCTTCATATACACATGCATAGTATTATAGTTCTGGAAACTATTTATCTTGTATTTTAATATATTGGGTATTCATTGTTCACCTAAAATTATTATTCCACTGGCTGTAGCTAACCTTGTAAGTAAATTAAGTTGCATTACAACCTCATAATACACAACTTCAATTAATTTTTTTTATCAATTTTCATACAATTAGCAATAAAAATAAAATCCCCAATAACGCACTTAAGTGTAACTTTGAGAAGTGCATATATTTTTTGGAGGCAGATATGTCGCTATATTATAGTCTGCAAGCCAAGTGAACAATTATGGTCTTTCAAAGAAATAAGAAATCTGTCGACACTTGCAGTACTTTGATGATTTCTATGGCGATCGACTGCATTGCATAATGTAGTCGTATTTCTAAAGAACAAAATTTCCTTTGACTTCCAACTTTCAATTATAATATATTATGAATTATTCTGTTCATAACTATAGAAGTTTAGTGTGTTTAACGGGTTAATTTATTAGCCACACTCTCAGGTAACGATTCCACATCTTTAATGTAAAGATGATTGACTTCGAATAATAGTCTTATTGTTAATAAAAGCACCTTCCAACTGTTACTCAATTACATATGTTCTGAGTTGTGTGTGCTAAAGCGACACAAGATTTTCGGTCGCACGTGGCGATTGAATTAACACAGACTGACCGAATAAACAATCGGGTGGGAAAGTGAAACACGTTGAATAGAAAATGTTACACATAAGAAGAAGTCACCAAAAATGATTTTCGACAGATCTGGATATCTTTTCGCCAATTTAAAAAAAATCCAGCGCGAGCACTTGTCAGCAGGGCGGGAGGAGGGGGTGGGGACGTAGCAATGAATTCGCTTCCACACTCAAACGAACAACCATGTATTAGAAAAACTACAGAGTAATTGATATTGGACCGATAGAATCTAATCTTCAGTTGTTTAAAACTCATGTGAATATTCTTTCAAATAATCATCAAATGCCTCAATTCAGGACAATTCAGGACATTCTTTTATCGTGCTAGCACCTACCGCAAACATGTAACATGGAACTTTGATTATAATTTGAGTTGATTTTTAAACTACCTTGTACGCTATAGTATAATTAAATCAATGCTCAATCAGCTGTACAAGCAAAATAAATTTATCTTTTCATCTTAATCCTATATAATAGTTGAAAACATAATAAGTATAGTTCTGTCCGTGCAAAATATGAAACATGAACTCGTAATAAGGTACATGTAGAAGAACACGAGCCGACTGCGGATCACTTGTCCACTTGCGCTATATCTCCTCGGCCATGTGCGAGGGATGATCATCATTTAATATTGGGGGAAGGGGGGGGCGGGTTAAATTTTTTTAGATATACAAAACAGCCATTAATTTATGTCTGACAATGTTTCCGATTTGGAGTAATATCGTTCATTAATTTTCATTTTCACTCAAATGTTTAATTAAATAAATACAAGATGGACAAACTTTTATAACATAACATTAAAACAGTTCTTGTATTTACGGCTATATAAACTCAAACACGTTCTTCTTCATCTAAGTGTGCGTCGCGGTGTGCGAATCTTGTGTATTAGATAACCGCTTACCGCTAGGTAGTGCAGCCGTGGCTCATCTCCTCGGCCGTGGACGAAGGATATATTACGTAAAGGTTCAACGCACAGACACGCACAGCTCAGAACCCAGGACGATTTGAAAAGTTTGCAGTATAATGACCATATTCTATCAAATAAAAGTTCTTTATTTTAAACTTAAAACCCACAATTGATCTATGTCTAATATTGCTTTAGATTGAGAATGACATTGCTTTTATTAATTAACTGAACAATTTCTTAATTGATACCGAATCGTTTAGTCGATAAACTTTTATGTGTAATCAAAACTAAAACTATTCTTGAGTTGGCGGCTAAATAAACTCGTATATGAGAGACGCAACTCTCGTGTATTAGATATCCGCTGACCGCTAGGTAGCCCAGCCGCGACCATGGTGACCGATTTTCTCGGCTGCGGGCGAGGGAGAGTTTCGTTAACTTGGCCAAAATGCCGCGAGTACTGGTCAACACGTATTACTTTTTCCCTCATATTATGCAATACCCGAACACAAAAACAGTTTTATGAGATCAATAAAGTCACAAACAACATTTTTTGCAGCGACGCCCATATCGAAAAACTTACCGTTTTAGAGTTATGAAGCAAAGACTTTTAAGGGATCTAGACCCCTCATTTTAGGGGCTAGCCCCTTTTTTTATGGTATCAAATGAAAGCTCTTAATATTCTGCACAACTTTTGTTCTATCTAAGTCTAGAAAAAATTTACAACTAAAAAGTTATTTAGCAAAGATATAAGCAAAATTTAACATTTTTTGAAACATTAATTTCGATATAATTTTTTAAGAAGTATACGTGGGTTAATCAAACATGTAAAACTAGGAGGACAACGTTCAAGATGTCTACATTAAGGATTTGTAAATTAAAACTACTTGCTACGGATCAACTCGGAGCCTTTGCAGGTACACGAGACCCACTAAAAAAATATTCAAAGGGGAATAACTCAAAACCGGAAGTAGCGATTTCAAATTTTTTTGTGCTATAGTAAGCTATTGTCATTGCCAATAAACCCTGAAAATTTGAATAAAATCTAATGACAAACAAGCGAGATATTACAGTTTAAAGAAACGTCTAGAAGAAAAAGAAGAAGAACTAGAGCAAAGCTCGTTGCAAAGCAACGAGTGGGTCTTCCGTTAATGTTGGAAGTAAAGCTGGAAGTTCCTGTAAGAAGCAGAGCTCTTAAACCAATAACAAGAGTAACTAAAATAAAAAGATGAAAAAAATCGAATTATTCCTGGTACGACCTAACAAAACCCGAATGATTTTAAGTACGATTTAACAAAAACCTTTTTGATTTCAAGAACGAGTAAATAAAAATAAATCCGAATGTGTTTTAGTACGACTTAACAATTATTTTTGGTACGAGTTAATTTCACTATTAACATTACGCTATTTTTTAAACCAAGGACGCGGAAACAAAATTTCCGGAAAAATCAATTTTTAAACCCCGATATCTCTGTTATGCATCGTCTGATTTTAAAACGGATTTCAGTTGTTAATTAAGCTTACTAAAAGCTGCTTTGTTGCTTTATAATAAATATCAAATTATTGGTCAGAAAAGAGTTATCATAAAAAGACTTAGTAGCCCTTGTACCCCCTAATTTGTGGGGCCAGTCCCTTTTTCTTGATATCAAATAAAAGGTCTTGCTAATTTAAACATATTTTGTTCTACAAGTGTTCATGAATTGTAAACCGTTCTCGAGATATCTGTTCAAATGTGTTTTAGGGGCCGACCCTTTAACCCCTTACCGGGGCCACTAGCAACAAAACTTTTGGTTTAATACTGTTCAGAACATTATTGTGAACAACTTTTGTTCTAAATTGCTTTTTAGAATATTTCTCCTTTTTCAGATATTAATGATCATAGTTTTGAGTTCTGGCCCCTTGAAACCCCTAATTACGTAATATATGACTTAGGTATGGCACTGTATAGATGAACAGCTGTACAATGAACATTTTTGCTTCTATAATTAATAACAAAATATTGTTCAGTAAAGAGTTATTGTTAAAAGACATTATAGCCCTTTTGGCCCCTAATTTGAGAGGCCAGCCCCTTTTTCTTTATATCAAATTTAAGGTCTTGCAAATTTAAACATATTTTGTTCAACAAGTGTTCATGAAATGTTAACCGTTTTTGAGATATCTGTACGAATGTGTTTTAGGGGCAGACCCTTTAACTCCTAAATGGGGTCATAAACAAAAGCATTTAAAGTAGCATATTGACAAGAACACCATTTTAAGCAACTTTTGTTTTACATTGCTTTTAAAAATATTTCTCCTTTTGAGTTCTGGCCCCTTGAAACCCCTAATTACGTAATATATGACTTAGGTATGGTACTGTTCAGATGAACAGCTGTACAATAAACATTTTTGCGTCTATAATTAATAACAAAATATTGTTCAGTTAAAAGTTATTGTAAGAAGACATTAGAGCCCTCTTGGGCCCTAATTTGAGGGGCCAGCCCCTTTTTCTTGACATCAAATGAAAGGTCTTGTAAATATAAACATATTTTGTTTAACAAGTGTGCACAAAATGTTTACCGTTCTTGAGATATTTGTACAAATGTGTTTTAGGGGCCGACCCTTTAACTCCTAAATGGGGTCATAAACAAAAACATTTAAGGCAGTATATTGTAAAAAACATTATTTTGAACAACTTTTGTTCTTCATTCCTTTTCAAAATATTTCTCCCTTTTCAGATATTAACGATCAGAGTTTTGAACTTCTGGCCCCTTGAAACCCCTTATTACGTAACATATGACTTTAGTATGATACTGTATAGATAAACAGCTGTACAATGAATATTTTTGCTTATATAACTAATAACAAATCATTGTTCAGTAAAGAGTTATTGTAAGAAGACTTTAGAGCCCCCTTGGCCCCTAATTTGAGGGGTCCGCCCCTTTTTCTTGATATCAAAGGCAAGCTCGCGAAAATTGAAACAACTTTTGCATTACATGTTTTAACAAATTATGTGCACATCGAAAGGTATTACAGAAAATGTGCAAAAATTTCGTGGAAAAATTTTGTGCTAATTTTCAGGTTCAGGCGAGCTTCGAGGCCTTGAGCAATTTTCATAACTGGAAGCATGCGGGTACATCTACAGACATTCATCTACAACCCCTGTAAATTTCAAGCTTCTATCTTGTTTAGTTTCGGAGGAGATGCGTGGACAAACTGACCCTTAAAAATTTACAAAATCCTCTATATCTGAAACCGGAAGTGACATCATCATGCAAAAATTTAACAGAATGTAGCGACGATGATGTTCTATCACTCCTAAAAATTTCGTGCAAATTGGTTGGGTTGTTTTTGAGATATAACGCTCCAAAAAAGTCAGAAAAAGAAAAAAAAGAATAATAAGAATAAAGAAAAAGAAACCGTAGAATAACAAGAGGGTCTTCCGTTGGAAACGGAAGACCCTAAAAATAATAATGAAGAATTTCCAACAGAATCAGTACAAGGTCTTCCGTTGGAAACGGAAGACCTTAAAAATACGGAGATTTCATCTAACAGAAAAAAAAAATAATTAAGGAAAACGTGCCTGCTTTTATTATTATATTTATTCAGTATACTATGAAGTTAACAACCTTAAAAGGTTGTGACCAGTTACGGCCAAAGAAACACACTTCTTGTGCACCACACTTTTACAATAATGAACTTTCTGAGTCGTTAGGAACGCCAAAAAGCAAGACTGTTGTAGATTTCAATATAATAAACACCTTTAACCGATTTATCCTTACTAAGTTGTGTTTACAATGTTTACACGTCGATCAATTTGATCGTTATTGCCGACCTTATTGTCGAATTTTCGGCTTTATCATTGTTTTTATCCGTACTGGTGGCTCAAACATGTACGACTGCATAATAAAATTCTTTTAATTTAGTCAGCATGTAAAAAAACATGGTGAATAAATGTCAAAGATTTAAAGAAGATAATGCTTATCCTACAATTTGTTTACAATCAGTTGTTCGAAGAAGGTCGCATGTGACGTCACTGTACCACGTGACACGCTATCTAATTAACGAGGTTTTAAACGATTTGGGCTATAATTTCAATTGATATTATGGCTAATTACCGCTTTTCTATCGTCAACAAACAATTAGAAGTAATTATTAGATACACAACGAAGTCAAAAAATGTAAAATGTCCTATACTTTAGAAACATGGGATATGTTTGCACTCCAAGGTGATAAAGAAGACGGACGTCTTACAAGGTGCTCTAGTTATACAAATTTAATTTATTGTTTTCAATCTAAACAATACAAATTGGGTTCATTGAATAAACGACCTTTAACGCAATCTGTTGTTCTATTTCATTGCAAATGAACTTGGACTCCTTGGAAGATTTTGGATTCAGTTACTTGTATTGGGTAAATGACTTGTAGCAACAACGCTCACAGTTGGGCAAAATTAATAAAGTGTTTCTCTTGGAAATGCTTATGTATTATATTTATGGAACAATTTGGTTGACAAAAAACTAATTTTATTGTAAATAAAATCATTTTTGGCAGCAAACCTTGTTATAATATACTTGTGTGTGTTTTATTAATATCTCTTTGTAAGTCAAGCTTGTAAAATAATGTTTGTGTGCATGTAAGGGGTTCTCATTAACAACTATGGTCAACATAATTTGTCATGTTACAGATGGTAATTTGCATTTGTGCATAGCAGGGTCACTGGGTGTAGGTTTCAAGATTGTTAAACATCTTGGATTAATTAACATGTCCAGCATCCAATCATCTTTTGTAATAAATTATTGTCTTATCAGAACCTGGCACATGTAAATTCTCTCATTCTTTCATTCTTATTTTCTCTGATTATGCTGCTGGATGTACATTTTTCCATGAACTTAGTTTTACCCACCCACCTACACCCTTTACATATGCACAAACATTATATCATAGTCAAATTATGCTTTAACTTTCATTGAGTATTTGAATTATTGTGAGTTGGCGGTTTTTAACCCCACCTTTGCAAATAAATTTGTCATTTATTCAATGATTTTTTCTTCTTTAATTCATTGTTTTCAATTTAAACAATACAAATTGGGTTCATTGAATAAACGACCTTTAACGCAATCTGTTGTTCTATTTCATTGCAAATGAACTTGGACTCCTTGGAAGATTTTGGATTTAGTTACTTGTATTGGGTATTTACTTGTAACAACAAAGCTCAAAGTTGGGCAAAATTAATAAAGTGTTTCTCTTGGAAATGCTTATGTATTATATTTATTGAAAAGTTTGGTTGACAAAAATTATTTAATTTGATTTTGACAAACCGGAAGGATCAAGCTTTTTAATAAACTGTTTGTTTAACTATAATTGGACTTAGTCAGGTTCTTAAGTTTGCACTCCAAGGTGATACAGAAGACGGACGTCTTACAAGGTGCTCTAGTTATTACAAATCTGATAGAAATAGAAATGCGATAGCCGTTATACTTAAGTGGTTTTTGTTTGCAGAAACCTTAGACATAAATAACAGAGATTGGCAACTCTGCCACTGCCGTGTTTTGTTGTTGGAAAATGGTACGGGACCAACCTTACCTTGAGAAGTACACTCAGAGATAATGATCTTAAACAAAAAGTTTTAATGAAAATTGTGCATAGGTTTTAGACATTTAAAAAAGAAAATGAAAAATAAGATGAATATATAGAAAATATATTGGCCAGCTATAAAACATCGTCCAAATCTCGGACGACGGGTAGCTAACTGCCTCCTTAAACTCATCTTTTAATATTGTTCATATGACATAAACTCATTAAAATATAATATTTTGAATGCTTTGGTGATAGGTTTTAGCTGTTTATATTTCAATATAATTGTTTATTAGAAAGATATACTGATTTAAACTGGGAACACTTTACAATAGGGACCGCGGGATTTCGCGAGATTTCGATCAGCTGCCAATCTCTGTTATTTATGTCTCTGCAGAAACTTAGTGAAATCAATTGTAAAACCTACTAGATAATTAAGTGTAGAATAAAAGATATTTATATACAAAGTTTGATGTTATCTTTTTCGACCTCTCCGAAGAGTATGTTATATCAACACATTGTACATAAATTTTATTTGCAATCTTATCTCAAGAAACCGATTAATTATATTTCAAAAAAATTAATAAGTATTTTGCAATCTTTGTAATAGAAAATATTTAGAAGATGAGTTCCACTTTATACTAATGTGTCCTTTTACGCTGAATTACGTAAGAAATAAAGAAAGAGTTTTTATTACAAAAAACCAAGTGTTAAACTTCTAAGTGTTAACAATACAAAGTAACTTTGGTCATTGACTTTTGTCAAATTTTGCCAAAAAATAAAAAATACGAATACTACATGCTTTATGTGAAATGTAAAAATATAACTTCTTCTAGCTATAACTAAAATTAACAACTTATTATTAATCAAAGTACTGAAGTACTGTCGGGAGTTGATTTTATTGATTATTATCAATTTTAAAATCAACGATACGTTATGCAAATTTTCGAATTTCGAGAAAACCCCATATAAATCATGTTGTGTAATAGTTAAAGATAGAATTAATTCCATCAAACTGTGTATCAGTAATCGAAATGTTTCTAAAAATTGTACACGTCTGGATCCAAGCAATATTGAACTCTTGTCTCGTTCAACCAGAGGCTCGGCTGTCTCCGTTTATCTCCGACTACCAAGAGAGACTCTCTGCTTGTCGGAGATATACGGAGACAGCCGAGCGTCTGGTTGAACGAGACTATATTGAACTCTAGCGTAGGAATACATGCAAGTACAAAAAAACAATTGAATTGTTCGTACTATATAAAATCTGACTTTTTTTCAAGGTATTTATAAATACTTTTCTTTTAAAAAACAATGGTACAGCATACAGTTCATCGAATTTATCTATCATTTTCAATATAAAAGTCTTGTCAGCGGTGATGATTTGTGCTTAGGTCCAAACACTGTTTCACTTTCGGTTTGCCAGAGTAACTGCATAGGAGAGTTGATTAAAATCAACTCCCAAAAACTGTTCTTTATTTACATTTGTTCGTATTTGAGATTAAATATCATACTAATAAACTGAGAATGAAATTGTCCCAATTTTAACTACTCTCAAAATGACAAAATATATCAAAATAAAATGAATCGAACTTGAAAGAAAGAGCTTCTTTTGGTAAAATTCAAAGATATTATGTGAATTCAATGAACGCATCTAAAATTTTCCCAGTCATATTTCAAGTAAAGGCATTTCTTTTGTATCGCATGAGATTTAATTTACTATTATGTATAGACCGAAAATACGTGCGATATATCTGTATCAGTTTATTATACCAACTAATTAAGTTAAAAATTTTCTCCGTACACATTTTGTCTTATGATGTAAGTTTCGTTACCACATACTGTTTATCTTTATTTGCTAATTACATGTATGTTCCACATAACGTGTGTCAAAAATTGCTGGCATGTAAACGCAGAGTAATTCTTGTTTCTTGGGTTGTTCTATTTTTGGTCCTGGTGAGACAGAAAAGTAGGCAATATGACTGTTTCTACGAGCTTAAGTATCACTGTTTGTATGATGAATTCAATTTTTATTGATATTGTAGCAGGAATGTGTTGAATTCACGTTCTATATATTCCCTATTTGCCCCTACTTTTGTTTATGATAATATTTGGAAGTTTCTAGTTTATATACTTACTTTCGTGGATACTATAAATAGGTTTTTTTTGACATATAGATCGATAATAATCCTTCACACGTGTTCGATCATCGTAGGTGCTAAATACAGTCAAAGTTCATACTCATATAGTCTATTCACTAGATTTAACGTTATATTTTTATATTGTCGTGGTTTGCTATATAAAGCCCCAAAATTCGTAGTTTCCTGGGGACTCGTTAAGCATTAATTTGCTGTAAGTTTCTCACTTCTCTAACATGGTTGATTAGATATTTAACAGGTTGCACCCGTTAGAAGAATAGTTTGATCATTTTGTCGTCGACATCTGCTCTTGTTGAATTATATTCGGCCCTTCAACTAAAAGCTAGGTGATAGGTTCTTATTAAAAGGGATTATTGTATTAAACCTAGACCTTTCCCGCGGCTAGGTGTTGATGATTTTGATGGTGGTGTTGATAGGGATTTTTGATAGGAATTTTTGATAGTAACATTTTTTTTGTCTATACTCGGCAGGAATTTACAGTTGTTATCATTATTTTGCTTTTGTTATTTTCAATAAAGTCGTAAATAAATATTGTTGTTTGTTGAAGCTGGTGTTTTTCATTAGTATGTTGAACAGTGTCAAAAGGTGAAATATATATTATTAGTCCCTTACCGGTTTTCACCGGAGGGGACTATAGCTCTCCTCTGCGTCCGTCAGTCCGTCTGTCCGTCCGTCTGTCTGTCTGTCTGTCCGTCTGTCTGTCCGTCCGTCTGTCTGTCCCACTTCAGTTTTCCACACTTTTTTTCTTTATGCGTTTGAGGAATAATATGAAATTTGCTGAACAGCTTCAAAATGTCAAACTACAGATCAAGTTTACACTTTTGTAGTGTCTGGTTGACATATTTTCAAGAAAATAAATTTTTTATATTCAAAGTTTTTAATGTTCGGGTTCGACATTCTGCATAACAGTGCATTGTTTTCACAATTTCCACAAACCGGTAGGGGATGTGTATTGCTTATGCAATACTCTCAGAATGCTTGTTTAACTTAAAATTAAGACCTAGCAGAATCTCAAATCATAAAGAACCTGGGAAATAAATTATAACACATAGAAACGGTAAACATATTTCAGAGTGTGATTCTGACCCAACCCGTCCTATTACAATATCAAATTAACAGCAACTGACATTTCACCATAAAACAGTTCCACTATTTACATGTATAAAATAATAAATATATTTTGTCATATAAAGTATATGGGCATTCTTATAAGCAGTTTATAGTATCTTTATAAACTAAAGTGAACACTGGATGAAAAATCAAGTTTCAGCAAAACTGAAACTATATGGAAACCTTGCTGAAACTTGAAGTTGAAGTTTCATGTATAGTTTCCGCAATGCGGAAACCATTATATCGATGCAGCAAGTATCCGTTAGGTTTCAGTCAGCAGAAACTTTAGTCTAAGATTCCTGATGGTTTCCGCAATGCAGAAACTAAATTTCAATCGTGTGAATAGTTGTGTAAATTATTATGGAAATATCAATCAGTTTCAGAACATTTCCGCTAGGTTTCAGTATGCTGAAACTTTAAGTTAAGATTCCTGATGGTTTCCGCAATGCGGAAACTAAATTTGAATCATGTGAAAATTTGTGTAAATTATTATGGAAATATCATTCAGTTTCAGAACATTTCCGCTAGGTTTCAGTATGCTGAAACTTTAAGTTAAGATTCCAAATGGTTTACGCATTGCTGAAACTATTACAAAAATTGATTTGAGTTTAATAGTGATATCATTTATTTTCAACAGGTTTAAGTTTAATTCTAGCCTAATGATAATGAATCCGTACATACTAAAATGTATAGTAAGGTTTCAGCGTGACTGAAACTATATGTATACATGTAACTATCTTCAAATGTGGCAAATAAGGCGATTAAGAACCTTACTAAGTAATTAATTGAATTTGAAAAGAAAAACTGATGTCTGATCTTGTTTAATGCATATGATGAAATCATTAATCTTAGGTACTCGGACACGTGTATACATGTGTATACATTCTTTGTCCAGGTGACCTCCTCTGTGATATTCCTGTATATTCTGTGTGGATTGCAGGGTTTTTTCTGTCAGGAGTGAACAAAAGACTGTTACATAACATATACACAGTACGAAGCGTGAGTTTATAACTGGAGCCCGGCGGGAATTTTTTTTTAATTTGTGTGTACCTGAGTTAGTAAAACTGACAAGTAAATTATAATTATTTAGTAAAATAAATTAATATACCTATTTTGTAAGACTCCTTCTTAAATCATTTAGTTATCATTTGAATGAACCTTGAGGTACAGTAACTAATTAAGCAAACAAATTAAAGTAAAGTCGTTGTAAATTTTTACAAATCGTACCAAATATTTGTACAACCTGAAGTTTAGAGCCAAATCATTTCTTTTTTAATACCACGCCAACACATGTACACAGGAATTTTTAAAAAAAAATTCTACAGTTGATAATAACGTCAAGTAAAACCCACTTAGAGTTTGAGTCTAATATAATAATTGTTTAATTATTTACATGCATTTCAGACTTTACTGCATGTACGACTGTATCATGATTCACTGGCGTCGGAAGCAAATTGACAGTGGGGGGGGGGGGGTGGGGTTAGACTAATCCTCAGAAATATTGAGAAAAACCCTAAAAAACCCTAATTCCCAAAATCATGAAAATCCTAATCCGTGTGTGTGTGTGGGGGGGGGGGGGGGGTAGGGGGGTATAACTATACTACATACTTCCGAAAATAAATTTCCCTACCCAAATTTTTGTTCCCAAAATCATGAAATTCCTAATCCGTGTCGGGGGGGGGGGGGGGGGGGCTAGAATGCCTATAACTCCAACTTCTCAATCTTTCAAGGTAAATTTAGGAACAATTACATTTCCGGCGAGAAAAAGTGGGGGGGGGGGCTATATGCCTATTGGTTAAGTCTAACTCTGCACTAAGCCCCCCCCCCCCCCTAGCCCCCCCCCCCTGGTTCGACGCCTATGTGATTCGTGCATTTCTATACTTTGTATTTACTTTCTTACTGTAAACACAGTGATTGATACATGTTTATGAAACATGCACATGTTTCTGTTAAAAGATATAATAAGCACTATTTAACCACGTTAATCACGTGTTACAAATACAATTGTAACAAACACACGCCAATACTGTGTCGTATTTAACCAGGAAATACTGACTCCGACAGTTCTTATTTAAAATAAATATACATGTAAAAAGTATACTATTCGGTAAAAAATGATAATTTTGATTAAACATTATTCATTTTAAACTTTCCCAAGATGCACTTTTCCAAGATTTAGCGGGTTCTGATTGGTCAGTATTGGCGCACTTTATAATTCCGAGCGAAGGTTAAAATGGACAAGAAGGTGCTGTTGTAAAATGGAGAATTGAGAAGCATTAATAGCCTCTACAACAAGGAGATAATGCAGGAACGAAGAACTCATGTCAAGGTAACTGAATTCACAATATAGATACCCCCAATAACATTTTCAAGGCTCTAATTTATCTCTAATTTGTAAACGAGATCTCGCGCCATCAAATCAAGATGGCGTCATTCTTTCAAACTTGGTTCGGCGTTTTAATTTTTATTACCGTATCTCTTTTAAATATACGTTTTGACCAAGTTAACCATTAACCAACTTTATATGCATGATAATCAAGATTATCCAGGGTATACACATATATAATTATGTAAACGTCCCTAATATATGAATGCTTGGTTGGTAAACAAGACGAACAATGAATCTTTCGCACATTATACAATTTACAAACTCTAAATGTAACGAAAAAAATTTATTAATGAAATCCGGGAAATGAAATCTTTCATGTTTTTCTTTTTCAGCATTGACAGCATACAAAGTCAATGTTTCCGGTGATTAGTTGCATTGTTCGGTGATTCGGGTGAATCGTGAATGTTTTGACCAGCTGGACGGTGTGAACGCAAGGTATTGCTTTGAAATTGATTAGTTTAACCATTAACTTATACATGTGTTGGATGTTTATAAATTAACTGTAGTAATTTTTGGGAAATCCAGGTGTAAGTTCTTGAAAATTGTTGATATGTTTTACCATTGTTCAACAAACAATAATTAAATCAAAATGAAAATAACATAGCTTCAAACATAAAATGAAACATTTTAGACCAGACACTACTGTAGTCATTATATGACATAGTTTAAACAGCAACTGGCAACTGCATAGTAGCTTCTGTATTCAGAATTTTATTCAGAATGCTTTTATTACATGTTAGGCTGAATGACTTATGTTTATTGTTTAAAAATCTAAATGAAACTTTATTATTCATGTTTAAGATAAATAGAACAGACATAAAGTACAGCCCAGTGAAAGGAACAAGTTCATCGCAAGAAGAAGAATTTTAATGCTACCACTGTCCAGAATTACTAAGTCTGCTGTAGCCATGATGTGATCATATGAGTGCTTCACCGGTCTGGACAATGCTCGAAAGTCCCCCAAAAAGGCCTATTTCCATAAACTATGACTCGGGTTACATCAACAACAGCCAAGGACACTCCCTATTGATTCGAATGGACACATCTCTACGACCCGACTAAACCTCTGCAGAACAAGACTTTTTAACTGTAAAATATTCTCATTTCAAAAAACCTATAAACTATAAAAGTACTTTTTTTTATATGATCAAATACCAGTATATTACAATGTCTGTCTGTAGGCTAGAATCTTTGAAAATCACATGGTTTTGACTTATCAAATGATTGATTAGACCTTGCAGATATTAACTTTCATTTTCTAAAATAATTTGCTATATTTGTAAATATTTCATAAAATATTAGACTCCATGTAACATATATCCTCACACCTCCAAGTTGATAAGTGTTAACTACGTTTTTTTCCATTTTCTTTGTTTAAACATTTATTGATAACTTAGTTTTTATTTGCAGCAATATATGAAAAATTAAGAAACCAATCTTAAATGTATAAACACTGCATTAGGAGATGAATGCATGGGTCATAGAAATGATAAAATACACCAAACAATATTCAATTATGTTGTATATGAAAATATATAAAGACAACATATACCCCATGTATTACAATTTTTATATAACAAAAATACTTGGATGGAAAGTTGTTTCCATGTGGGTTTTATTTTAATCTGTGTTATGTAACTAATATATAATTGGAATTAACTTTTGTATCATAAGTAAAATGCTGGTATTGATGAGAATTGTAAGGTGAATGATCTGTGTGATACTTTGTATTTTATACATTCATGCTACAAAAAGCAAGTACATGTACATGTAGTAATACTTGTCATATATAAACAATGTATATTTTACTTCATGTCTTGGATTTAAAAATATTAATGTAGGTAAAGTGTTAAAATGTAGGAAGGTAAACCGTCATCAGGAATGAAGTGTGTTGCAATCAGCATAATTAATTAAATGTGTACATCATATTTTTGCACATGATTTGACAGACTGCTCCATTGTTAGCTTTTTATTGGCCAACAAGCTTTTCATATCTCCCTCTGGGTCATCTATTAAATACTGACAGGCTTATGATATTAAAATCTGATCAGTTGGTACATCATGGGTGGAAATGAAAAGTTCACTTTGGACTTACTGGATTATCAAAAAAATGATATTAAATCCTGTTCTATTGTAAAACATTAGATTATATTACTAACAAAGAAAAGGTTTATCCCAACTTGTAAGTGGGTCACTTTAACCTCATTTTGGAATTTATTGACATACATATTCAAATCAAATCTGGGTCATACCTCTATAGTCAACTACTATCTTGTAGTGTATTTTTTTTTTATTTTAAAAGACGGACACTTTAGACTTTTCAAAAATATTTTATGGTGTACATATTCATTGTAGTTCAAAACAAATTGAGACAAGTGTATCATGTTCATGTAACAGTTAAGTTTTCTTTGTTTATTCATGTACGTGCAGTTATTTTGTAAATTGCATTCATATTTTGAAAAAAGTAGAATCTTTGTTGCATTTTTAAAGGGAGATTTGATAGGCATTTAATCGAGATGAAAAAAAATACAAATGTAAAGACTCTATGGGAGTTTTTTTTCTTGTGCAATTTTATCATTTTTTAAATAAAAGTCCCTAATAAGGGAATTGCCATATGGATGTTTATTGTATCTTGGCTGTATTTTATTTATTATTGGAAACAATTTCAGATTTTTGAACAAAATAAATTTGGAACTGTTTGAAATTGTTTTGTTTTTACATAAAGTAGAAACCTTGCTTAGCTTTTGTGAAAGCAAAAATATAAAAAGTTTCAGTAAGTTTCAGTTGCGGAAACCCTTTGTAAACAATATGTATCCCAAACGTATATGGAGATTGAAACTATGCAGGAACTTCAAGTTTCAGTAAGTTTCCGTTGCGGAAACCATTTGGATTCATGGACAGCCTAAGTTTCAGCACTGCGGAAACTTAATGAAACTTGAAGTTTCCGTGCTGAAACCTGTCGGAAACTTAAAGTAACCTTAAGTTTCTGCAGAGTTTCCAAAGGGTTTCCGCAGCGCTGAAACCAGATATTTCATCCAGTGGAACAATTTCGCAAAAGTAAATCTTATACAAACCATAGAAGAAAATCCACTTCTAGGATACACACACATAATAACATTAAGAAAACATATCTATACAATAAAAATTACAAAAAAGAAATTTTGAAAACAACTAATCATATAAGTTTATTTTTCTTTGTAACTCATTAGTATTAAATCGATACAACACAAATGTTAGCATTATCTACACATAAGCTTATTTTGTTAAAATCATTGGTAAGCTAATCTGACCATTTTAAAACACACAAAGATAGGTTCGGGATCAACTGGGTTAGTTAACTGAATTCTTTCACGTTTAAAAAGAAGTAGACTTTTCTGTTGGTGGGGAGGGGGGGGGGGCTCAATATGGTAAGGTGATGCCTGAAGGTGCAGTTTTATCAGCCTATTATTTTTTTCGGGCATGCCTATTCAAGAAATACAGAATAACATACTTGCCAGTGCTCAAGAACGCTCTAAAGAAAGGGTTCAAAGGGCGATTCGGAAAGCTTCAATTATGATAGATAAATATTAAATGATAATAAATAAAATAAAAAAAGAAGTTTCTGTGAAAGCAAACTATCAATTCAACTGTTCCAGATATGCTGTTGTACATTTAAGAATTGAAACATTCTGCAATTTTTGTAACGCTTTCCTCCATATTCCTAATTTTGTCAGCATTAACTTTGAGTCGTTTCTGATAAGCTGTGATTTCATCCTTTGACTCCGAGATTTGCTGTATCATGGTTTTAAATGTTTGTAACTTTTTAGGAAGGACATCCTCTGTGACCTTATCGATTAGTTTAATGATAACCACTCCACAGTTTTTATCAAGGTGATCGCATATTTTTCCTCGAATTTTTCCTAGGTGTTTGTCGTATTCATTAGTTATTTCTTCCTTTGTCTTTTTTTTAAACCATCCCAAAAAAGTGCCAACAATAAAAAAAACCCAGCACCTGCGGCAGCAGCTAGTCCGAACCCGACAGCTAGAGCAGCCAGCCAAGCAGGGGAAGTAAGTAAACCGAGTAATAAAAATGCGTTAGTTAGAGAAACGGACGATGTATCAGGTATATTTTTAATCCATTCGTTTTCCATCCCAGAAAGATCGGATATTACTTGTTCGCAAAATGTGTCGATTTCTATTTGAATGTTCTCATATATCTTTAATACGCCATCAGATTGCAAATACTTTTCAACGTACAAATCAACCCGTACTTCGATTTCCTTTTCAAAATCTACTGTGCCCCAGTTGACGTCTGCAATCCGGGTCCGATTTGGAGGATTCAGTACCTTTTCTTTGCCAACACTTGTTGACATGTATTCATAGCATCCTTGGGCTAAATCTTCTTTTGCTTTAGTGTTCTTTTCTAAAAACTCCTTTCTAGCCTAATTTAGGAAATAAAATAACTTATTTTTCAGCAGATAAAATGCATACTAATTTCATAAACCACATTTATTGAGAAAAACAAGCACGAAATTTCGAAACTACTGTGTGATATATACCTGTTTGCATTCTATAGTTAGCTCGTCTATCTTCTTTCTGTGTCGTTCAAGCAATGATACACATTCTTCTTCGGTCTTTTTCTCTAGTTCAATTCTTGCACTTAAACCTTTTGATAAAGGTGTCAAGACTTGTTGCAGAAATCTATAAAAATTGTTGACACAAATATACTTAAGCGTTTTTGATACATTGACCACTATTCTGTTTGACCTTTAGATTAATTTTACTTTGTAACATTAATTGTCAATTTGTTAACAAACTATATTATATGTGTTGCCTTTGTATTTTTTAAGAGTTATTTTTCTTTTCATTTCGTTGGAGTTATTGCCCTTGTTAGGAAAGTCTCGTCAGCCATGTTTGCTGATCTTTGTTTTTAGTTCGAGGCAATTATGGCCTACCACAGTGTAAGTTAAATGTTTATTTGTCTTATGCATTGTGTAAATGATTAGATATGAATGTAGGCTATCTTCTGATTCAACCTTTTGTATGCATGATGTCTAATTTCTTCAAAATAACTGTTCAATGTTTTTATACACATGTACAGCAAGTGGTTGATAAGTTTTAATAACTTTTAATTATTGCAATTTAGGGAAGTTTTACTCATAAACTCTGTCTTCTATTTTTTGTAAGTGATTTAACTATTATCTATAAGTAATTTAGCGAGATATTTGTTAGGAAATTTGTATTGTTTACACACCTCCCCTATTTGTTCTAAAAAAAGTATGGAACACTGTTCCTGTCATAAATCATTTTATTTTAACTCTATAGTCACATTGCTGTAATTGTTTTTTGTATTCTTTCAGCTTTTTACCTTACACATAATAAAGGTTATACTACTGTCTCCAGGACTGCACATTATACTTTCCACAACCAAAATAATACAAATGTATATGATAAAAAATCACAAAACGGCTGACAGCCGGATTGAAAGTTAATATTTGTCATACGCTGAACCATAATTCTTAGTGTTCACTCAATATTCTAGTAGTGTTTTTACTAAATGAAATAAACACATTTCTTTGTCTCGGCGTCGAATAACTGATGTTAGAACGATTTAATTAAATTGATCATCATACTGAGCTGTTTTCTGTACCAAGAATAAACAAAATCTGGTCTATAGACTGTTCAGGCATTGAATAATTTTTGTATTACCTAATTACTTCTTTAGTTTTTAGAGTTTAAATTCTGCATATTACAGAAGGTTTTCGCATCTTTATTCAATATATTAAGTTGATGTTTATCTTTCACATGCGACAAACCTGTTACATCCACTCATTAGTTTACACATAGAAGGGGGTATTTCGAATTCATTAGTTTAAAATTAGTCATAACCTTATATAGAGAAGCTCTGCTCGCGTAGCGAGCTGTATAGACGAACTGAGGAAATTAATTAGACTCGCTAAGAAAAATACCAATTTCTTTTTTAACGTTTCGTCAGGGGTAATTTGGTTCAATCGGTATATTTTTATTTTATATGTGTTGTCGATCAGAAAACATATCAGTTACGAAATGATACTTTAAAATCATTCTATTTATAATGATGAACACTTTGTAAGAGTTTATCTTTCGAACAAAATTGTATATTAAGTTATATTTACAGAGTGACATGAAAAAAAAAGAAAAGACGTAATATTTCGTTTCCAAGAAAACGAAGTACATGTATGTATGTAGCGACGACTAAGAGAAGCAGATACCTTGAATGTTGAAGAAGTCTGTTGTTTTCAGCCGTTTTCACCATTGACTCCAAAATTCTTTTGAATTCTTTGAAATTTGTCATGGAACTATTTGTTTTCCCAGACGAAACCTTCATATGACAACATGAATGATAAATCTTTATAATTCAACATCTTTGATACGATGATTTGAAATTCATTCATTAATGAGTAGTCTTTTTTCACATATATTTTACACAAAGGTATAATTGGCTTAAGGTGTTTGCAACTAGAATTTAAAAAAAAGGCCTTTTCTCTGTCAAGAAAGTACGCCAAAGATAACTTTTTTTGCATAACACTTTTAGAAACACTTGGAGTATACACTTGTTGAATTGGTATTTTATACATAACAAGCGTTTGAAATCAAATAATTATATCAAAATGCTTATATCAATATATATATATATATATATATATATATATATATATATATATATATATATATATATATATATATATATATATATATATATATATATCAAGATTATGCGAATTAATTGAATGTAATAAGCTGATGATATTCATTATTTTTTATTTTTCAATAAATATTAATTTTTGTTATAATAAATAATTACGTCTTTCAAATTCATCTTAAAAATTAGTTCGTCTCTCACTGATGGCCATCGGTTTTTGATATCAAACTTCAAAGTATTCCATGTTTTTGTCTCTTCGTCTTCGTCACTGCTGTCATCTTCACTGTATAGTGTATCCCATTTATTTGTTATGAATATAGCGTTTCGTGGATCAAAACAGGGCATTTCATTTTCCAAATGTAGAAGAACTATTGCTCGGATTATTTCTGGAAGCTGAAACATACAAACACAAAAAGTGACTTGAACTTATTGAATTAAAAAAAGAGACACCCATCATTATACGTTTGTTTCTTTTCATGAATTATCTTCTGTAGAGAATAATGCGTTATAAAATTGAAATGCAAAATAAAATTGTCCCCTTCAATCTAATAGTATTTCACAGAGCCTTTTTTATCCCAGTTGTACTATCCCGCAAGTAAAATACCACGTGTTATAGTTTTTGTAAACGCTATCAGTATATCATAGAGGTAATGTGTCTAAATCTAATAGGCGTGTTTTATATTTAAACTACTGAGTATCATATAAAAAGTATTCTTTACAAATTGAACAAACTGTATATTTATCGAGCAAGAAAAATGCTTTTGTGTTTATATGATTTGTAATTAGCGAGCAAATTCTAAATTCCCTATAAACCTTTGCGGTGCATAACAACATGATGGAAAAGGAAACATTTTTAAGGAAAATTCTTACCTGTAAGTCGCATACACCTCCATACACCAAAAAGTGATTTAAAAACTTTAAGTAAACAACACACCTCCGTACGTTAAAAATATGTACATATCAGAAACTTTGCAGACATGTCGGGTCATTTTCTTCCCAGAATTTATCCAACAAACTTAATTTTACGAGAACTTCCGATGACTTAAGTCGAAATGCATACATTTGTGTTATTGTTTTCGAATGCTTTGCATTAAGACGATAAATCATTCGCTGAATATAAAGAATAGGCCCACGAGTTGATATTCACTTGAGTATCATAGCCCTTATATTGACAGGTTAAAAAGTCTTATCCTTGTATTTGAAGCTTCATCTTGAACTCTAAACTCTAATATGAGGCTCCTTATACTTTTATGTCGCTTTTATTATTTGATTTTATAGAAACTGAGATTCCTCTGCATTAGACTGATTTAAAGGTTTAGTTTGAGAGCCAGTTGGTAGGTTCAATAGTATAACATACACAATTGCCCCTTTTACTATAATGCAAGCTGGTATATGGTATCATTTTGAAAACCTCATTTTCATCGTCCCATTGAATTTGATTGTTTTTAAGCTGTTTCTGCAAGGCAGACGGATTATTGTTGGTCTTAAATCTACTAGCCTTTAAAAATTGTAAATACTAATAATTTTATTACTATTTATTTATATATAATCACGAGAAAAAAATAATACATAAGTCTTACTTTGAAAACTCTCTGGAATTCAGAAGCTTCCGGGGGCTTTGTCCCCCCCCCCTCCTAGTCCACCTGTACCTGCCTTGATGTCCCTATACCCTCTGCCTAAAACTGGCACCCATTCTTACTTCAAACGTTAGGTCCACCCCTAATACATGTGTGTATTAAATTGAAATTTATGTTGCACTGGCCCAAACGGCCACACCGTAAAATTTACTTGGATTTTCAAGGGGCATGGTCACGATTTTGGTCAAAAATTATTTTTCCGATGTTAATGTTTACGATTCTTTGGTAATGCATCGTTAATAAACAACCAAAATTTGAGTGTCATTCGTTGAGTTATAAGGGAGTTACAAGAGAGTTACAAAGCTTACAATTCTTAGTTATGTAAACAAAGTAAACATCACTCCAGAATACTTACTCTATCATTCTGCATTCCGCCAGCACTCCCAGCATTTATCATAAAGATAAATAGCAATGCATTTGGGAGGTACTTTATAAGTTTGTCTGTGACGTTCCCAGAGCCTCCGATGCCAGGCGTGTCCACAAGAATCATGTTACCCTGATGAACAGATAAGAACCAAATTAAATGGTTAAGATGGTAAACGGTTTTAATTTTTTTTTGTGAAATACTACGATGACGTTACTTATTTCGTATATTCCAACTTACGTAGCTTAAGTTTCTTTTTTTAAATTTATTTGTGACTTAACTTTTTAATATTGGTTATATTTGAATCTGACTTGTATCAAACAATTTGAAAGTAAAAATATCATACAAACCTTGTTTAAAAAATTTAAATAAACAAGAACATCAATGTTATTGAAGTCAAAACAATCAGTTTAAAATAGAAACAATTAAAACAATAAAAGTTAACATCATTATTAGATAGAGTGACCCAAAAACGATTTTTGACTTCAATCATTAAGACAAAAATTGGAAGTAATATATTTTAAAAAATGATTATACTGGAGGTTTCATACAGTGTCACGCTAAATTATTACTTTTTATTTAAATAGTCATCCGGAATTTCATAGGTAAACAAAATAAAAAATCCAAAGGGGAAATATAAAACAGTAGCAGAGCAAACACGGACCTACAAAAAATGGAGGTAGTGTCCTTTCCGATATATTTCATTTTATCAAAAAGAATATACAATATCAAATATAAAATATATCGGAAAAGACAGTAGGATAAAATGCCATAGGAAATGCGAGCATCCTCTGCCGACCGGTCACATCCGTCGTGTGCTCTTTGTCGTAATCGGGAAAACGAATAAAAAATCCGTAGACAACTTGATTATTAATAATGGTCTAACGATAAGTATGGACGTACAAATAATTTGAATTTTTTAACACAACGTGTTGCACTGAAAGGAGGCCTGTTCATATTTTATTTCACAATGTTGAAGTATCATTTCCTTGCGCTTGCGCGACAAAAGAACGAAAAGGAAATCATGTGTGTCTTGTGCCAATGAATAATTGTATATCTTAATTTAAAATGGATTATTTTTTTTTAAACACTGAAGGATAAAGTGTAATATTCGATATTTCGTTTATTATGATTTTACGCCACCGTGTCTTTAGATTACTTATGGTATTTGATTACTTATTTACTGACTTTAATTAAATATGTGTTATGATATTTTATCGAATAAATTGCTATTTTAGCAAAACAATGTACAACAATCTGTGTGTACGAGTATATATTAAAAATGTATAATTTACCCCAAGAAAAGGGATAGGAAATTCCACTTCCACACTATTAAATGTGACGCTTTTTTCCGATGACGTAAGATCTGTTAGATCTTTTAAAAAGTTCCTGAGCATCTTGACCCCTTCTTTTGTTTCTAAATTACATTTGTCTGTCATGTCAGTCTCTTCTCTCTGTCCTCTCATGTCTGTGGTAATGACTCTTATCCTCTTTGAGTTACGTAGTTTACAAATTGTGGAGGTTGATTCGTTATTTCGGCCCCTAAACAACTGTTTTTCGAATAATTTGTTGATTAATGTTGATTTCCCTGCACTCGTTTCCCCTGAAATATGTGTATACAATCCACTTTTTGTTAAATCTGTTCAAGGCTAGTTATGTTACTTAATTTCTTATTCAAAAATGAGTATTATAAACAAATGATAGTTTTCTTAATTTACCTGCTATTACAATTCCATGGTCGGAATTTTCTAGATCATCCATCCATTTCCGAAGAACAGTAAGACAATCTGGTATAGATTCTTCCAGTTCATTTCGAAGATTTTTTGTGCATTCATCACTTGAAATAAAGTTTTCACATTCCTTGTACAAAGATAATATGTTTTTTTCAATTGTTTCTTTCTCTTCTGGAATGCTCTTTCTGAGAAAAAAAAAACTATCATCAATGGTATATGACTTATTAATCATCACATAGCTTTGAACTGATGACCATCTTATAGGGTTCCTCTTCAAAATAGGACACCAATATAATTAGCATGTTAGAAGTACATGTATTGCTTCGAGCTTAACATCCGAATTAATTTCACACAACGTTCTGATATAGCAATAACATCATTACAGTAATTTAGCAATCAAGTAACAATCATTTATTATATTCAAAACAAGATTAGTATAAGAAAAGAAAAATTATTTTTCCAAACTTGTTTTGAAATAAGTAGTAACTGTGTTGACCTTGAAATCTGAAATTCAACTAGTTTAAACTCGCTACAGCGTTTCCTCACACAATCACTTTTTAAAATCTGGGTTAGACTTGGGGAAAATATCTTTCACGGACAGAGAATTCATTCAGATACGTGAGATAACTTCGATATTTGACTTAAAAATGTTGTTCAAGATAGCTGCAAACCTTTACAAAAAGGCAATTGTTTTTATATGTATAAAAAAAGGATGTAAAAAACTGCCTCTGACAGGTTTAATCTTTTAAATGGATGTAAAGACACGTATTTACTATGATGAGTTCTTTTGCATAAAGACATGCAACGTAGACAGTATATACTTCCTATACACCCCGTGAGATGATACTCAATAAAATTGAATACATAGATAGTGTAATAAAAACGGAAACTATTTCAAAATAATCTAGTATAAGTTATGTAGGACCCAAAAGTAAATTGTTTTTACACGCCTAAGTTCGATAGTCCGCGTGCAGTCGCTCATCAGCTGGTTTTAATACACGGATGAAAATAAAGTCTATGGGGTTTTGCATTTCAACATCTATTTTAATTGCATCTTTAACAGGTATGTTTATTTTTTTTAAATCGTCCAAATGTGCTGAATAAATAATTTGGGATCGAAAGACTATAGTCCCAATTTATAATAGGAAAATCAAACCAGTCAACGTCAAGAACTCTCTATTCAGATCATATTTATTGCAGGATTGAACAACTGCCAAGTAATGTAAACGTAAACAAAACTGCATTGCTTAACATAATAGTTTTACTAAGTACCGGGTATTTTAATATTTAATCAGAGACATAAATAACATATTATTTATGTCATTGGTTAAATGTATTTTAATTTTAAATACACGTATGAGTTTTTTTCATCTCGATGATACTGTATCGTCTGTATGATTTGAGATCGTATAGAATAGCGAAAATTCAATTTTGATGTAAGTATATACATTATGTTTGAAATATAAAAATACTCATAAAACACATGAATCGCTTTCACTAACTGCGTACGTTATGTTTAAACTTGAAATTAGTGTTCTCTTTAAAATGAAATCTAAAGTTAAAAACAATCAAATTAAAGTTTCACGTAAGAATAAAAAAAAAAGAAGAAGAAAACCAATATTTGGAGTACTCTCTGTGACGACCGAATACAATAATGAATAAATCTCGGGACCGGGCACGGACGACGGGAAATTATTCTTGAAAAAAATATTTAAAAAACCCTTTGAGGTATTTTTATTTTCTATCCTTTTTAAAAATTTCATTAGTATCTATTTTGCCATGTCTGAGAAATTCCGAAGACAGAAAAAAGGAGAAAAAAAGAGAAGAAAAATAGTACAATCACTAGAAAAAAGGAAGGCCTTACCAAAAACCCCATAACAATTAAACGGATAACAATATCCTTGTTATTTTATTTTGTTTTTTTTTTTGAAAAAACAAAACAAAAGAAAAAAAAACAAACAACCAGTAAATTCGTCGCATTTCAATTACATGTAACCCTCTTGCATAATTTTATATTTTGCTCAGAGGCTTTACATGTACAAGGTAAGAAATGAAAAGCATTTAAAATTTTCATAGTAATCCTCCAGAAGAATGCTTAATTGTTTAAGTATTCTAATGCTGTCATTCATCATACAAATAAACTTAAATGGGTTTTGTAAGTTTGTAGTAATGCTGCCTTTATCAAAGAAGAAATGAAGTGGTGATAATGAACAGTCACTGTGTTAAAAATTGAAAGTCCAAAGGAAAAAAACAAAACAGGAGCAGAGCGAACCCAGACCTTTACAAAGATTAAAGGTAGGATCAGGTGCAGGAGTAAGCATCCTCCGCTGACCAGTCAATAATAATGATGAAAAAGTCCGTCAACATTTCACCTAGCCGAAGATTGTTATAACTTGTTTAAGCTAAAGCATTTCTTTTTACAAGACAAGGAATACGTCGTTCGATAAAAAAAATAATTAAAAAAAATAAATAAACAAAAACAAAAACAAAAATGCATATTTTCAACAATACGAATTTTAAAAAAAATTCTTTATAAAGGTAATTTTCAAGCATTAAAATAATCTCACTTTGTTAAGGTAAAAAAGAACATGTTTTTGATGCACTTGACAGGTAGACAGAATTAAAAAAAGATGACAAGAAAGATTGCTTTCAACATTAAAATTTGGCTCGAGATATAAATGTGTCCAAACATACCCCTTTTCCATGTTTCGTTAATGCTGCTCAGAAGCCTAATGCGATCTTAGAATAAAACCCAGAGGCCTTTATATTGCGCCGCGGGATTGCTTTTTGAATACGCACGGACTGATTTGTTTATCGATTTACCGTTTAATTGATTTTTTGGTTATGTATGCAATCACGCCGATTGTTTGCCCATGTACTGTACAAATGATACCTTCATAAAAAAGATTTCCTGTTTTTAAACATAATCTACACACGCTTTATTCTAAGTGATCTGATTTGGTTACAAATTTATATTTACAAGGTTCCTTGTACAGAAAAAATAAAATTACGCAACTATTTACAATAAAATGTAATGTTAAAAAAACTATATTTATATGCAGCAGGTAATTAACAAGTCCAATTAATGGCGCAATGTGCAACGCAGATTGAAAAGCTTTGAAAAAATAATGTGGTTCTTCCAAGTGAATATACACTAGCTTACCAAACTTATTCTTTAAATGGCAGCAGAGGGAAAAAGACCTGTTCAGTTTGACTATATTCTAATTTCTTTATTGCAAAAGACATACGTCTTATAGCACTTATAATGGTGAACAATACATGAATATATATAGGCAATAATGGACGGTCAGTCCTTACAAATCTTGACTCGTGCGCACAAACTCCTGTGTTTATAGAATAATTTGTATTTGGAGAATGAAATAACACACATATATATATATATATTATATTATATATATATATATATATATATATATATATATATATATATATATATATATATATATATATATATATATATATATATATATTGATAGTAATAACAATTGAATCAGCAAATGACACTTGATGTAGTCAAACCATTCTGAGTGTGAGGGCTTAGTAAATGAATTTTCCTAAATTACACAATTCTTTGATATTGTTAAAACTTAGTAACTGTATTAATTTGTACATGGACGGTTTACACCAGTAATACTTTTTTATAAGCTTTGATCGTAATGCTTAGTACATTGGACATACAAGTATAAAATGATATTCGTCTTCAATGTCTGTTATACAAGTTTTAAAAAACTTTTTGTCTCTTGGTATTTTTATGTCGACCTGTTTCAATAAGCAGATTATGTGAGGACAACCTCATTTTGGAAATACATTTTTTATACAACCTTGGTATGGATTTTTCTAAATAATATTGTAAGCAAAAATTATCAACTAAGTGCTTGTAAATAAAACATGTAGTTTCTATTTGCATCTTTCCATGCAGCGTTTGAATAATGTTGTCTTTAAGTCTTTTCTGAATAATTGGTAGACAAATACGACTGTTTAAATTACTTTGACCATTCCACATGTAGCCAAGTCCCAGATTATATAATTGGTCCTAAATAAATTTTGCTTAGCTTTGATAATTTTGCTTTTCGTTTTCACAAATACAATATGACCAGCCATAAGCAGCTCTTAATATACAATTTTCTGTCTGTAATAATTTAAACCAGAACTTAAACATTCGATATATACGAATAAGATATAAGGGTAGACGCCCAGTCTCGGAACATAACATAGTTGTATTAGTATTTTTACGGACACCAAGCACAAAGCGTAAAAACTCAAGGTGGACCTTTTCAATATATTGTCCCTTGTGGGAACCCCAAACTTCACTTCCATAATTATACCCGAACTTTCTAAAGAATGACGTTTTTTTTTTTACAAAAAGAACTGGTTTCAAAAACGTCTTTTTTTGGGTGGTAGCCAAATGATCTTCTAGAATATGATTGGGGGTGTCATATTGAGGCGTGATCAGGTTCCAGAATTTTTTTTTATTAAGGGGATCAGTGGGCAACTAAAAATGATGTTTTTTTGCAAAAAAATATGGTTCCCAGAACTCCTCTTACAACTTTTGGAGTAGCTACGTCATCTCTTGGGATATAATTGGGGCTGTCCTATAGATGTGCAATAAGGTTTTAAAAATTTAAATTTAAATTTCATCCAGGGAGTCAAATAGTAGCAGAAAATTGACGTTTATCACTAAAAAAAACCCCATAGATCCAAGAGCTCCTCTTATGTTTTAATGGATAGACAATCACATCTTAAGATATGATAGGGACTGTTCTATAGATGTGCAGTAAGGTTTTAAAAATTTAAATTTCATCCAGGGAGTCAAAAAGTAGCAGAAAATTGACGTTTATCACTTAAAAAAAAACCCATAGATCCTAGAACTTCTTTTATGATTTAATGGATAGACACATCATATCTTGTGATATGATAGGAACTGTTCCATAGATGTGCATTACGGTTTTGAAAAATTAAATTTGGCCCACTACCTACCGGAACATACCTATTGATGCCCTTTAAGGATAAAGAATTTATATGGTTAAGGGGTGGGGATCTCAACCGTTTTCGAGATATTCGTGCACTTTCTGTTCAAGGGGGGTCATGACCACCCCCGGGGCCCATGACCTACATACCGTTTGATGCCTCTTGACACAAGGAACAAGAATATATATGGTTTAAGGGTGGGGATCTCAATTGTTTTGAAGATATTAAGGGACTTGCTGTTTGAAGGGGTCAGGACTACCCACAGGGCCCATAACCTACAAAACATTTGATGCCTCTGACATCAGAAACATGAATATATATGGTTTAGGGGTCATGATTATAACAGTTTCTGAGATATATGGTAATTTCAAATTCCTGGGGGGGGGGTGGGGGTGGGGGTGGGGGTGGGGGGGGGTGGGAGTGGAGATGACCCCAGGGGTCAGATCTAATAAACCCTATATATTGCCAGTAACAGCCAATATATGATTATGAAAACTCTACATTATTATCTTTGTCCGTTTTCAAGTTACCATTTACTACAGAGTGTACGATTCTTTCTACAAGGTTCAATCTTAGACCCCACACCCTTTTGACACCCCCCACCCCGAAAAGTGGTTGTCTAACCCAAAATGAGAAAATCAAACCAGGGTGCACATCTAAATATGCAGGCCTATCATATCCTAGAGTTTTGTACAATTCTGTTCAGCCATCTCTGAGAAACAAGTTCAGCTAGAGTGGGAAAGAAGAAAAAGAAGATGAAGAATAATAATACATGTATTAAGAACCGTACAAAAACAATAAGTCTCCAAATTTCATTTGGGAGACTTAATAATAAAGATTAAATAGAGAAAGGATCATCAAACATCAAGTATTTAAAGATAATTGACAATTTCTGATTCTAAGAGGGTCAGGATGACCCCTTAGGGTCATGGCTTACATGCCATAATGATCTGATGCGCCTGCATGACCTAAGGAGGAATAATATCGTTAGATTAAGGTGGGGATATCAATGGTTTTTATGATATTTGATAATTTCAGGAAGAGCACTTGGGATCATATAAATATACAGCAAAAAGTGAATCGAGGATATTTTGGGACAGAATATAGTGGTCAATGCATGTACTGTTAATTTTGAGGAAATAAATATTCTTGAATAAATAATCTAATATTGCTTATCTTTCAAAGAATATTAAAAAGGTACATAAAGTATATCGTTTTAGCATGATTAACAAATCTATGATGTAAATAACATTTACCGTTTTTTAGTTTGCAGCGCTTGTGAAACCAGGCAATGAAGTGCAAAAATTGCTTCTGTAGTACCTAACATAGGTTGAAAACCAAACTGTGCATCTGTGACAATACTATTAGAAGATGCCCATAATATAAGTCTACGGTTCAATATTGAGGTAAACAAATTACAAAAACAGCTGATAAGACTTATTATGGGCTTATTCTGTTTCAAATCTGAGTTATTAAGAAAATAATAATAAAGGAAAGGCGTGTTTCAATCAGCTTAATAGCTTTGGGTTCGGCATCCGGTAAAATGGGTAGGCAAGACTTGGCCTGGGCAAAACAAAGATTGGCAGTTATTAATCTGCCAATGTCATTAAAATTTCAGGATATTTGATGGACCAGTATATTTGTATTCGCTGTAAATATTGCTGCAAAATAATGCGTATTTGGAATTGACCCGGGTTTGTATGCCCATTTTACCAAGATTCGTATTCCACACTTCTAAAACGAGGTTCTTTGTTTAAAGCAGCCATGACATTATACGAAAAAGGGTCGATCTGACTATGATGAATTTGCTTGTTGTGCAACAGTTCGCGTATGAAGGGAAATTTTTGAAACATGCAAAATATATTTGTGCCGATTTTGTGAAGTAAATTGAGGTTAAATGCGTTGACAGTTTTTACACATGACGTTGGTGTTAGCTTGTTCTGATTTTCGTTTTGTTTTCATTATTTATGCTTTGTAACCTGGGAACTATCGTCTGTATTTCGTGATTTTTACGTATCAAATCAAATAGAGACTTCGGTAAATCAAACAGTTAACCGTTTACCTGCGCAAATTAAGCAAAATCTAATGTATTAAAAAAGAACTGAAATACAAATCATTCTATCGGTAATTCGATCGGCATTATCTTTTGCGTAATGGTAGATTAATGCAATAGGTGTTGTTGCGATGCTCGGCATTTTCTCGAGTTTATTCAGTTTAAATAGAGTTTGATATCGCTGATGGAAATATGTAGGCATATACATGTATATATATGATTCATTTCGAAAAAATAAATTGTGTTCTTTATTTGTTATAGTAAATGTTTCTTGTGTTTAATTGTTTACAATTTCTATTTACTAACCATATTTGAGTGTTAAGCTTCAAATTATAAGCAAGATATAGAGATTTGCTCACAATTATATGTTTGTACACAGATCTTAAAAACTAAAGATAAAGTAAAAAATTTGTCAATATTTATTAAGAAAATTTTGAAAGTCTGTTCTTCCCGAAACCAACTTTAACATCTTATTGTACTGTAAAACTGAACCTGTTTTCGTCATTATTACTCCTTCTGTACATGTGATCCTTGACTGTGTTTGTGTACATTTGTATAAACTGATTTTGAACCTCAAATACCAGTGAACTGGTCTTGAGTGAATAAAAGAATTGAAAATCTGAGGCCATTCTTTTTTTCCATTTTAAATGCTGAATAGGAAATACCAAGTTAAAAATCATAAGCTGAATGTAATAAACTCATGTGAACAAAATATGACTCAAACTTAGGCGAACTGTGAGCTCTGTATCCTGCTTATAATTCTACGATTGACGCTGAAATTTTGGTTGAACATTAGAAATTCTATATGAGTTAGAGTATGTTAAATACTTGTACAAACAAAATAAAAGAATGATATTCTGTATGTACCTACTCTCTGGGGCCCCCTCTTTATACAATAAATAATGTGAAATCTGCATCAATTTTGATAGTTTTTCAGACACGAGTAAATAAAAACGACATCTTTAAAACAGTTTCCATAGTTCTGACACATTTCTATTGCGGGAAGAGAGTAATTATCGCTATTCCTAAGAATATCACAATTATCCTGGTTTGTACGCGAAGTTAATAACAGTCATTTAATTATAATGGAGAAGACAAATATAATCTTTGAATGTTTTTAATTTGAGGAATTAAGCACATTGAGGTACAATTTTCTTGTTCACATCTATACATGTAGGATTTTTGAAATAAAAAACAATAACTATTATATATTTTTTTAAAATACAAAAACTAGTAAGTAGTTGATAAAAAAAATGTACCTATATGCTCTCATATATTTTGATCGCTTTACAAAGTGGGGGGGGGGGGCAGAACGAAAATATAAGGAATTGGAAGTTAACAACTTAACAGTGTACCCCTACCAAATGTTTAGTTTTATATCTTGCGTAGGATTTTCTTATTCTGGTAAAAAATTGTATTTCATGAAGGTACAATGTCAAAGATTACGTGTATGCAAAAATAAGTGTAAAATTCGAATACTTTACAATATTTATTTTTTGTTATTCTACCGAGGGATCATATGGCACGATATCTTTTAAACGCCAATTGTTGCTCAGGTGAGCGATGTGGCCCCATTGGCCTCTTGTTTATAGTATGTTAGTGCAAACATTATTACTTTACTTCCTTTGATTTAAATATTACAACGTATGTTTATTGTTTTGGGAATATTCACGGAAGTTTGTTTTCTACAAAAACGGCATGTTAAGTTATGGTTCAAACAAACGAAATATGTCCCAGTCCAGTTTTAGCTGAGTATTGTTTAGATTACCTTGCATGTTTAATAATGCTTAGTATATGTATATTGCAATATGTTATCCAATGATTAAAGCAAAGTTGTTGTGGTGGCAAACCTATAATAAACGGATCCTTAAAACATTAAGGGGAGAAATTATGTGTTTACGAATTTATCATTTTTGAAAGCTCTACACTTCTTTTGAAACTTAAAAAAATAATTTTTTTTTAGTTTTTCTTTAAAATTATGTAAACTTGTTGCCGTTCAATGCTATATGAAAACAACGGTCCATGGCATTCATAACAAACTATTATTTTTTAAAAATATTTGTATCGAGCTTAAAAAAAGTTCTCAAGATTTTAAAACCATATATTATTTTATTTAATTATTTTCTTTAATGTCGATAAATAAAAAAAAAGTCACAATCACGCCTTAATATTTGTTCATTGTTCTAAAAAACATGGCGTTTGATCAAACAATGTGAGAACACGTTGCCAGACAAACAGTGAACCTTTACAGAATGGAAACAAAACATACTGATTTTAAGCAGATTGAAAATCTTTTCAATATTTGAGTTCATTTAACTGAATACACGGGGTTATACATAATTTGATTGACACCGATGTCACAGAGACCCTTATTCCTATTGCACAATAGACAGAAGCTGTCCTTGTAATTTCTGCAAATGTGCATATGATTAAAGAGATTCACCAACTGCATATGGCCAGAGACATAATGTTGACTTGCAACACCCAATTCAGGATTTGCGCTCCAAGGCAGAAACAGCCACAAAGGTTCTCCCCCGTAAAGTCCTACAAAATCCACATCAGTCCTTTGGATTTCTGATTCAACGCAACATGTCCAGTGATACTGATAATGTCAAATGAACATGGTAATGCGCAAACAAAACCCCACAAAGCCAATCAAAATATAAAGTATGCTTGAAAGTTTTTTTTACATGTATTTTGAAAAGTTTCAGGTCATAATGAATGGGTTTACGAATTATTTCATTTAGAATGTAGGGATCGTTTCAGTTCAAAACAAAAAATCATCAAAATCACATATTCAGCAATTTATTTGAAGACATTGAGCTAGGTAAAACTGCAGACCACTTTACATCCTCCCCCTTAAACCAAATGTTGAATTTACTATTAAACGGTGTTCCTAAACCAGAACCTACAAAATGTTTTCATATTCATGACTTGTTCCCAAAACATGATTCAGTGAACCTATTAGTACCTGAAGAGAATTAAACGTTTAGTAACTTGATCCTTCTTATTTCGTGAAATTTTAACTTAAAGATAATCAAGTTTTCCCTACTGCATAGTCATGATATTTCCAGAGTACGACTTCTCCAGATAAAGACTTCTCCAGCATTCGCCTGGAGGTGGCGGTGTATTGGAAACGCGAAAACGAAAGTGGAAGTAGGTTTAGAAATTTGGCGACAAAAAGGCGATGCAGCTATGCTTAACGCTTTACAGCGAATTACAGAATACCGGTAGAGTTTTCAATAGCTTGTTGGATTGCTCAATAGGGTATTCAATTTGGTCAGCAAGGTATCACATCAGGTTTAAATCTAGGTCCTGTGGTTACTCAAGTGTAGATTGTTATTTTGCACTCAACCCATTCATTTTACACAAAAAAAACCTCTAGAACACTCCCTCCTATTGTTAGCTATTCTATTCATAGATTTTTAAAAAGAATGTTCACCTGGACAGCACTGGACTCTATAGAGCATCAATTCTGCTTGGAGTAATTTGAATTTTGTTTTTCTAAAAAATGTAATTCAAAAGCAGTTCTGAAGTAACAAACAAAAGAGAAAAGCATAACTTTAAAAAGTTGATATTTTTCCCTGCAAAAAATCATTAAACATTTTGGTTCCCTGATTCCTGGTTCATCTTACAGCACTAATACCTGTAATTTTTTGTGTGCTGACTGCTTAATTAGTTCAGACTTTTAAAGCAGAAATGTAGGATAACAGAGAGAAACAAAAGGGCTCAAAACTTGCAAATGTTAACCAGATTAACTCACTCTATTGCTGTCATACCTGAGTAATCACATGACCTACATTTAAACCTAATGTGATACCTTGCTGACCAAATTGAATACCCTATTGATCAATCTAGCAAGCTATTGAAAACTCTACCGGTATTCTGTAATTCGCTGTAAAAATGTTTTTATTTGTAACGATTTTCATTGAATTTTTTTATGTTACGTTTATTATAATACATTTTCTTATAACATCTAGCACTTTTTTTGGGTAATTGTCAACAGTGTAAGAAGAAATGCAATAGCCATATTTTTCAATCTTATGAAGTTGTATATTTTTTATGTGTTAGAATGTATTATCCATCATTTGACAAACAATTTTCTTTCAATTTGCTAATAGTTGCTTTTTAAAAAATGATTTTACAGAAACACGAAAAATCATTCAAACATTCTATTAAAATTACCCTTAGGATTATTACCATCATTGTCATATTTGATAAGTATATGTTTTGTTGTCAATAAAATGGGTGTGTATAAAGCCATCTTAATGAAATATTTCTGTGGTGAAACAAAGGGAGCCTTTCATAAAATGTTTGTTTATGCAGTTTGCCTTTGAAGTTTGTACTTGTCTTCATTTTTTGGCAATATTATTTACTTTTACTACAGTGTTCAGCTGTATCCACGAGATTCAAATATTATCTAATCTATGTTAGGTTCAACTGACCTAGATATGTATTTTAGATTTATTAACTTGTATACTGTGGAATCATTAAAATTCGTGGTGGCTCAATTTTCGTGGTATTCGTGGGTAGCCCTCTCCCACGAATTCAAATCCTCAACGAAAACAATTTTAGAAAGAGTTATCTTTGTTGCTGAAACAGTAACTAACGCATCCACGAAATCACATCCCCACGAATCAGCAAAAAAGTTATAATCCACGAAAATTGGCCCCCACGAATTTAAATGATTTCACAATATTATCAATCGCAGTTGACCACACTATGCAAGCTTTACTTAACAACGATCATTTCCGTCTTTTTTTTCAAAGCCAGTGCATGTTTATTCATGTACGTTTGCTGCCTTTTCCTAGTTAAATATCTGCTGAGCACAGTGATTAGATTATCCTTGTTTTTTACCTTGTTAGTGATAAAGGAATATATTTGTGAAAGTTCAATAACAACTATATAAAGTACTCCTAGTTAAATTTTATTTCCTAAAGTTTTTTTTATTTCATGTTTTGGGAAGATAAAATGGTTGATAGCGAATCAGTTTTGTCATTGGGTTCGGTTAACAAAATCCAAGACAATAGCCAAGTTAATATAACATATCAACACGGTTTTGGACATTGTGTAATAATTATAAAGTTTGTTGATAATTTTAGATAAAAGTATGCATATCTTATATTCAATATCAATTTTAAAAAAAAATGTATTTTTTATGTAAGTTTTTCTTTAACGAAAATTTTTCATTTAACCCCCATATTCTTAATTCCCTAATGTTTGAAAATTCTAGTATGGGTTTATCCTGACCATAACACTGTCCATGCTAAATAAAAAAAAAAACAAAAACAAAGGGCCATAGTTTTTTTTATGTTTGCCAAATCCATCTTTCGTAATATTCAGGGTAGTGTTACTCTTTTGTCTTTTTTGTTCACACTGCTGTCGAGAGGAAGGCCGGTCAAGCCACAAAAATGTCTATCTGTATACCTTATATTACTTGCTGATATAAAAAATATCCATACTTGTATTATCCTGATTATATTCTACATCTAACTGACATCCATCCAAATCTGGGGTGTGTGTATTGGATAAGTCTTATTTCGGTATTTGCACTGCATTTCGATTATTTGACTCCAAGCATCGATCTTCACTATTAAACATGTTTTGTGACGTATTCAATAAATATAATACGTAATGCAAATCAATCGAAGATATATACAATAAGAAGAGTTCCTAGTGACATTTTACGTAACGTTTTTATAATTTAAATAAGAGATGCAGTTAAATGACAGGTTTCTTGATAGGAATATGATATATGCTGCTTATTGATCATAAGTATTTTTACATCATTACATGAACCTGCCTGTCCATGATCAATGAAATTCAAAGTACATCCATTCAATGTTGACTATTAATATAAAAATTTATATTTCATTCATTGTAGAAGCACTGCCGCTCTGTAGAATTTACTGATTCTAATTTTAAAGTATTCAGCAAAGATACTATCATACACGCCACAAGTGTATAAAAGAAGGATTCTAATAGCAGCATTGAATCTCAATTCAGCTGCTTTGAAAAAAAGATAGCTCTTTAAGGTTTGTGTTTTAGTAAACCTATTCTGAAAATAGAAAAAAATGACTAGTACTTTGATATGTTTTTCAGTGAACAGAGATATTTCAACAAAACAGGAAGCATTCTTATCGATGACACTAGAAAAGAGTGTAGTCAAATACCGTCACTGAGAATATTTCCCTACAGGACCTATAACACAGAGGTCCTGTCATTTTCAGGCAACTGATAATGTTATCCAAGAGGAACTGTTACTCATTTGTCTTGTTATTATTCGGGAACAGCTTGGTAAGCCAATGGAAGTTAATTATGTCATTTTTCGGGAAATAAATGTTAAGCCAAAAGGAAGTTATTATACAATTTTGTCATTCTTCGGGAAGTAAATGTTAAGCCTTATGTTTGCTTAGAAACAACATAACGGATCGCGTAACACTCTTTGATATTGCATACATTTAGAAAAAAAATAAGTCAATGTAGTTGGAATAGGACAGGAATAACACAAATTTTACCAATTGAGTTAAAAAGAGTCCGACCATATATGTGTTGTATATCAAATTTTCAATTCAAACCGACCATCAAGAAGTAATCATATTTTAATGGTTTCATCCTGTTACAAAATTAAAGCATAATCTTGGTTTACAACAGTCAAAAAGTCTTAAAATATATGAATTGCAAATTTATTGAACAATATTGAAAGATAGGTTTATTAATGACAACTTACAGAATGACGGATCTCCATTTTAAAAAGCGCTCTTTTTTCATGCTTCACGCTTTATGTAACCGTAATCCAAACAAGTTAACTACATATCTTCTACATTCTTATTTTTAAATTGGTAATACGATTAAATGATGTACATGCCTGTATATAGCTGTATGTTGTGTGAATGTCATATTTTAATATTTTCTACATCCTCAACCCAATTAGGAAATTAAGACCCATTAAAAATGCAGGAAACATTTAATTTCTTTTATCTACTTTTGGGGAGTTTTCCCGAGGTATCAGGATTTACCAGGCAGTTAGGACAATTTTCTCTTTTACATTTTACTATAGAATCCAAGAGCTTCAGGGGAATTTGCCCCAAGGGCACCAACCAAGGCTTTGCTCTGGACCCCAGACCACCTGCCTAAAACTGACACCCACTCAAAATTCAAAACCTAAATCCGCCCCCTGTACATGTGTGTTTTTAATTGAAATATATGTTGCGCGCGCCCTAACGATGAAGCAGTAAAATATATTTAGCTTTAAATACGAAAAACTGTAGTAAACATCACTCCAGAATACTTACCCTATCTTTTTGCATTTTACTAGCACTCCAAGTATTTATCATAGAGATAAAAAGCAAAGCGTTGTGGATAATTTATGAATTTGTCTGTGACGTGTCCCGAGCCTCTGATGCCAGGAGTGTCTACTAGAATCATGTTACCCTGATAATCAGAAAAGATTCAAAATGAAAAGTAGATTTAAGTGATCTTAACCGTATTAGGAAGATAGTAAAATTGAACGTCAAGTTGTTCACTGTACTCATTTCTAGATTATTCAAGAAATGTTATGCGTTAAAATTTTTGTGTACTTACAGAACGAAGCAACTTATCAGACGACAGTCTTCAAACAGTTATGAAATACAATGATGACGTCACTTATTTCGTTTTTTTCAACTTCATCTATATCTAAATAAAATGTGATAACGCACAGTGTTTGAAATGGTCCAAAGGGAAAAAATACAAATCTGGAGTAGAGCAAACATGAACCTCTAAAAAAAATTAGAGGTACGATGAAGAGTTATCATTGACCGGTCACACCCGGCGTGTGCTCTTTGTCGTAATCGCAAAACGAAAAAAAACCACGAAAAAACAAATAATATATGTAATTCTTGAAGACAAAGGGTGTCACTGGGATGCTGCCTGTTTGTTTTTTTTTCCACAAGGTAGCAATAACATTTCCTTGCGTTTGCATGACAATTAAATGGATTTACATTTAAACATTGAAGGCTATTTTATGTAATTTGAAACTAGTGTAAACTTCTATATTTTGTTAATTATGTGTTTTGCTTCACCGTTTGTTTTTAAACTACTTTTGGACTAGGATTCATAAAGATTCTAGGATTTTTCTTTAAAAATGTACTTAAGTGCTATTTAAATTCTTAGTTAAGAAAACAAATTCATATAAACACTAAGCATCGTTCTTTACTAAGTACAGATCTAAGAAAATCTACGTATTTTAGTTCGGCGTCATAGTAACAAAGAGCGCTCTCTTGAAAAGAATGTTAATTTTGTTGTGTTACCTAACACTGCAGACGAATGTAAACATAGTCGTCTGTCAATGACAAAATGGAAGAGAAACAGAAAAGGAAGCCAAACTGGACCTCTGACGAATCGTTGGCATGCATTAGCATCACTTGTTGATGACTACAAACACGTTCTACGGGGAAAGCGTACTCCTTCCTTAACTTCTGATATGGAGTCAAAAGCATGGGGCGATGTATCGCAGAAGTTGTGCGCGCTGAAAGTTGGGCCGAGCAGGACACCCGCTGAAGTTGTCAAAAAAATACCACAACATTTTTTCAAACTTCAAGAGCGAGATATCGAGTTTTAGGAGGACAGTTTCTGGCACAGGTCAGTCGGTCATTGTTCTACACAGTGCTAAAAATTTGATCGGTTACATAAAGCTTACAGTATACATGCATTTAACGTACGTTCCAACCTTCTTTTTTTCCACTAAGCCCTATATTTGTTATAATAATAAATAAACCCAAATATATTCCAAAATTCTTAAGTTTTTCAATATTTACATTTGCAAATGTTTTCCCTTATGTAATACGGTTTGTGAAATCAGCTGTTATTTCTGCATAACATGCTAGATCACAACTTTTTCCATGTACTCAAACAAACCGACTTAATTAAAACACACCTATACATGCGCGGATCTAGAGGGGGGGTCGGGGGGGGGGGGGGTCCCGACCCCCCCCCCCCCCCCCTGGAAAATGAAAATTTATTAAATTTACATAGTAAAATTATCGCGAAAATATGCCTCGGACCCCCCCCTGGCAAACACAATTATCCTTCGGACCCCCCCTGGAAAAATTTTCTGGATCCGCGCATGCCTATATAATATCGTAATGAAAGCATTATTTAGGCACAAATAATCAAAGTACTGACGGGAGTTGATTTTATCGATTATTATTCATTTTAAAATCAACAACATGTTACTTTGCTTGGCAAATAGTTTATAATCTGTATTTGAATCATGTACATTTTTATATTATGAATTCTCGGACTTTTCCGACAAGAATTTTGAGAAAAACCCCGTATAAATCGTGTTGTGTAATGATTAAAGATAGGATTGATTCCATCAACCTATGTATAAGTAATCGAAATATTAAAAAAAATGTATGGATCCAAGCAATAATGAACTATAGTCTCTTTCAACCAGATGCTCGGCTGTCTCCGTTAATCTCCAACAAGCAAGAGAATGTGTACAACAGGTCACGTGACAGCTTGATGACGCGAGCTCTAAATATAGAATGATTGTTTGCTTGTCGGAGATTTACGGAGACAGACGATGGTTGAGCGATACTTTATTGAACTCTGGCGTATGAATACATGCGACTGCATAAAAATATCTATATTGTTCGTACTATTTAACATCTGACTATTTTCAAGGTATTCATAAATAAGTTTCTGAAAGGACAATGCCTCAAGATACATACCATCGAATTAATTGATTATTTTCAAGAACTAAATCTCGTCAGCGGTGATGATTTGTGCTTATATAGGTCCAAACACTGTTTCACTCTCGTTTGCCAGAGTAACTGCATAGGAGAGTTGATTTAAATCAACTTCCAAAAAATAACTTATCAGACCTTTCATTTACGGTAAAATTTAACTTCTGCTTCTCTGTCCGTTTTGTTTCGTAAAAAAAAAAGAATAGCTTGCCCCTAGATCTATAATGTAATGTCGAAGGGAAATCATTAGACTATATGCTCTTGAATATGATTCTTTGATGGAATATCCTCTTAAAATGCCTAAGTAGACTCTAACTCGACATTCAATCGCTTGTTTTCGAATTTCTGCGACATTAACAGAAGTGGTACATTTCCGCTAAGCTTCAATCATTTTCTTTCATTCTACAAGTGAATTTTCTATACTGTTTTGCTTTATTATAATAACAAACTTTAAGGCTCGGCCCCTCGCGACATGACTTGTTGTAGGAGGGAATGCATTTTTTAGAAAAATACATAATTTTTCAAATCAAAATTTATCTGCAGATCAAAATAAATATGACACAACACTACTTTGAGTCCATAATATCTATTTTATCCTGATCCCCAAGCTTTGTGGTTTATCAATTGGGGGAGAGGGGGAGGGGGGTTACATGTACGTGGTTGCTCAGTTTTCCAATTCCTAGCAGAAATTCAACACATGTACACATATTCTTTAAAGTTTAATAGTTTAGATTCATTAAGTGACACTCATCTTTATAAAAGCATACATAAACGATCCGTATATAATACGAACCGTAGCTGAAGATTTAGCGATCTGTATTCTGCTCTGATGGACAATTCTAGGTGTTTGTTGTATGTCAATCCATAGTAGAGGATATGCAGCTTTTATTAATATGAAACAATCTTCGCGTCAAAGTCTCTGAATTTTGGACGTTCTACTGTAAGTAATACGGAAAAAAATGTCCAAAAGTCAACTGCTTGTTTCGATGTCAATCGGATGACTTTAATTTCTTGCCTGCTTCAACTTTTACCTGAGCAATCTTCTAACCCTCCAATACTACAAAACGTTTGGGTTTTTTATTTACCTTTAATAGATTAAAATCCCAAAATCCCAAAAATATCAAGTTGTTGATTTCAACTGCATACGGTAGCGATTTGCTTAAAGTTACCGGAAATGTCTATTGTCAAGTCGTACATAAAATTCCTGTTTAAACTTCGCTTTTTTACGATAATTTAAAAAATTTGAATCAATTGACTTGGAAATCAATAGGGTCTGTCCAAATGCCATGCCAAAGAAGTGTAAAAAAGTTTGATGAATATTCATTACAGGGTTTTCTTGGAAATTTGCTAAAGAGCTGACAATGGACACACACACATACACACACACACACACACACACGCACAGCAGCAATACTATTTTCCCCTCGCAACAAGTTGCGCGAGGGGATAAAAAAGCGTTGTCTTATCAAACGTAGTGATTTATTTATTTATCATGATAATCAAACACTTGCATCATTGTTGAACTATTTTTTTTTACGTTAATCGAAGCGGCTTTCAAGGTCATCACAAAAAGAAAGTATAGAGCAAAATTATTGTCATAATTTGCAATAAATGTAAGTAAAAGAAATGACCATAATGAGATTTGATAACGTTGAAAAATTGCGCGATGTATTCCGAATGGAGAAAAGATGTAAACATTCCCCATTATAAATCTCCGTAAGGAATCTGTTTTCGTTCCTGTGAATTTTTCCGAGTAAAAGATGATAATGTGTCAATGAAATTATCTTGGAAAATATCCCTTTTAACTATTTCAATTGCACTTCTTTCACAGTTATGTGTATTTTTAATGAAATCGTCCAAATGTGCTGCATAAATATCTTGGGACAGACTATACCATATCAAATTATACAAGATGTTTAGAAATATTACCTGTAAAAATTTAAGGACAATAGTTCAGTAAAAGATGAAGTGAATTATGTAATATGCACAAATTATATGTCATTTATTTAACAACATTATTAGAATGCATGCATGTACATTAAAACAGAAAGATGTATTCACACTGTACATAATAAATTAATGTATTTTGAGCTAGTATTATATAAATCCATATAAGATTAAATTCAATTTGGTTTCAACAGTATCATTATTTCGGATAAATAAGTGAATGCGCAAGTGAAAGATATACATGAGTATGTTTCTTTTTTTCACCTAGTCTGGTATTGCATGTATATCTATCAGACTGGGCTAATTTTGTTATGACAGTTTTGAAAGTTTGATTCAATTTTTGTACCATTTTTTTGTCAATATATGCAACCATACTGAATGTGTTCAGGGTTTAGCCAGTATGTTCATTAACTTCTTAGTAACCTTTAACAATGTGTAAATTCTTGAATCAATGAATTTAGTAATTAGAAGTTTAAATATTTTTGTAGAGATAATCTACATCAAGTTATTTCATGTAATATTCTATGAAAATTTATTTCATATTGGTTGTTGTTTTTGTTGTTGTTTAACAAATGAGATATATTTCAAACATGTATGTATGTTTTCAATTAGCAGTAATTATTCCTTTTCTGTCAAAAGTGAGTTTCAGCAAACAATTGTCTGTACCGAATTCCATCATTGACATTCTGGCCAATTTGTACATTCAACCCATCACCATCATCCTGCTGATTGTCATCCAGGTCACCATCATCCAGGGGGCATGGGATCTGCCTGTCCTTGCAAATGTTATGCAAGATGCAGCTAGCAACAATAACTAACATGCCTTGTCTGGAGACAGTCTAATCTCTCCATGCAGAACATAAAACCGTCTCTTCAGCTGGCCAATGCCTCTCTCCACAATGCTTCTTATCTTCTTATAAAATTCCATTAAAAATCAGTTATTTTAAATCACAGAGACATTTAAAAAATAAAGGAGTAATGGAAATTTTTGACATAAAAATTATCAAATTCCATACATACATGTAGAGCACTAACAGAAATTATATCAATTAAGCAGATTAATTATACCACCTGACAGATGCAAAAATGCCTATAATTACAGTAAGCCACTTTCTGATTACATAAACAATCATTATTGCATTTTACTACTGAACATGTCCATTAATTAAGCTATGGTATCAGCAGCAGGATGCATGTATTTAAAATTCGGTGAAGAGCTATGGATAAAAGACTTTAGAGCCCTCTAGGTCCCTCATTTGAAGGACCAGCCCCCTTTTCTTGCTATCAGCTGAAAGGTCTTGAAAATTTAAATTTTTGGACATTACACGTTTTAACAAAATATTTTCCAGAAAAGAGATAAACAACAAAAAGCACGAAAATTAACGACGCTCTACATATCTCAATTTTCGAGCCCTACCGAGCTTTGAGTGCTAGACATATAAAACAACAGCCGTGCAAAATTTCAGTCTTTCGTCTACCAACCATAGAAATTTGATTGCAATATCTTTTATAGTTTAAGAGAACGTCTGCAGACAAAATACCCATATACAAATTGAAATTAATATCAATATCTCAAAAACGGATGTGACGTCATCAATGTGAAAAATTTGCTATCAGGTTTAAACCAATATAAATCACTTCTGTAAATTTGATGGAGATTGGCTGAGCCGTTTCTGAGAAATCGCGTGGACAAAAAAAACGGAAGAAAAAATAATATTAGTGAAAAAGAAACAGAAGAATAACAATAAGGTCTTCCGTTTCAAACTAGACACGATCTCGTTGCGAGCAACGAGGAGGTCTTGCGTCTAATTTTAGAAGTTGAAATACATGTATGACCTTTTCTTTGGTATTTACAAGGTAAATATGATTAAGAAATAGTAAAACAAACTAAACAGACTCTTTTATTCAATTTCTATATCCTTTTTATTTTAAACAAATAAAGCATTAATGTATTGGACTTCTCGCCTTTGTTTTGTTTCTGATAAATGTATAAGAGTTTTGATTGGAAACATTGAGATCCCTCTTGTTCCCTAATTTGAGGGACAAACCTTTTTTTTGGTATCAAAAGATATTTAGGAAAGATTTATCTCGGGCCGACCCTATATCTTTGGTGGTTAATTATGATTACGAACGTTATTCTGAGCATCTTCTCTTTTATAATGTTTTTCAAAATATATATGCCCTTAAAAATAATATTTTGATAAATGATCAAAATATTGGACTTCTAGCCCCATAAAACCCCTAACTATGTAGCATGTCAGATAACATTTTAACATGTATAGTTATATAAATGAAAGATAAACATTATTGCTTCTATAATTCATTACAATATAAAGAACAATATAAACTATTTATTATGAAAGAGATATAGATAAAACTGGAGACGAGCTCGTTGCAAGCAACGATCAGGTTTTCCGTCGTAGCTGCGTCATACTTGTGACGTATTACAAAAAACTGATAGCTGACCATAGTACAATATTAGATGTGTAAACACTGAGAAACAGAGTATTATATATCTGTGACCGCGTAGATTTTACGGTGATAGAGAATTCGTCTGGATCTGCATGGGCCGTGTGCAGTACGAACCGGGTGAGGGAATGTTGGCGTAAAGTGTATAAGATATAAGGTTGTGGCGCGCTGTGGGCCGTAAGCTAAAACGTAGGTTTGCCGTATTCCCGAAGGTCCACCAGTATACAGTTCCAGAGAAATAAACAGGCAATTGATGCAAGATTCCACATTATTGGACGAGGCTCAACGATGGCAACATTATAACAATTTAACAGACAGACATGTTTCAAACAATTCGGATATGGCCAGTAGTGGCCTCCGGACTCAAGACTCTGGGAGAGTCGGACGTGGCCGGGGCTGGCGCCGTATTCCAGACTGCACATTGACAATTGTACATAACTATTTATAAGAATCTTAACAATGAGTATAAATTGACAGGTAATGATATAATAGGCTGAGTGAAAGGTTCACAGATATAAAATAATTAAATAAACTCAGTAAGTCTTTGATGTCCAAGAAATGAAAATCTGATAATTGCACAATGTTGTTTTAAGAGATTAACAGTCCTTGAGACATGACACTCTGTCTCTTTGAAATCCCATATAAAGTCTGAAAAGTGTCAATTACTAAATAAAAAAGTACCTTTGTAAGATATAAACTGTGAGAAAAAATTACGAATTTTAGAAGTAAAGTAAAAAAAAAATAATTATAATTGAACAGTGCATTTTGCACGACGATACTACATGTTTAAAAGCAAATACAGATCTTAACACGTTGTCTCTAGTTTGATTCGCCGCATTTTATTCACAGAGTGGGACTGTGGTTATGCCCGGTACGAGGGTAAAAAGACCATTGGCAAACGTTTTACACGCATTTTTATCGAACGCAAGCGCCAATGAATCTCTTAGTATATATGCGGAGATCCTGGAAATATTACAAGGGGTTTTGAAAAATAATTTTGTATTTCGAGGAGAGGGAACATGCGCGGATCAGAAAATTTTTCCGGGCTGGGGGTTGAAAAGTCAGACGGTTATTTGAGTTTGCCAAGGGATGTCCGAGGCATATTTGGTAAGTTTATAATGTACACGTAATTGAAAGATATTTCGCGGGGGGGGGGGGGGGGGGGTCTGGAACCCTTCCCCTTCTAGATCCGCGCACGGAGAAGACTGATGCCGGTAATTTTACTATAATTTTAACCATTTTTATTTAAATATTCATGTTCATAATTATCAGAAAACCAATATAACCTTTCAAAGCAGTTAAAACTTATGTTTCGAATCATTTAGTCTCAGTGAGTATTGCGTCCGCGTACGGAAAATAATGGCAATTTTCAAGAAATTCGGATGGACGATCTGTGTCCTAGGTCGTCCATCCGATTCTTTTTCTGACTAAAAGCTACAGACCTGCAGTTAGAGATTGTCAAACTCTTATTGATATTGTCAATTTGTTTGTCTCAAAGAATCATTTTTTAAATCAATAAAGTTTTACCTTAAAAAAAAAAAGAAATCGGGCACAATTTTCAATGTTAGCATTTTACAATTTTATGGTCTAATAAAATTTCAAGAAACAACTCTTCATTGCTTTATCCGAAATATTGCATGAAAAAAAAATTTACATCGCATTTTTTAAATTACAAAAGGATATTCAAAATGAACTTGGATTAACCGGTAACAAACAGGCATAAAGAGAGACTGAGAACCAATTTCTTCTCTTTTTTTACATCAAAAGAAATTCAAAAATAAATCAAAATATATTTTTTCTTTGTATGCGTTAATGAACATGTAGATCAGCAAGGGGTTCTTTGTCGTGCAAGCACCTACTTACATATATGATGTAACAGATTGTTACACGGGTCTACAACGATGACAAATATCGAAAAGGCAATATTGTGGGTGAAGGATGAATGTGTAGTTTGTTTTGAAGTTTATTTTTGATACATGTAATTATATTTATCTGGATCGGTTATGTTTGTTAGTTTGTTTTGTTTATTAAAGAGGGGAATAAAGAAATGAGTAATTTCCAAGCACGTAGCATCGTTTTTGAAAGTGGGGGGGGGGGGGGCATACTCATCCAACAAATCTTGACAAGCAAAAAAAGAATTTTTTTTTAAAGAATTTTCCAAAATTTTCAAAATTTCACTCATAAGATCATGATTTTCATACCATTTATTTTACATGCTACCAAAAAAAGGGGGGGGGGGGGGGCAACTCCATGATAATTCAATTTTTGATGTAAATTTAAAAAAAATAGTTGCTGCGAGAAAAAGTGGGGAGAGGACATCTTTATGTCATATAATATGTGAAACTGATTTCATTCCACCCACAAGCTTGAAATAATGAAATAATTTTAATGAAAACAATATAAATAGACGTCATAAATCCCATATCAAACGACATATTACCACTTGATTCTGCGCGTCTTTTTAATGAATTTATAAACAGCGGCAAATTCTAAAATGTATTTTTAAAGGTAATGTTAGCTGCAAGTCTGTAGACCTTGTTTGAAAAATTTCGGATGGTAGCCAATTTTTCCGGGATACAGACCGAGCGGTACATATGCAATTAAGGTAACTAAGAATGATTCCAATAAAATACTTTGTTGAGTAATGCAAGCTTTTAAGAAAGCAATACTTATATTTGTTTAAAATATAACACCCAAATACTTCGTCTTACATTCGCTATTTTTAGAACAAGCAGAACCAGTATCAGTCTGACCGGCCTCACCATATACATTGTTGGAATTTAATTGTCCTAGAATTGCATTGCTCTGCATGTACACAATTTCTTATAAAAATTAAACACTTAAAGTGTTCATCTACATGGCTACACATAACGTACACACGTGATTCAAAATAACCAACACGGAAAACGGTAAAGAATTCAGTCATTGATTCTACATTTTATAGAACTTGTAAAAATACACATTGCGGGTCTGAATGTTTGTTGATATGTCAATCTATCAATATACAGTTTGTTAATTATTTTCGATTGCTAAGACTACAGCGTATTTGATGAACATTGAACAACATTTTTTCCATGCCACTTTTTTCCATGGAAGATAGCGAGTACAAGTATAAAGCATTTATAAAATTTATTTAATTACCTCTTTAGAACTGTGTATGGAATAAATAATTTATAAGTTGCTGCTGAAGGTTGTTTGGTATTTTCGTTTGTAGATGTTTTGCAAGTAAAAAACCTGAAACGCGGGGCAAGTCATAATTAATATCCCTGATAACCGTAACTTAAAACTAGCGGCTATGGATTCAAATATTATCGTATACGAATATTAAGTTCACTTTTGAAAATCATCTCCACGATGATAATTATATTATATCCATCGCAAATCAGTATTTTTTTTATTTTGCTTTAAAAGAATTGTTCTATCGGGAGCAATCCCGCGTTCGTTTAAATTGCCAGCGTACATTTGTCATGTCAGTAATACACATTGTGCTTTATAAGACGGCCGTGTATACGTATTGTAGAAAAGTTGAGTTTAAGTACCATGCATTGGAACCATTTTATTAAAACATCTCCCAGTACTGAAACAATTCAAAATGTCTCTGTTACAGTAACACAGTGGGGCGACGCGTTAAACGTGTACGTCCAGCTCTGCAAGCACATGCACTATCGTCTAGGCGACGGCCTGAATACAGCTAGCGACTCTCCTATCGATCGGTTACCTGAGTCTCGTAATGCATCTAAATATAGACAGGGGCACAGTTGTGAAACAAACAACAAAAATAAGGTCAAAAAGGTTCATCTATATGAAATGAAAATGTACATATAAATAAAAACATTTGGAAATTTTATGTGGGATTATTTTTGCACACTACATGTATCAGTTAGTGCATTACAAGAAGCCCTTTCATAACCTCATAAACGTGCGCACCCCCACAAAAATGGACCGAACTGACAACAATTGTTTCTGCAAATACTGACTATAAATTACGAAAACATTAAATTGAATACTATAGAAGGATTCAAAATTAATTTCTTTACAACTTTGCTTCAATAATGCATTAGAAATTTTTATTCTTTTTTAAGTTATTGACAAGAAACTTTGGACGCCTCTAACTCCCTAATTATAAGGGCCAGCCCTTTTTTCGGCATACCGAATGAAAGGTCTGAGTAAGACCAAGAACTTTTAAAATACATGTTTTTATCTGGTAGAAAACTAACACGGAATACGCGAATTTGTTTTTTTTTTTTTTCCTTACCTTTGTTTCAACATCAATACCACCCCTTTTATTTGCATTTAAATAATAAATAAAATATATCTCGCACAAATTCAATGTATTAGCTTCCAAACCAGCCCATCTTTGAGACTTTGCCAGTCATCGTTAAAGGTAAACCCCCTGGACAAAAGAAGTCGTTAAATTTTACTAAAAGGGGAATAACTCAAAACCGGATAGGGATTTTCCTCAACTAAAATAGGCAACGACAACATCACGCGGCATGTTATCAGTCCTGAAAATTTTAAAACAATCGGTGAACAAACGAGCGAGATATTAAGGATCAAAGTTGGCGTCTAGAAGAAAAAAAAAATAAGAAGAAATTTGAAAATTTTTCAGAATAATAGTAAGGTTTTCCGCTCCCAGCGGAAAACCTTAAAAAAACTTTAGACCCTCTTGGTCCTTTATTTGAGGGGCCAGCCCCTTTTTCTTAAAATCAAATTAAAGATCTTTATATTCTCAACATATTTTGTTTATTAAGTGTTTCCAAATTTGTTACCGTTCTTGAGATATTTGAGAAAAATTGTTTTAGGGGTCGACCCTTTATATCTTGTAAGGGCAATTAGACGAAACTTTGATGGTAAAATATTTTAACTAATGTTATTTTGCGTATTTTCTTTTCTATAATGCTTTTCAAAATATTTTTCCTTTTTAAGATATAAATGATCCAAAAATTGGACTTTAGTCCCTTAAACCCCTTATTATGTAACATATCAGGTGACTTTAAACATTAACAGAAAATGACTGAAAGATAAACATTATTGCTTCTAAAATGCATTACAAAATATTCATTATGAAAGAGATATAATTAAAAGACCTTATACCCCTCTTGTCCCCTAATTTGAGGGGCCAGCCCCTATTTCCTGATATCAAATAAAAGGTCTTTTTATTCTAAACATATTTTGTTCATTAAGTGTTTCCAAATTTGTAACCGTTCTTGAGATTTTTGGGAAAGATTGTTTTAGGTGCCGACCCTATATCTCCTTAAAGAGGCCATTTAATAGCGAGCGCAGCGAGCTCCATAGACAACGTGTACAAACGGAGGAAATTCGAGTTGAAATTTGCACATTGTCCAAAGAAAATTTTGTGGACCCGCGCGAAAACGTTCTACTATCCCAGTGATACTTTGCGGTGCATAGCAACATGGTGGAACAGACTGCGTTTCTCAGTGATTATACACAAAAAACAATGGTCAATTGCATACATATGTATAAAGGAATCTAACTTCATCGCTAATGGAATGTAAACTGATTTGAATGTTTTGATCTAGTAGACAGACGGGAAGCCATTTGACAGAGGACATTAAGGTGCTAAAAAGTGTAGAAAGTTGCCTGCCTTTCATAAAATTAGTTGTAACCTGCTACAATAATGTACAAAAACAATATATATTCGATTCGATTTTGAGAAATATGCATACCTGAATTATTTAAATTTGTCTGATACTGCATATTTAAAATACATATTTTTACTGATAAGAAAAAAATGCCATCCTGTATGATAGAAATATTAAAGTTGAAATTGGGTACTAAAATATAAACCTTACAAATTCGGTTAATACGTATTAGTCAAATAAAACCTAATTTGATATGCTTACTTCCTGTTTTGGTATACCAGTAGTTTTTCGTTTGCCTTGATAATGTTAAAGACTTATTCACATAAAAATCGATTAAATATACCCGGGTATATCCAATCAGATTGATAATTGTTTTTAGAAATCAACAATTTTAAGTGTTTTGTAGGCTTTTGATTGTCTAGAATTTGAAACAAAGATGCTCTTGTTTTTCTTTGTGGTAAACAGACAATCTGTCAAATGTATATAATAAAAAAACCTTTAGTACACTGACACCAATGGGTTCTATGTATGACCAAAAGTGTAATAGTTAATAACGTTTCATTTATATTTGTGCAAAATATAGATATATCTAAAGAAAAAACAACTCCTTTTTGCCGCTAATTATACCCCTGCTCCGAAGGAAAGGGGGTATACTGTTTTACCCTTGTGTGTCTGTCTGTCTGTCTGTCCGTCCGTCCGTCCGTCTGTCTGTCTGTAACAAAAATGTCTGTCGCATTTATCTCAGCAACTATTTATCGCAGATGCTTGAAATTTTTACACAGTGTTTGTTAAGGCATTCCATATCGTGGGATATATTTTTGTACCAATCAGACGTCAACTTCCTGTTAAATTAGGACTTTGTTTATTTTTAGCAAAAATTTTCTAACCAATTTTTGTCAAAGAATTTTCGGCAACTGTTTATCGCAGATGCTTGAAATTTTTACACAATATTTGTATAGGCATGTCATATCGTGGGATATAGTTTTGTACCAATCGGACGTCATCTTCCTGTTTAATGAGTGTTTTGTTTATTTTTAGCCAAAATATCACAATATGTTTAATATTTCTATCCAAACAAGATATCTGTGAGCCGATGTTCACTAGTGATACCCCCGCTCTGATGTGAATATGCAAAATAAGCAAAGTCGACATTTAATAGAAAGCTGGCATCCGATTGGTACAGAAATATATCCCATATGGCATGCCTTAAAAAACACTGTGTAAAAATTTCAAGCATTGGGATAAATAGCTGCTGAGAAATCTATGACGAAAATTTGTTTAAAAATGTTGGCTTAAAATAAACAAAGTCATTATTTAACAGGAAGTTGACGTCCGATTGGTACAAAAATATATCCCACAATATGGCATGCCAAAACAAAAAGTGTGTTAAAATTTCAAGCATCTGCAATAAATAGTTACTGAGAAATCTTTGACGGAAATTTTGGCTAAAAATAAACAAAGTCGTCATTTAACAGGAAGTTGACATCCGATTGGTACAAAAATATATCCCACGATATGGCATGCCTATACAAATATTGTGTAAAAATTTCAAGCATCTGCTATAAATAGTTGCTGAGAAATCTTTGACGAAAATTTGTTTGAAAATTTTGGTTAAAAAATAAGCAAAGGCGTCATTTAACAGGAAGTTGACGTCCGATTGATACAAAAAATATCCCACGATATGGCATGCCTAAACAAACACTGTGTAAAAATTTCAAGCATCTGCGATAAATAGTTGCTCAGATAAATGCGACAGAAATTTTTGTGTACGGACAGACAGACAGACAGTCAGACGGACAGACAGACGGACGGACGGACGGACGGACAGACAGACACACTAGGGTAAAACAGTATACCCTCTCTCCTTCGGAGCGGAGAAAAGAAAAGAAAACAAGAATAAATACTGGAATCAATATATTAACAAAGAATTTCGTGTTGTTGTAAGGAATATATCCATAATTGTTGACAATTCCGAAGATTTAGCGTAGCTATAGATAGCGATTATGTGACAAAACACGTACATTCTAAATAAAAAAAAACTTCCTAGTCCGTTTAACCCGGAAATGTCGGTATGGCAACATTTGCTGTTAAAGGGATATTTTTAAATTAGTAAAAGTAAATATAAACAAGTATTCCTTTTAAAGAAATGATCGGCAATAATGATATATTGATAGCTAGAAGCAATCGACATGATCAGTTTGATGTAAAATAATTTAAAAAGTACTGTGTTTTTACAAATATAGAATATTTTAAATCTGTACACCATAATATCATTATTATAAACCGTCAACAAATTCAATTTTGAAATAAATTTGGGAAAAGCCGTTCGTAAACTCCTTGTCTAATTTCATATTTTTAACGTAATTATTAAATGTTAATGTATCTTCTTCTTCTTCAGAATACTGAGTAGGGCTCTTCAAAAAGCATAAACACGTATACAAAGAAAGAGTTGTATTAAAATAATTTAATGCGACTGAAAAACATTGAATGCCATTATAACTTGCTACTGAGGTCGCATTATAACGTATCCTTGTTTATATATCAAGCCGTCTTCCTCGCTACTATTATGCAACATCAATAGATCGAGGTCAGTTCATGGAGTATCTTTTTATGATTGAGGTCAGTTAATCGAGGTCAACTGCATTACTGAATGAATCTTTCGATCGAAATTCTTACGCGTGAGACAAAATGTGCATTCTTAAATTAACAGGTCGAACTGTATTTTATGTATGTTTGCATCTCTTAAGGTAAATGAATTGAAATAAAACTGAGTAAAATGTTATATAAATACTAAACCAACTTCAAGTTTTTAAAAGAACTACTTATGCAAGCGGAGTGTGTGCGCACGTGGAAGCATTTGCCGGATGCCTGATATAGAAACAACACATCCCGTATGAAACAAGTTTATATTGTAAAAAAAGAAGAACGACACAATTCACAGTAACATTGACCATTCATATGTGAATAAATCGACGCCATAATCCTAGACAGACGACACAAATTTTAATTTCGACGATTTCGATGTACTGGAAGACAAATGTGTTCAAAGTGTGGGCGGTATTTAGTGGAATGAAGGCCAAAAGTTTGTGGAACTAAAGCACCTTGCTGATCAGCTTGTATATGTACACTGTAACAATCGGCTGCATTTTTCGAATATCGAATGCGAAAAGCGTTACGGGTTTCGCAGTCTGCTTTATATCAAAGTGATAGCACCATTGGTTGATCTACTCAAACGGTTTTCAAAGAAAAAAAAAGAAACAACAAATATGTGTTTGATATCAATTCACTAGTTGAACCAGGTAAGTCTTATTAATTTGGCGTGAGTACTCTCTCTCTCTCTCACTCTCTCTCTCTCTCTCTGTGTGTGTGTGTGTGTGTGTGTGTTAGCAAACAACTACTAATAATAAAGAAGGACATATGCTACCCTTTTTCATCTTTCCGACATTTCGTCATTCTATCCTTCACTCATTCCTCCGTTGTATCCTCTCGTCATTCACTTCCTGATTATTGTTTTAACAACCATGGCACACATTAAGCTTAAATTTACCATATGGTGGTGTCATAGAAACATAAAGGCTGAGTTCGAATATGGTTTTGCCCCAATGATTTACGACTGAGTTATATCTCTTGAAAAAAAAATCAAAATTTTTCTTCGATCATTTTAAAGTCAAATTTGATTTATGGATGTGTTATAAGAACATGCAGGTTACATTCAACTTTGGTTCCTGACAAATTATATTTGGCATATACCTCTTGAACTTTAAAAAAAAGAAAGAGAAATTCTCAGTTTCCGGTATGTGTATGTATAAGAAAAGCATATATAAATATGTAAGTTAATGTATTCAGTAAAACATACAAGTGAAGTTCGAAATTGCTTTCAGTGAAACAATTTTTGACAGAGTTATGCCCCTTGTTCCTAGGAAAAATTGGGAATTTCTTAGTTTCTGCTCCCTATATATATATTTGTACTGCAAAATTTCTTATATTTCTGTTTTTCTTGAACAAAAAGACAGCACTGGAGGATATCAGCAAATTATATAAAAGAGGGAAAAACTTATGAACCAGACATCTCAACAGTAGTAATCCGTTCTGATTAAGAGCTTTACTCAGAAAACGAGAGTTCACTGGTGGTGAAAACATAGTGGTCTTCGGCTTTTACTTTTCCCCGCAACAGTGACATAATCGAATTTGCAGCTTTTAATTGGGAAAAACGAGTTGAAAAATTACATATCCCTATCCCAGGAATCAACAAAGAAAGCAAGTGAATTTATTGGACTGAAATATGATATTGGATCGGGGTGACGAGTTTTCTGGAGGACAAGGAATATAATGCATTGATATTAGACTTAAATTGTTAGATTATGTTAGCAAGCAAGAAATGCCAACTCTTGCAGACAGCAATGTATTGTCCTTAGAATTCTCGCCAAAAACTTCAAGAGCACAATTTTCTTGAAATATTTCTGCAGCACGTCGGTGATTGTTTGGACACACTCAAGTTAGCACGTAAATTATTTAATTTGGAGATTGTAGGTTCATGTAACTACAAACAAAAACACTGGTACAAGTCTCATAGGAAAATCCCACAAAGGACACGATGCTCTCGCCGATGTCAAAATCTTTAAATCTTTACAACGTTTTGTTTCCAAGTTTACATACAAAGAAACTGTTGCATTTCCTTTTTAATTTCACGTTCTTCAAAAGTCATTTGTGCCATTGGTCGAAAGAAAGCTTATCTTCAGTTCCAACTCATGAAAACTTGCTCTATCATACCATCGAGGAAACAAAGTAGGGGATAGTCTTTTTAGTAAGAACATGATTTAATGTAAAACACCAAAAAGGCTCACTTTGTACTTTTAGAAACAAAAGAGTAAGCATTGTTGAAATGGAGAGTGTCATGAAAGTGTATTACTTGTCCATCTTATATAGTTGCATTGCATTGTAAACAGCCACATTGTATTATTGTATATTTTGAAAATAGATGAAGTATGCAACAAATAATAGGGTATAAATACCATTACATGTAATATTGGTGTTCTTCGTTTACATTCATAAGCAATATTCATTAGATTGGTTAATTTTATGATGGGCACATTGTCTAGCATGTCTACGGTCAGGAAATGCATGCAATTATAACTTTGACGTTGTGTAACCTTGCTTTTTATCCCCACCTTGTTTGGGATTTCCATGTAAAAATACTTGATGCTTCAAGGTCGGAATTAATTGAAACTTTTGTAATTATGTCAAATATGACAAATATAGTCTTATTTCTAAGGCCAGGGACGCATATGTAATAAACATCATGATTTATTTGATAATGTTCTAAAAATGTTTTCTGATCTTTAAATCATCGATTTTCTTGATGTTATTGATGTTATGTCAAATGTCTTTGATTGACTTATATTTTATTCCCTCCAGGTAAATGTTTGAATATTGTTGTTTCATTAATAATTATGTTAGTTATGTTTGATTAATAAACATATTCTGCCTTAATGAGCTCTCGTTGTGGCCATGCTTTTTGTTTTGTAGTAGAATATAGTATTGGTCAAATTAGTCTTACTATAATTCAAAAAAATATTATTGAGCAGATATTCGTTAAAACCAAATAAGTGTCAGTTTGTGTCAAGTTTGTCATTTTTTTAATTATTAAAGAAAGAGAATGTTTTTGTTTGGCCATTGCTGCCTTTATTTTGCGTTCAGTATGAACTTTGTAGTGAGAAATAGTATTTTCAAAAATATAATTCTACAAGGAAAAATAATATATACTAATAGTTTCACATTTTTTAGCAGATCATTTTATACAACCAAACTAACGTCAGGTTTGTGTGTGTGGTTCTATTTTTTTTTTCTTTAAAAATTTCAAAGAACGGTAGGGGAAGGGGTTGTTAAATGACTATTTGTTGCCTTTTTGGCTCTAAAAGATACTTTAGTGAAAAAATGTATTGGTAAAGTAGTTTTCATTAACATAAAACATAAGAACTCTATTATTTTAGCAAATAAGTGTCAGTTTGTGTGTGACAAGTTTGTCTTTATTTGGGAAATTCTAAAGCGTATATGTGCTTGTTATCTAAATTGCAATTATAATTAAGTAATTAACTGTTAAAATATGTTTAAGCTTAGAAGTTTGATTATAAATTATATTAAATTTTGAGTGCATTTTGCATTATTAAACTGGTATTGGTCGTGTTACATATTTCATAATGATTTAAAGAGTGGAAAGAAAGTGTGTGTGTGGGGAGGGGGATGTAACTTATCACATCACAGCTCAGTAACAAACCCTCAATGCCATACTCATAGTTACACGTATTGCTTATACACTACTAATGATAAATTCGAAATTATGTACACACTACACGTAATATTTAAAATATATAAATTAAAAAAAAAGATCAATTAAATATCTTTTTTTTCAATTCCGTGTCCTACCTTAAGCATTGTTTTATTTTTCTTGTCGTCTTTAACATTGTTATTTTAGATTTAATTAAAAAAAATTGCAAGAGTTAAGGACAAAAACGTTTGATTTTTTTTTAAATAAAATGCCGTGTTTATAATATGTTTTTTCATTAATATGCAGGGAGAATTTTGTTTTGGTGTTTTTCTCTACTAAAACTATCTGATTCGAAGCTATTTTAACAATTTTGTGAAGCAATGTGCGATGCTTTAAAAAGTGTTTTATGACCAAATTTTTATAAGATATAAGATTATCTACGAATATTTATGATCATTTTATGTCATTAGTCGCCGCCCTTTTGCTCCTCTACTCATTCAACATACGATGGTCTAAAACACGGAAAACACTGTGTTTAGATCAATGAGTAATAAACCTTTTTTACTGTTGTGCATCATCTAGTAGTCAGTGCATGTTTCTAATAATCAGGCGTAACAAAGTATACCTAAATATATCAACTATATAGACCTACAATCTGATATCTTTCTTTAACATGGTTTTCTAGTTAGACAACAACAGACATTAAAATAAAAAAAAGAAATACACAGATCTGTGGTTCATAGATACAAAATGCTAAATTTGAATTAAACGGAAATAATTCATCATGACCCTTAATCCTATTGTTTAATTAGATAAACTGCTACTGTTTAATATTCTAATTTAAAACAAAACGAATTGCTTATACTAAATGTTTAAAAATTTTAAACAAAGAAATATCATCAATACTTCCCCTAAGTTTTGACAATGAAATACACTGTTTTAAATATTTACCATTTATAATTTAGATAAAGAAATTTTTCTTGACTTTACACATTTAATTATCATGAAACAAAAATAAATGAATAACACAAAGGACAGATTTTATTGTTTTTTTTTTTATTCTACCGGAATAATCCAGGTATGTCCTTGACTATATTGATCGAAAACACATGGTCACTGATAAGATTTGTTTTGTCCGGGTGCATACCTTTAGCGTTTTGCAGTGGCTCGTTAACGATAAATCAGAACTATGAATCGTATCTCAATTCTTCTATGTCTAGTTCATTTGCCTGTGACTCATTTATATAGTAAGTATTATTACTTTTTTTGTTGCTTATGTATTGAACAGCCGCCTAATTATCAGAGTAGATACATGTAATATTTTAGAAGACAAATCAGGTCTATCAATGCGTTCGGAGTTTTTCCAAACAAGTGTCTAAGGACGCAATTTCAAAACAAAGGCTAATATATTGATACTACAGTGGTTTCTCTATTTGACACTTTCATGAAAGTTTGCCTTTTTTATACTGTTTATTCACATTTGTCAAGTTGAAACAGTTGCACAGCTTCTAGTACACTTAACATAATTGACATATTTTTTTGTGTTACAGAATACATAGTTACCAGCAAAGCAAGTTTATGTAATGAACTGTTAGTCGATGTGAAATTAAATTATGTCAAGAATGACATTGAAACAAAGGTCTTTTTTTTGCATTTTTAGTCTTACTAGAAACTGTCGATATTCTTTAGTAATAAAAGATTGTGTTTATTTAGGTTGTAGCAATAATGGTTTCTATGGGACGTATTGTAACATTTCCTGCCCTAACAATTGTGGAGACAATACATGTCAATATTTAGGAACCTGTTTTTCATGCAAGACCGGCTTCCATGGAAGTAAATGCAGTAGAAGCTGTCCATACAATTGTGACGGAAACACATGTCGAATAGAAAATGGTGCGTGTTTGTTATGTAAACCTGGCTTCTATGGGAGTCAGTGTGGGGTATCTTGTCCAACCAACTGCAAAGACAACGTTTGTTACCAAGAACATGGGACCTGTTCTTCGTGTGAATCAGGTTTCTATAAAAATCATTGTGATACTCCATGCCCCACCAACTGTAAAGACAACAGCTGTGACTTTGATTATGGAACATGTTATCAATGCAAACCTGGATGGACAGGAACAACTTGCCAAAAAAGTCAGTGTAATTATTTTGCCATTGTATAAATTACTTTTTAAATGTAAACTAGATGGAAAGGTATAAACATACATGTTTCATTTATAACTAATATCAACAGAATGTGTAGATGGCTGGTTTGGTGAGGGATGTTATCACCAATGTTCAGGACATTGTCGGGACAACATTATCTGTAACTACGTGACTGGTCACTGTGAACGAGGCTGCTCTCTTGGATGGACAGGATACCGGTGTGAAAAAGGTAGCGGTTCTGTTTGTATGTTCTTGCTTAAAAATCAATTTAAAATAATTTAAGTGTTAAATGACACTTAAATATCAGCACTTTCAATGTAAATGAACACGAAATGCTTTTTTGGATTAATGACATGTAAAAAAAAATCAAAAATATATTTAAAAGAATGCGAGGACGGTACCTTTGGTTATGAATGTACCAAAATGTGCAGCAGCCATTGTTTGGATGATTCCCCGTGTAATAAAAAGACTGGTGTTTGTGATAGAGGATGCAGTCCAGGGTACATTAATAGTGACTGCGGAACAGGTTAGTGATTACAATTATTTTTTTACAAGTCAATATAAAACAAAAATAATTTCTAAACATGATGAACACTTTCTGTAATATGATGCATGTAAATATGTTTGATTTATAAAAGTTCTTTTGGCTGGCAGAAGTGAACGATGTCACAAGTTATCAGTTGCACAAGGTACAAAGATATTTAAACATGAATTGTAAACGTAAGGAGGGTCGCAAACTGGTTTTACTTTTAACATCTCCTTTAATTTCTATCAAGAATTTCGATGGTGTTATACAGTCAATTCAAGCATATATTTTACAATATACACGATAGCAGAGCATAACACTTAAAACCCATGGCACAGCATTGGAATCTCATATTATAACATTTAAATCCCAGATCAGTGATACATTTTTACTTATCATTTTGTTTTTTAATTTGAAACTCTCAAGTAAATGAGGCGTTTTTGTTCATTTTTTACAGAATACAATAGCATTGTAGCATACTATACCATATCATTAAGCCCTTCATTTTGATTTCTCATAGCATAACATAGAAATTTCATAGCTCTGCATTAGAATTTCATAGCATGTCATTACAATCGGATACCATAGCGACGCGAAAATTGTAAAGATATGCATGAAATGGTTGTAATAGTTTTGCATTTATTCATATTTTTTCATTTAAATACACGTCATTTTCTTTGAAAGAAAAACCATTCATTATTTATGAATTTAATGTGTTATCCCTTTACTTAGAGTGTTCAACCGGATATTTTGGAATGAACTGTCGCGAGAATTGTAGCGGCCATTGTGTTAACAATGAATCATGTGACCACGTCACTGGGGTGTGCTTTAATGGTTGTCAGGACGGGTACATTGGAGCACGTTGTGATGAAAGTGAGACATTCAATACATTTACATTTTCCACCTATTCTTAAGAACTACAATATTATACTTCTATTTGAGGAAGACAATATTTTTTTTTCTTTTTGTTTGTATTTTAATTATCACAATTTTTCCTACACATATTTCAGTATGCAAAAAAGGATATTACGGCAAAAACTGTTCTCTTGTTTGTTCTCCTAATTGTAAGACGTGTCGACACACGGATGGATTGTGTTCTTGCAAGGCAGGATGGATGGGTCCAAATTGTACTACAGGTAATCAAAATTACACTGTGCAAGGGCCATAACGATTGTGTATACATGGATCTGTCCCTTTGTGTCTGCCCGCATGCTAATGATTTTTATGAAATGTGAATATTCTTTGCACTCGAAATGGTTTAAGACGATTTTTCCAGAGTGTGTTTGGTCGTTTGGAGAGAATTGTCAGTATCCATGTGGTGGATACTGTATCGATCAAAGATGTGACAGATTCAACGGAAGCTGTCTGTATGGAAATTGTACACTAGGTAATGCATTTTATGGTAATCTGTTTATCCAGTTTGTAAAAAATAATTGTTTGAAAATGTTCTGTTGAAAATTGTACTGTAAGTAATGCATTTAATTTGATTCAAATTTGTGATGAAATAAAAGTTTCATATTACTCGTTTGGTAAGTGTTCAATTGGTATTTTTCCCCTTCAGATGTACTACATTTATTGTTTGACCTGTAAAGACGTCTCAAAACCCTTACAAGTTTATTGTATTTACTGTTCAACACAGGTACTCAACAGAATGACGATTCGAAACATATAACACCAGTAACCATAGCTTTTATTGTTGGACTCTCGGCCTCAGTCATTGTTAACATTGTTGCCATTGGTTCCTTTCTGTTAGAATTGAGGTACACATAGTAACAGGTAACCATGTACTTGACAACAGAGTGTTCACTTCAGTATTTTGTTTTCTTTCATTCATAAATGAATTGACTTAAGATATGGATATAAAATTAAGGATCCATTCAAAGTATATGGAAAACAGAAACTGTCAATGTTGTGACTCTGCTGGTTCAACCTGCACATTGAAGAACGAATCACTACAGAAAGTCTACACTACACTAACATTTGAAGTCTTTTGAAAAAAAAAAAATCAGCGGTATCAGTTTTTACTTGCATTGCACTTTTGTTATTTTAACTATTTATATTTTTGTTATAAAATTTAAAAAAAAAACATGGACGTTGTTATTAACCTATATTGAAAAGAATATTGACTTAATGAAAACCTTTTTTTTTCTTGCAACAAGGACATTTTTTTGTTCTGAATACTTAATATGGGATCAAATAATAAATCTTTAGAATCTTTCTCAATACATGTTGGTCGTCAATTAAAAAAAAAGACTTATTAATCAAAATTGAAGAAAAAATGTTGCATTGATTTATCTACATAGTTAAAAAAAATTGGAATTAATCTTTTTTTCTTAAATATTGTACTCATTGCAAAAAAGCAGTTTTGGAAAATATATCTTTTTTTAGATAGATGGCAATTTCTTCTTTGTGACACTATAAGTCAAACACATTCTCCTGTGTATTTCTTAACTCAGATGTTTTATTAAAAAAAAGCTACAGACTATGTTAATTAAGTGGTGATTGTGAACTTTATATTGTTAGAATGATAATAAATAAATACTTGATAAATGTTCAGGATTAAAGCTCCCATGAAATTTTACGATACTATTCTTTTTGTTAAAAAATGTCCTTCTCCGGACCACCAATGTGTATTAAGCCGGTGTTTCCCCCTGATATTCGCGGTGCTAAGCAGATTGACTCCCCCTTGATATAAAAACCAGTCCGCCGTATGTAAACTCGTGCATATACTGGTACCCGACTTAAGCTGGTTAGACTGAGAAGTAGAAGTGCCTTGTGACACACCGACAAAAGCAACGACCACAGCAGGGCTTGAACCAGCGACCTTTGGAAACTAGCCTAACGCTTATATACACATTACTTTTGATCCTTATTTTGTTAAGGACTGTTCCATCTGTCTCTCTGCATGACGCATACTTAAGTATTATTTGGCTTCCAGGCATCTATTTATTTATTTCTTCCAATTTCAACTAGCCATTTTGCATTTAGTGACCTAATATAACCCCGATTGTTGCATGTTGTCGATCAAAATAATTTTTAAAAAAATGTTTAAAGTTGTAATCATTGATCAGTGATCATAAGTCCACAAGTGGTTTACTGTAAATGTCTTTAATTCCACGTGTATAACATTTCACGATTTCATCTGTAAGTGCCTTTAAAACACGGTGTTTTTAATTTCAGGGATAATCGATTTCTTATCCTAGAAGAGTAAATCCTGATTGTAAAATAATCTGTTGAGTGATAAATCTGCATCATGTTATTTACATTATTTTCTTTTGAATAACGCAAAATCAAAGCCTTATTTACGTTAAGTGCTATGAGAATAATAAAACATATTTGTGTCAAATGTAATAAGTACTGGTGTAAAATGCGCATTTGATATTTTGGGCATGCAAATTAAGTGAAAAACGTACATGTAATCTGTTAGAGAGAGGTACACCTTATAATCAATCAATCTGCTCAAAATAAATGCCGATCGCAGACAGCGTCATAGTTGTACAGGAGTCGCTGCCCTAGGGAGATGTCCAAGATAATAAGTGACAATGAGAAAGCCTTGTTCACAATGCCTTCGACAGAGCCGCAGAGATAAAGGTGAAACAAATATTCTGATATAAACATTTGTTTAATTACGATATTAATTGTATAAAATTAACGTAATACTGATACTTGCTATTTTAACGAATTTTAAATATACTAGGATTACGATAAACAAGTGGTAACTTATGCCCCGCTTCAGGACACATGCATCTGTAATGGCGGCCTACACGGAGATGGTGACTGCACAGCTCAATATTCACGGTGGCTTAATGTCCACGGAAAATTGTTTGACCGTGAACATAGTGAAATTAAGAACATCGTAATGTTTTCTACGTCTACAGTATATAGGACTCATTAAGGTTATACATTTTTGGTCGTTAAAGAATGCATGCCCCATGAACAGACTTACTAATGTTTGGGGGCAAACACAACATTTATGGGGATCAGGAAGCATTCTTATAGACGACACTAGAAAAGAGAATAGTCAAATACCGTCACTGAGAATATTTCCCTACAGGAACTGTAACACAGCGGTCCTGTCATTCTTCAGGCCACTGAGAATGTTTTCCATGAGAAAATGTTACTTATTGGTCTTGCTTTTATTCGGGAAGTGCAAGTTAAGCCAGGGGAAGTTATTACTTCTTCTCATTGTGTGTGTTTAGAAACACTCTTGGTGTACGCTTTTTAATACTGCATAAGTTTAAAAACAGGAATCAATGTGGTAAAATGGGAATAACAAGAATTTTAAACAGTTAAATACAGATTGCAAATGGAATTGTTGAATTCAAATAGACCTTCAGTAGTTATTGTAATTATCAGTTTTAACATGTAGCAAAATTGAAACATTCAGAGTGGTATTAAATAATCAAATACTACATGTATTAGAAGTGAATGTACTGCAATTATTAATAAACGATGGACTAATTAATCCTAACTCACATGTTGCGAGTATACGATTCATAGAGCGTTCCTTATTTTATCATGCTGCACGGGTTTTGTAACCGGACCCGTGACAAGCACATTAAATCTGATTTTCATGATAGGAGTTTAAAAATTCTCTACATTACCTTCCCGTCCTTATTTTGTTAAATTGGTAAGACAACGATTAAACGACGTACATACATATCTGTATATAGTAGTTGTTGGAATCTTAAACAGTTTCAGTTTTTCAATTTTTTTTTTACTAAAACGAATCATGTTGTGTTTTTCTATGAAGAAGTCTCCACTAATCTTTTCCCACCAAAAACACGTTGCAGAAAACGCTATCTGATTATAGGGATGAAACAGATGTTTTTTTTTACCCATTGTAGCTCGTGAGCTGTCCGATAAGTAATTCATATTATCAAAGCTAAGTACTCTATACAGGTTCGCAATTCTTGGTTCTAATCGGATGTAAGTTAAGTAAGTCTCCTAACTTGGTTTTAAAATTTTTACGTTTTTGGATTTGTAATGTCTGGATATCCAACGGCGAATTCCGAACAGAGGTTTATTGGTCTCATGAGGATTCACAACATGTACGATTGATTGTCTTCTAATTTTGTTTCCCGAAATTTATTAAGTCGTTCCATTCCCATGAATGTAATGTACTTAACTCCTTTCATTTTGTCCTTTCTTTACGACTTCTTTATCAAGTTCCAATTTGTGCACATGACAAAGTAGAACGGTGGCGCTGATTGGAGTCTAATATATAGAATTTGTCCCATTTCATGAGAGTCTGTGCTTTTTTCTTCAAGTTAAACATATTGAATTTATCTGTCTTCGATATTTTGTTTTTTTACTTTTGGAATCCAGGTCGTATTTAACAAAAGTTACATCAACTTTGGCATGGTATTTGTTTTTATTTTAATTATTTTTTTTAACAAGCAGTTCTGCTTTAAGGAGATTGACGGAATGTTATTGTGTAAAGATTGTATATTTTCTGCAACAAACAGTGAAAACCCGATACAAAACGTCTTACTATATAATAGCGAGTGCACAATGAAAAATGAAAGTCGTACAGTATTATTAATAACACTAAAATTTCCCCCCAAGGAGTCAAAACACACTCATTCTGTAGTTAAATTATCTTATTTGCATGGAAGTAATTTCTAGTAATGTTTCCAAATGTAATCCTAATTCTTCCTTAAATAGAAAACTCTACGGAAGCATACACTGTGAAAATAAAGTTTTATCAAAGAGCATGACATGGTAAAAATGCAATTATGTCATTCTGTTTTCTATTTGGAAACTTTAGCTATAGCATTATCATATGGTAAGTAAATGCGTTTAACAAATCTGATGCATTGTATTTTTAAAAAAAAGTATTATTTTTTATATTAAATTAATGTGCACAAAATATAACATCTTGAAAAGAAAAGAAAATTACAGCATGAAAACGTAACTTCCATGGTCTTAATAAATCGTTGCACATCCGTCAATTTTAAATACTATAATTACAAAAACTTTACTTAAACAATATCATTCTTATTAAATAGTTATCAAACTTTTTTTTCAACGAGCATTTATGATAGTTATATGCACATATATAAATATTTACAGAATTGAATCGGTTTTTTTTTTTTTGAATGGAATTTTCTGTAAAAAGGGTTTTATTTTGCATTGGATCTCTGCTGTGGTGCACAATTGATGTTATACATGTATTTCTGATTACTTTCTTCTTTAAAGATCGTACGCAGTTAGATTTCCTTCTCATCTGTTTCTTCAGTAAAAAGAAACTATCCAGTTTTCTTATCTGTTATTTTTTACAGCACAAGTCTCTTATAAATTCGTATCCTTAGCTCTTAATTCTTACATAGATAAATAATACATGTTCATATTAATTTCTAAAAAAAATGACCTCGATAAAAACCATTATATGACTGAATCTCTACAGTGACCGTCTTTTTTAGATAATCTATCCTACAGAAAGATCGCCACACAATCGCATACATATTCAAGCAACGATTATGACGCTAGTAAAGCGGTTGACGGCAACATGGCAACATGTATGAGGACGCTAGAGATAGGACGTACCTCTCCTCAAAATACGGTCTGGTGGAAGGTGGATCTTGGTGGAGTGTACACGATTATCAGTATCAATATACTGTTCAGGGCGTATGATGGTTACGGTATAAACTTTGTTTAACTTTTAGAAATGTTCGACAGCATTATATTTGTAGATTGTATCGCTCGGTAAAAGGCAAACGTAACTTTATCTTTCGCACTATTTAAATATTTAAGATTTACAATCTTGCATTTTATTAGAATATGCATTGCTTGGTTTTTGGTTTATGTTCGATGTATGTACACCATTAGTGTAATGCAACGCTCAAACGTTTTATTTGCTTAATGCGTTGTCTTAATCATTTCTTTAATATAGAAGACAGACAGCGAGGTCGTTTAGCAGGATTCTCTCTATATGTTTCAAACAGCAGTTTATCAACCAATACAGATATAAAGAGTTCCACTTTGTGTTACAAGGACGGACCTCACTTACCGGCCATCAACTTCACCACAAGATGTATTAAGGAAGGGCGTTATGTCATATATTATAATGAAAGACTTAATGAAGTGACTTACCCTGAAGGTTACGAAATATCTAACGATTTTACGGAACTGTGTGAGGTAATCGTAAAAGGTATTGCGTTTCAGTTCAACCAATACACATTTTTAATACGTCATTATGTTCAATCATTAGTCCGAGTAGGTCAATTGTCTTTCAAAAACATATTTATCTTATCTAACTCATAGTTATTCATTATAATAACTAAAAAACCTTTCATTTTAACATTATTGAATTAGTTTAGCTTAGTTAGAATGTTTTGAGTTTTCACCATTTAAAATTTGCCTGTGGTATAAACTGTGACATTCTAGCCTACCATTAAAATGGAATAAGTACCCTACATATATACCACAAAGAGATAACATTTCACTAAACTCAAATTTGCCAAAGAGAAGCGTTCTCGTGATGTTCATATCAATGCAATAAAAACTTTCTTATTTTTTTCTGTTCTGTTTGAGTCTGTGTCAAATTTTGTGTCAAGTATTACACTTGCTTTTCGTTACATGTAGGGCGCAATACTACCTGTATATATGGAAGTAACTGTGACATCCCATGTCCTGTTTCCTGTAAAGACAACGTTTGCCAAGAACAGAATGGAAGTTGTTTTGACTGTAAACCGGGTTGGCTGGGATCTTTTTGTAGCGCAAGTATGAACTCATTTTCCATTGATATCATTCACTTGGATTTATATTGAAAATAAATTAAGATAGAAGAGTTACATTTTCATAACATAGTAACAAAAATAATCTCAAGAACAACAAAATTAACTTTCTTTCTATTGACAATTTGAGAGGACGTGTTATAATGAATAAAATTGTTAATTAATATAATTTTCATACTGGTGGTGTATAAGAATAACAAAAAATAACACAACTATTTTTGTTAGCTTCCGGAATAGGATGGTATGGTGTAAACTGTTCTCAACCGTGTGAAGGACATTGTAGAGACGGCATTACCTGTAACCACGTGACTGGTCTATGTGACAGGGGATGTGATGCAGGATGGACAGGATACCTGTGTAATAAGGGTAAATATATTTCAATGTTTTTATTCGAAATTACTATAAAAAGAATGTTAGTTTTACCAAGTTGCAACCATCAACAACACTCCGCCCACCAAAACGTGTCTTACTTACTACTGGAATATAGTCCATAAACGAAATAAGGACATTTGTCTAAAAGGTTTGAAAATGTAAGAATAAAAAGTGTTAAATCACACTATCCTGGAAACGATACACAAAAGTAATACAATTCGTCGTTAAAAACGCTCGCAGATTAAACAAAAAATGAACCACCTTAATTTTTTTTTAACAAAATGCAATTTAGAAACTCAATACAATGAAATATTGTTTATTTTGCATACGTCCATTAACTAATTTGTCCGTTTCAACCATACACTTTGCCGTTTTGTAAAGTTTTTTTTCGAAGAATGATAACAGACGTGGTTTATTGCTGCATTTTCTAATATAAAATATTTATATTGTCGTCCGTCAAATAATCGAGACAAACTTCAAAAGATCAATAAATAAATGTAATTAATTTTTTTTAAAGTATTCCAACTACGGCGGCATTAAATATTTAAAATGGGACTTTATAGCTTGTTAGCCTTTTATCCGTCAGAAACAGCTGATGACTATTGAAACTTCATGCATACATCATGAACTGTCAGAAAAATAACATAAAGAAATTATTGACTCGGGCAAACGTTTATCTTTGAAAATATTTTGTATCAATTTATTATTGTGCACATTAGTTGAAGTTAAAAGAGTCCTTCTTACTCATAATGTTCGCATATTTACTTTCTGAAGAGTGCAATAGAGGGACCTTTGGTTATGAATGTGTCAACACCTGTCATTGTCTGAACATATCTTCATGTGATAAAAGAACAGGAACATGCGACGGAGGGTGTACCCCCGGATATATAAACAACAACTGTAGCACAAGTAAGTATTATGATCAGATGTACATCCATAAAGAATCTAAAACAGTAAGTAATGGTCAGGAATACAATACCAGTGAGAGGAACAGTTGAAGTTATAGTAAGAAAATATATGTTTAATCGGTCAATGATGTGCAGAGGTATAAGGATTTTGTAAGTCGAATAACAGGTCAGCAGATATTAAGTATAAGTTATTTTGTCTTATAATGATATAATATTTGCCCATGTTTTGGATTGATGGGAATATATATGTAATTTTATGCACACCACGCACTTGCTTCAGATTATACATCATTAAAGCTTCAAAACGTTATCGTTAGGATCGCTTTTTATATGCATTGTTGGTTGTCTTAAAACATACGATTTAATTAACAATTATTTCATTTGTATTGTATTTGTAAGTATCCGTTTGGAATGATCTTTATCAATTTATGAAACAACATCCCATGTGAATGTTATTATATGAAAAGGATGCTGTGGAATCATTTAGAATCGTAGTGGCCAATTTTCGTGCATAGTTGGTTTTTTTTTTTTTGCATATTCGTAGGGATGTAATTTCCTGGATGTGTTGGTTTTAAGTTTTAGTAAGAAAATTTACTCTTTCAAAACTTGTGGAGGACATAAATTTGTGGGGGAGGGCTACCCACGAAAACCACGAAAACTGAGCCACCACGAATTTTAACGAGTCCACAGTACATCGTTTTTAGCTCACCTGAGCTGAATGCTCAAGTGATCTTTTTTGATCACATTTTGTCTATCGTTCGTCTTACGGTCTGTCTGTCCGTCTGTCTGTCTGTAAACATATTTTTAACATATTCTCAAAAACCACTTGTCCAAAGTCAACTAAACTTGGCACAAAGCATCCTTAGGCTAAGGGGGTTCAAAGTTGTAAAAAATAAAGACCACGTTCTTTTGCAAATGAAAAAAATGACAAACCGTTAACCATCTGAAAATGCATTAAACGAAATACAAATCCAAAGCAGAGCAACACGGACCTCCAAATAGATAGAGGTAGGATAAGTTGTCTAGGAGGAGTGAGCCTCATCTGCTGACCGGTCACACCCTCCATATGCTCTTTGTCGTAATCGGGGAAAAAACCCCGAAAAAGTCCGTGAACAATTGGGTGATTAATTATGGTTTAACAATTAGTATAAAAAACGTCTGTCAGCATGCGACCCAGTGGACGATTTAATTTGCTGATAAGCTCGTTGTATCGAACATAGAACTTACGAAAAGATGACTTCAAACGAGACTGTTGATAGTCCTGTTTTATCAAATTGTTTGTCAGTAGCTTGCTTCGTCTTAGAAACTGTTCATACAAAGAGCATGCCCTTGTGTATCAAATAAACTGAAAGACAAAAACACCATATGCAAGTGATGAAGGTATATTGCTACATAAGCATGGAAACTCGACTATAGAAAAACTGAAGTCATCGCATTTATCATGAAGTTTTGTTGTTAGGTTACCATCAATGTCATGTCCAGTAAAATATCCAAATATGGAACAGATGACGCAGACCATTTGGGCAAGAAAGCTAAAACTTGTTTGGAAGAATCGTTAGGTAGTGAGATTTCAAGTTTATTCATATCATGAATCCCGGGGGGGGGGTGTAAGATGGGGTCACAAAGGGGGTTACAAATTTTTACATTGAAATATATAGAAAAATATCTTTAAATCTTTTTCTAAAAAAATTTGGCTTAAAAAGCTAAAACTTTAGTGAAAGCAACTTCAAATAGTGAACAAATCACAATCACAATCTTTAGAAGTAGTGTGGGGCCACATTTTGGATTCAGGTGTACAAAGAAAAACATTTTAATCATTCACACAAACTGAAATGTCATTATATATGCTTTTACTAATATGCAAGCATTTTTATATATTGTTGATTCTTTAAAATTGTTTAAGCGTTGGCCCGTGGACGTTTATTGGGCCTCACAAGGCGTTCAGAGTTTTGTGTAGGTTTATATCCTGTATATAAACAATTGTTAAGGGTCTTTTTGAAAAATGCAATGCTAAATATGATATGACTATAAAATCATCCTGTTAGAAAAGGGACTTGATTAGAAATATAAAAATATCCAGGGGGAAACACATTTTTTTGGTACAGAATCTACATGTATTATACCACATTGTCCAGATATTTTGTATTATGACTCCTTGAAGCTGATTTTATCATGCCTATTGTTGCTCAGGTGAGCGATGTAGCCCGTGGACCTCTTGTTCTCACTGTGTGAAAAAAGCGAATTTGATGATAGACAATTAAGTGCAAAATGAAGATAATGCATAAACTACACGAAATTATTTACATACGAGTTGACTGTTTATGTAACGTAATTCCCTTACGTACTATTTAAGGTCAGACGACAGGTTCCTTAATTTTATATAACATTTTCCAGGAATTTGTTAATGGTTTACTACTACTCTGACAAGCTTTCTTGCAAAAAATTAGGAAACCTTACCAGGCATTTCTGCAAAATACTAGAGAATGCATTTTCCTATATAATCTTCTTGTAAATACACTTGAATTGCTGATATAAAAATAAATAAACAATAGAGCACAGCAAAATTCACTATATTGGGTCGGGATTTGAACTCAAAACCTACGCTTCTGGTAGAGATCGGCCACGGCTCTAACCACTCGGCCATATAGGCATATATCCATATACAAGTAAATTTTAATCATTTTAAAAATCAATATAAAAACTATAATTTTTATTGGAACTCTTTATTACGAAGAGATACAAAAATGGTTTGCTCGAGGAATTTACGTGTCGTCGGACCTATATTATGCGGGATACAGGTAAACTTGTTACCTTGTTCCATAGAATTTCGATTTTTCACATCCAATATTGTCATAATTTACAGTACATAATTAATTTATTTCTATATATATTTTAAATAAATTTTCTTTCAAAACAAACGTTTATACAATGTACAAATTAGGAATGTGTATTGTACTCTCATTTGAAAGAAAAACGTTGGGAATAATCGTAGAATTTAAAACGGGAATATGTAAGCTTGACCGCTTTTATTCAGCGTGTCGCTCTTGTTCATATGATTAAAATTGTCAAGACACAATGAATGCTTGATATAGGCTGAAGTTAAAATTATGCAAAACTAACTCGACCGAACAAAGTATTGAGAGAGCTGTGACGACAATAGAGAGAATGAATGTTAACAACTGTCAATGTTCTAAATTCGTTTTAAACGTTTTAAATTCACATTGCTTTATAAAAACTGCTTATCGTTGTTTTAGAATGAATCCTGGCTTTCGTGAAAAAAAGTTCCAAAACAAAAAAACCGCACGATAACGCACAAACACGCACGGTAAAAAACGCAAACCAATTTTCCTGATACATGCACGATCACCCACTTTAAGCGAACTATTTAACACGAGTCAACAATAACGTTGTTACCACTGTATATACTAGTAACGATATGCTTGAGAATTTACACATCTTTATTAATGAGATTCTTTATGCACTTGTTTTCAAATAGACTGTCCATATAAGTATTTCGGGATGAACTGCTCAGAGCGTTGTAGTGGACATTGTATTAACAACAAGACATGCGACCATGTTAGTGGAGAGTGTTCGGATGGTTGTCTGGACGGATACATTGGAATATTTTGTAATGACAGTAAGATACAGGAATACAATTGCTCTATTAAAAACCAATTTCAAAGATTATATTTTGTATTTGTTTTCAATAATCCATATTGTATCAAATTTTTATGCGCACATCAGCGTGCATTGACGGATATTACGGACCAGACTGTTCCAAAAAATGCCAGTCAAACTGTAGAACTTGTCGACACACAGACGGAATGTGTACTTGTGATGCAGGTTGGATAGGTCCTAAGTGTAACTCAGGTATCAATTATTTCAAAGATAATTTATCACAACAATGACTACTCAATAGATAATATATAAATCAATTGTTTTTCAATTATGTTTTTGCTTATAACGTTAAGTGTGGAGCGGTTTAAGTATGTTGTTACATTGCATATTAAGATAGATAATGAAATGAAAAATACAAATACAAAACTGGTTGTATGTAAGTGATTTCATTTCAGAGTGTGTTTGGTCGTATGGCGAGGACTGTCAGTACCCATGCCATAGGCTCTGCCTCAACCAGACGTGTGACAGATTTAATGGGAGTTGTTTGTATGGTTTTAGTGATGAATACATGTATTGTGAATTAGGTAAGATAAAGTCGTACAATAAAAACAAGTCAGATATCAATAGTTCTGCGCATTGATAGCCTGTATATTTACAGACACAGATGACATACAGATGACAAACACACCATTGTTGGTTGTGATCTCAGTATCAATTTTAGTCAACGTGATTGTCATAAGTGTAAAGCTACTCCGTCAAAGGTAATTTGCTTCATATACACATACTTAATTTATAAATATATCTGTTTCAAATTAACAATTCTATGTTAGTATTAACATTTAAGAGTTTATTTGATGTAACAAAATATATAGGAAAACCTCCTCTAAGCAAAAACATAGGACGTGTATTATCAAAACGTGTTGGACAACTGATTCTGAACAGACCAATACCGGGAATAACGACCCTTATCAAGAGCTTGAAGAGAGGAAGAAGGAGAACCTTTATCAAAATTTAACACTACAATAACTTTGCTTTGTATTTATTGTCATTATGTTAGTATCAATCGGTGGAGAAAGATGTAGATACTGTAGATAAGAAAAATAAAATACATTTGTTTTCACTTAAGGGACCAGGCAAAATTTATCACAATGATAGGACCGGTACAAATAAATATATCCATTGAAAAAATTGAAATGTCCTATGGCTTTCCGGTTAAAAAAAATGTCCTATGCCTTTAGGCTTAAAAAAAGTGACTGCCCCATGGATATATATCTTCATAAGTAAATTGGCATTGAAAGTAGGAATTTCTTATCCTGTTGACAAAAAATAGGCTTTTATTTAGTTCATTACTGAGAATAAATACTTTAAAACAATTTTAATCCATTTAATCATTAGATTTATAAATTTGCAGCAATTTATTGTCTGATTCTATGAAATATCATTAAGCAACCTGACTTAAATAACCCATTTAAAAAAAGAAGAATATTTGTCTTTCAAATGTAGTTTACATGTGGATAAATGCAGTTATATTACAAATATATATATACAAAATCTCTAATAACCAAAGTTTATGTTCCTTCCTGTCAAAAAGTGATATTTAAATTGTATTTATGCATGTTGTATACATAGTTGAAAATTCCCTCCCACCCATCTTTCCAATTGTCTCCATTAACATTACATGTAGGATATGGAAGTATACATTTGACCTTCAAATAACATCATTCTGCTATGATTTCTTGTACTAATTTGCAACGTATTTGCTTTTTTTTGACGGAGGCTCTATGAGCCTCCTTTGTTGCTACCGGTCAGCTCACATTTACGTCGATAGTGGATTTGACGGACACCACCTAGCGGCAAAAATTGCAATATTCGTTTGGAATTCATATTTCAATATTATTATTGAAATAAGTATCTTATTTGCAATTACAATAAATAGAATTATACATATTGCGATCAATAAACGTCATTTTTCTCGAAAATTTGATTCCATATGTCAAATTCCAAGTTAGTACAATGTATGAATATGCATAAGTTTGAGAATAGCAATTATGTGTAATCGTCTAGTGGCTATTTATACTTTTTATACAGCTTCCTGTCCGTGACGTCAAATAATGAGGATTCCTCAAAAACCATATTGTGTGGACCGAAATATTGAATAATTATGAGATTCAATAGATAAACACGGCGTGGTTCTTAGTCAGTATTGTATATTACTTGCGCATTATCAAATTATATACTGCGGAGATATATATTTATATTTGCATATCCATTGTTCTCTCTCACTGTAAGTCCATACGGAGGAACTGCAATTATTTTTCTATAATCGCGCTTGGTCTGTCTGTATACTATGACGTCATAAAGGTGTGACGTCATATACTTTTGCATGACGTTATAGATTTAAGGTAGCTCGCGGGTTTACCTGCTTGTGAGAAAACCTACCTTGAAAATTTGTCCACGTGATCCATAGGTTTTATAGTTTTATTTCTAAAATGTATTTAAGATTCGTCTGCGCGGTAATAATGTTATTGTGTTTCAAATACAGTGTCATTAATAAAATCAAGCAGCGCCATTTCAATGAAATATATAGTAAAATGCACATTTTAACCGAGAAACGCATTACAAAACTATGCTCCAAACTTTTAAACGATTCAGACGAAATTAATCATACTCAACACAAAAACAGAGGAGATAATTATGAATCAATTCATAAAAAAATATCAGTATGTGTTCTCGGCCAATTTTTGGCAAAAAAACTTTAAAGATTTAAAAGATTTCTCAAAACCTTGTGTTTTCATTACGACGTTAGCCTGACGTCATCGTTTCCTTACTTCTTAGAACACCAAAATTGAAATGCATTTATTGACAAGACTAGCTGTTTAACACATTTTAGAACATGTAAATGCTTATTAAACATTATTGTGAATGTTATCAAATGCAATTAATGTAAGGCTGTAAAGATACAGAAAATTGCTATTTTATGAAACTCTGAGTCAATCAATGCAAAAATAAAATGCCAGGCAACTACTGACATTATAAGTAAGTAATCGAATAAAACAGTTATCTCAAGCCAAAAGAAATTTAAGAATTTAATCGGTAGTACAGATTACGGAAGTTATAATTGTAAAAAAAAAAAAAGCGAAGTTAATGCATACATTCTATTTTAAAACATGACTTTAAATGGAAGAGTTCTAACGCACACTCATTCTTTATCTTTATAGAACAAAATGTGACAATGTATGTGACATCTTTAAATTTTTTCAGCACTTGATAATATAAATCTTTGTATAAACAGTCATAAACCGCATATAAGCTTTTTAAAATATTTTCTTTTATACTTCTAAATATCTTATTTGTCATTTTAGAAAAAAATTATGAGTTTACTATGACGGTCAACTCTTTACGTCGATTCCTATTGTGACGTCAGCAAACCCGCGAGCTACGTTAAACCACTATACGATACATCATGTGTTTTTCTCCAACTCTATAAAATTGATGTTTGTAATTAAAACATACCTTATGATTACATTTTAAAGGAATTACTGTTATAACATATCATTGATTCTGTTTAAAAAATCTATTTGAATTAAAAAGATACATTACAGTCTGAATATTTATTTTTGATGCAATAGCTAAATGTCAAGGTCTAGGCTAATACAGGGTATTTGCGAGTGGTAAAATGCAAATATAAGTATTAAACAACGATTATTCAGTGAACATGGCGTTATGAATAGCAACTGCTCTGCTGGCATATTTTCCATGATGCGCTAGCGCGCATCATGGAATATGCCAACAGAGCAATTGCTATTCATAACGCCATGTTCACTAAATAACGTTTTTTTCTTAAATATGTATAGCTATCCTCCCACCCCCGGCATCGATCCAATAAAATGATTGTTCCACAAGTTGAACCACTGCTATGTTAACTTGAGTATTCCCCCATTAAGTACAGACAACCGTGACCGTAGCATGGCACATTTTAGTTTAGTTTTACTTGGCATGCATACTAAACCTACTATAAGGATAGTGAAACAAATAAATTAAACATCCAGATTACACCTTTTAACGCACCCACCCCCCCCCCCCCACAGAATGTACATATTTTCTTTTAAAAGTGAAATACGGAGTATTACAAGATCTACCGCGGTAAATAGTTTTAGATTTAGCTTTAAAGAGATATTACAGCGAACTCTCTTATCTTGGACATTTCCTTTTTTAAACATAGTTAGATAAAAGAATAGAAGTCGTGCATATACTGAAAGATTGAATCTTTTTATAGCAAAAAAAGATCGCAACTGCATGTTAAATATTTTTCGGAAATTCTAAATTTATATCTCTAAAATTTTGTATACACCACAAGTAAAATCTGTAAAAATTTGTTGTATTTTCATCCCTTGCAAAAAGTCACAACGAAAGATATACAGTTGATGCGCTAAGCTGTTGATCAACAGGCTGAGCTAGCAATATTTACTTTTTGGACCGCCTGAAATGATTAAATCAACGGTAATTTTGAGCAAAATGAGCTGTAGCGTCTCATATAAAATATTTCATCTCCATAACCTTTGGAACGCTTAAAAATATATTTGATCACTCTACAATCGAATCGTACATTCTGCAAGAGAAGATAAACAACCATGCGAGATTGAGATCATGCATGTATTACCTACATGTAACATTAGGTATGCGAAATTGAGATCGTGCATGTATTACCTACATGTTACATTAGGGGTTTTTAAGCAGGAACAATTTTTTCATATGAAAAAAGTTCACTGTTCAAAAGTTTTTATTGATTAAATATCATAAACTTTAGTATATATTGTGAATCATTAGGTATAATACTAACTAACAAAATATTTTTTGTTTATAATTTGTTTTTGCATATTCCATAAATGAGCATGCATATGTTAGCAAAGTAGTTTCTGTCCTGTAGTATTTAGTATTGCAAACTCTTAATTGATACTCTAAACCTTCTATACCTTAAAATTTGAAGAAGAAAAACCATTATTATTTTTGGGAGTTGATTTTTATCAACACTCCTTTGCAGCTACTCTGGCAAACCGGAAGTGAAACTGTGTTTGGACCTAGCCAGATCATCACCGCTGACAAGACCTTGTTGTAAAAAATAATCGATAAATTCGATGTAATGCATTCTGAAGCATTAAATATTATTATAGTTAAATATTGCTTGGATTCATATAATTTTCCAGAAATATTTACATTACTGATACATAGTTTGATGGAACATATTCTATCTTAAAATATTACGCAACATGATTCATATGAAGTTTTAACATAGAATTCTTAAAATTGTCGGAAAAGCGCGAAAATTCATATTATGAAAATATGCGTTATTCAATTACGGATAAGAAACCACTTGGCATGCGAAATTACATATCGTTGAATTTAAGATAAATATCTATCGATTAAATCAACTCCCGTCGGTACTTTAATACTTGGAATTATTGGATTAAATTCCTCCGCAATGCTGCCTCCGTCTCTCAGTACTTTGATTTATATATATGCATCAAAAATTTAGAAACACATGTAAAGTTTGAACATTTTTCTTGAAATTTTTATACGTCTCCAGCTTTACCTTGTGTGAATTTTATTTTAAGACAGGCATCAGACTTATAGGTACTTACTGTTTTAGTGAGGTTTAATAAAAGGAGACAAGAAACCAGAATAGATATTAATATATTCACTAATGAAATATGATTGCTAGCTTCCTTTCGTTGAAACTAAAACAAAAATGCAGAATGGCAGGTCTATTTGTGAATAAAAATGCTACAAATCATCCAATTAAGCAAAATAAGCAGTTCTTGGCATCAGTGATGATCATTTCTAATATGTGTGAGAAATGACTCACAAAAATTGCCACCAGTTTCATAATATTAGGTAAAATATTTGAAACTAATGCTTTGTATGAACATCAATAGATATGGGGAGTGTATGCAGGTAGGGGGAGGGTATATATGTATCTGATGACAACTTACAGGAACTCTGTTCCATATTAAGAACTAATGAGAACAGCGTATACGAAAATAAAATAAAAGAAGCTGTAAATAATATTTTCCTAAATGAATGAATAAAAAACAATTGCAAAACCGGAAAAAGATGAAAATAAAATTCGATGACATTTAACAGTATTCAAGACAAACATGTTTAAAATTCTCCGGAATTAAAGAGAAGTGGGGAAATATTGACAATACTATAACCAACATAGTAAACAAAGTCGTGTTCAAAGAAATGGGCCACAACATCGACATATGAAGGATTGATCGCAACCGTGTGGGTCGGTCGATCAATGGTAAACCCAGAGATATCATAGTCCGTGTCATAAGCTATCGCGATTGTGACCTCGTTTATCTCTACAAAAAGAAATTGAAATCTTACAACATTAACCCGAGCAACAACAACAGAGTGTTTATAAAGGAAGCGCTAACCCGCACTCCTCTTGTTTAATAAAAAAAATAGAATTTGCTGTAACTCATTTTATAAAAGTGTTCGTCCCATGGGAACTTACTGTGGTTTCATTAATATTCAAGGGCATCAATTTTCGTGGATAAAGTGAAAATCACAGTTTCAAGGATACGTAAATTCGTGGCCAATGACCCTATCAATACACAATGTTAAAAAAAAATGCACTTCAATGAACATTTAATTTTTTGGATCAACTAAACAACGAAATCCACGAAAATTGGTTTTCAACGAATATTGATGAAACCAAAGTATACTTAAAAGCTTTTGTTCTATGCTAATTTTCATGAAAACCATCATTGTCCCATGCCTGTTTGTACCGGTCCCATCATTGTCGTAAATAAAAGATGATATGCTTTAACTACTTTCTGGAGCCCCTTTTTATACGATGAATAATATAAAATCTACATCAATTGTATTCTTCACATCTAAAGGATTTTTTTTTAAGTAAAAAAAAACACAATAACTACAATGTATTATAATAAATTTTTTAAAAGTACAATAACTAGTCAGTAGTTGAAGAAAAAAATGTATGCTTTCAATCATTTTAGTCGCTTTATAAAGTGGTGGGAAGGAGGAGGTAGAAATATAGGGAGTTGGAAGTTAACAATGTACCCCTACCAAATGTTTAGTTCAATATATTGCATAGAAATTTTTTATTGTCGGTAAAAATGGTATTCCATAAAGGTACAATGTGAAAGATTAAGTGTATGCAAAAATAAGGGTAAAATTTGAATACTTTATAATATTTATTTTTGTTGTTATTCTACCGAGGGGCCATATGATACAATGTCCTTTGAACGCCCGTATAAAGTCATTGTTGCTCAGGTGAGCGATGTGACCCCATGTTTTAAAGAACACCCACTTGTTTTTTGTTCAGTAGAGAACCTTTCTTATAAATTGTACCAGTCAGAAAACAGTATACCAATTCAGTGTCAGTATTTTTCTTTTGTAAGCAGATGCACCAAATTTAATTGGCAATGAAAACACAGTGAGTGCTTCATGAAGCCAAAGTCAACAGTACGTTCTTTGATCGTAATATAGGGGTTTATTAATAGGCCACCTCTTTTCAAAACACAATTTTTTGTATTAATTATAGATTAACACAATTGTAACGAAATTACCCCTTTTTCCTTTTCTAACAAGGTGAAGTATATATGAATATTTCATATGTAAATCAATAAATTAAAACATACAGAGAAAAAAATATAAAAACCGAGGCAACTGCCTCTCTCCCTATCCATTAACCAACAATTTTGTTTTGTTTTCCCTTCTATTTTATTTTATTGTGGAGGAAGATATAGAAGTAGGTCACCGCCCCCCCCCCCCAAAAAAAAAACCCAACCAAAAACAAAACAAAACGATGTGTCGTGCATGTGCTGGGATCCATTTGCATGCTAAAGGGACGATGAAGTCACGGTTTATTGGCGTATAATTATAGCCAATAGTAATAGTGTTAAAATAACGTCATTTTTATGCGCTCTTCTGCGCAGTTAAACTACATTCATTCTACAACAAAAAATATGAATGAAACTTGCATCTCTACTTTTTTATTGTTTAAAACACTTACAAGACACAAAAGTATACTGTAAGGTATACAGTCGGTTCAAGCATATCTTTTACAACATACATCATAGCATAGCATAGCATTGGAATCTCATAGCATAGCATTGAAATCTCATAGCATAGCATTGGAATCTCATACCATAGCATACAATCTCATAGAATCGCATTCGTCATATCATACCATAGCATACCAAAGGATAGCATACAGCATTATTTAACTCGCTTTTAAATGTTTTTCTTTGAAAAAATCAATGTCCACGTAATAGATTTGTGGTAAACATTGGCATCTTATTATTTTACTTCGAAATGTGTTGAACTCTTCTGTGTATGGAGGTGTTTTTGTTCAAATCTCATAGCATACCATAGCATAGCATATCATACCATATCAATAAGCTCTTCATTTCAATTTCTCATAGCATAGCATACAAATCTCATAGCATAGCATACAAATCTCATAGCATATCATTAAAATCGCATACCATAGCATAGCATAAAATTGTAAAAGATATGCATGAAATGACTGTAGTTTTGCACGTACAGGTGACTTGCAATATGCATCGCAAATCGGTGCCAAGAAAGCCATGAAGTGTAATGTCGCAAGATAAAGGAATTTGGCTACATAACACCATAGGGCTTTTATAACCAATACTGGTTAAATACTGATATGTGATTGGTTTAGACGCAGTTGATAATCCGTTCCATATTTATCAGCGTTAGCAACACGTCATTTCTATATAAAAGCAGTATGAATTTTCTCAAACATGAACACATTCAGTATAATAAAATAAATAGTGCCTATTTGGGATAGTAACAGTTGAATTTGACACCCCTAAAAAACCAATGTCAACCTTCGCTTCGCATCTATTGACAATGGTTTTCTCGGGGTGTCAGTTTCTACTGTTACCCTCCTAAACAGGCACTTTATATATAATGTCGCCCTCGAAGCCAGGTAATTTATCTATATATCTATAATATCGCATACCGGAGCAGGGTTTAATTTATTCAAACTTATATCAGGTACGGTTTTCATTTAAAACAACATATGGGGGTTGAAGAAAGGGACATGGGGATGGCATCTAAAGCTTTTCGAATTGTTTGTCCTAATTCATGTCCAATGTCCAATTTCATGGGCAGATTTTGATGATGTAGTCTCGCATGTGCAGTCAATAAGAGCTACCAAGGATCGCAGCATAAGGACCTGCATTGCCCTTCTATTGGTGAAGTTGAGAACCGGCCTTTCGAATAGAATGCAATCAACACTATTCAACATTGAAAAGTGCGGTGTCAGAAGGGCATTAACATCAGCCAGGAGAGAACTGACAGAGACATTTACACCAAAGTACGTGGGGTTTGGCCATATTTCAAGAGAACAGATTATCCAGGACCATACCAGATCTCTTGCCCAGGAATTATTTGGTAATGGAATGCACAATCCAGCTATATTAGTGGTAGACGGAACTTATGTTTTCATCCAAAAGAGAAACAACTTCAAGTTCCAACGTAGATCATACAGCCAACACAAAAACAGACCCCTAGTCAAACCAATGGTCATAGTGTCAACAGCAGGCTACATTGTTTCAATCCTTGGACCTTATTTTGCTGACCACAAGAATAATGATGCTAGCATCCTGAAACATAACTTCCAGACCAACATGGAGAATATGAAAGACTGGCTACAGCAGGATGATGTTCTTATTGTGGATCGTGGGTTTAGGGACTCGATTAGTTTCTTGGAAGGTTTGGGCATTCAGGCTCAGATGCCGGCATTTCTTCCAAAAGGACAAAAACAACACACAGCTGATGAGGTATTTACCAGATACAGATACATGTACCTAAGTTTTCTGCTTTTCTTAAGATAGAAATGATCACTGACAGACACTTGATTTGGAATAAAATTTTAATTAGAAGTTGTTTATATGCCTAATATAATTTGCTCAAGTTATAATAGATTGCTTGTCTACTGTAAATACATAATGCATTTTAATGTATATATATCCTTTATATTATTTTATCAGGCAAACTCTTCTAGACTTGTTACCAAAATCCGCTGGATTGTGGAGTCTGTTAATGGGCGTCTGAAACAGTGGAAATATCTGCAGAATGTGGTTCCCAATACTCAGATACCATACATTCGGGAGTATGTGTGTTTGATAGCTGCACTGTGCAACAAATACAGAGATCCACTAAATACAGGAAATCCAGAGAGTGACCAAATCTTGGCAGCTAAAATGAAGGTAATTTTTTAAAAGAACTTTTTTTTTGTCCATTAGTGATAGTCATTTCACATAGATACATCTCTTATAAAGAAACACATCCAAATAAATTCTGAAATGGAATGTTGCTGAACATGTATTTGTATGACAAACTTAAAATTAATATATTAAAAAATTGATTTGTTTCTTTTTATTCAGTATTTAGCATCACAGACAAACAAACTTCAAGAGCGGGTTGAATCTGAAGAGTTGCATCGAAGGATAAAAGCATGGACCCCAATGAATGCCACTGATACATTGGATTTTCCTCTCCTCTCTGAAGAAGAGCTCCTTAATCTGACTGTCGGGGTGTACCAGCTGAAGCTTGCCAAGAGTTACACTGCAGAACACAAGAATGATGATGGTGATTACAACATCATGGTAAACAATGACATTCCTGATGTTTTGTGTGTACGAATACAAAGTCGTCATATCTCCAGCAAACAGTATTTCCTATGGATTGAACATTCCTTAGGAGCCATTACTGGGTGGTACTGCCAATGCCGTGCTGGTGCAAGGGTTGTTGGGGTGTGTGCCCATGTGGCTTCTGTTCTATGGTTCCTGGGACATGAACGGCACACACACTCTGCAAGGTCCACTCAAGACTGGTCCCAGTACCTTGAGGATTCCTCAGTCATTCCAGAAGTCATGGATAGTTCCGAAAGCGATCAGAGTGGAACAGAAGAGTGACAATGTATGTTGATTGATAGGCAACTATCTGTTATCAGTGATTTTTCATAAAAAATGGATTTGATCTCTCAAACAATTGTATTGATAATATGTAAGTTTATCGAAAAAGTTTTTGGAAACTGTTTTGAACTTTGAAGTATTCAATATATTATTTAACGTTTAAAGAACTACATGCAATATCATGAAATTATGTTAAGGGGAAAAAGTCAATTCCTTATTGTTACTTGCAGAATGTGTGTTTTACATACAAAATGTCTAATATGCAAAAATCCAAGATGCCAGATGAATATCTAAACCAATGTTGGGTTAATGTTTATCATATAATGAGTTGATGTTTAAAGGCATCTTCGTTAAGTAGCAGTTGTTTTCTTGTTTCCTGCACATGAAATTGCTAGGTCATAAATGATCTAAAGAAATCGGTCACTGTGATATTTAATGTTAAAAAACTATTCTCTGTTTTAGAATTATGGTTTTGCTCATGTAATTAAATTAAGTTTATCTTTGAGTGCAATAAGATGTGGTTAATGTCATGATAATCCATAAACTAAATTATATATTTGTTAACAGTTTAACCATGTACCTAGAAGTGCTAGACTTTTTGTTGGTTGGAGAGGGAGAAATTCAATGCTCCTCTCTCCATAAATATTGTTATCTTCTTCATGTTTGTTAATAATATGTTTAATTATCTTGTATTAATATGGTCGAGTTATTGAAATATCAAAGCATTTCTATTCTTTCAAAGCGTTCCATGTTTAAAAATATCTGAGAAATTAAAGTTTTTACACACAGGTTGTAAATAATAATATATTTTATTTAACTATTTGCAGCAAAATCAAGAAACTGGCTTGTATTCTACACTAATTCCCCATGAATTGAATACTAAGATGTTCTGTACTGTAAAAATTATAATATACACATTTATTGTAACACTTCCTGAAATCTGATATTTTTTGTTATGAAAAAAGCCTTTTTTACCCGAAAAATTGTGTTTTATACAGTTTTCGGTTAATATTATACTTATATAGATATGTTGCATTGTATTGTAATTGTTAAATTATCTAAATACCTGATATTATTTTAAAAATTGAAAAAAATATAAAGAAATTTCAGAAATCTTTGCCCTCAAAATAACTATATGGTGATTTTTCAATAAAAGTATTGCTGAAATTGGATATACAAATGATATCTTACTAAAAAATCACCATAAAAAGTTTACTTTGCATTGGGCAAATTTTGGGTCTTGTTGCCCCTTGTTCTTTATTTATTCTTTCGATTTCGTTCCCAATTTGACCACTAACAATACCTATGGGATTGAACAATTGCATTAACTTGGATTACAGTAAACTTCTTGCCAAAGATTTCATAGAAGTGTGTTGGCAGAAAAACGTGGGTGGAAAGTATTTTACTGCCAAATTTATAACTTGCAATTAATCTGTGAAAAAGAAAAATTCACCATTGAATTTAAATTGTAATTATCAGAATTTTATAATAAATTTCACTTCCTAGTGGAGAAATCTTGTTAATCAAAGTATATCACAGCAATAGTCGTTGTTTAGTCTGTAATTTGTTATGAGTTTATTACAAATACTATTCTTTAAATGGTATTTACTAGCATTTAAATTATTTAAATACAAAGAAATAATAGTATGTAACGTGCTTTACTCAATTAGTATGCACACACCGTTGAAGTTATGGAACTATATCTTTTCCAAAAAACATGTAATGATTCATTGCTTAAATAAATCGCGTGATGGCGATTAGATTAGATGTGATAAATTAAATACGCTTCAAAATTTCATACAGTAGTTGACCTTTGAACTGACGTCACTGTGTTGTGTATGGACAATTTAGTTTGATTTTAATAAAGTCATTAAAACGTGCAAATTAAGTTAGATCCGCTTTGGTTACAAATAGGACGTTACATTTACAATCCACATATTTTTTTTTATTGTAAAGTGTGTTGAAAGCTACGGCTGTAATAACACTGTAATGCACACGGAGTACTCAAAGGTTAAAATGACGAGTTTTATTATGACGTCACAAACGTTGAACGCTGTAAACTGCAACGTCACAAGCAAAAATCAAAGTTCACTCTTGTGGCTGTTACTGTGGCTCTTCCATTAATATGAACTTACCCTTAGGAATTTTAAGATATAAATTGCATTTGCAGACAAGGCATGATGTTAAAAAAATAAATACAGAGGGTTCCCCGTAATCTGATAGCAGTTAAACTGAAATTTCGGTTTTTTCGTTTATTATAAAAATCACCAAATCATTTCTTATATATTTCTTTATATTTTTCCTGATTAACTAATAGGAACAAAATGTCATTTTCGGGTAATCTGATATGATAGTGACCGTGTAATAATAATTTCCCACCCTCTTACATATGTATATTCCTTTGTTTAATTTGTTGACACCCCTCTTGTGTACACAGTAACTCATTACAGGGCATTAGTTACAGCGCCTCACAGAGCACAATCTGAAGCTATCCTAATATTTCAAATCAATAAGTACATGTACATGAACCATGACCATCTACCAGGACAGCGTTTTCTTCCAACAGCCAAACCAGCCATGAGCAACTAAAAAAACTACCACCCTGAATATGATTTAAAACAAGATTCCTTTCATTCCCCCTCCCCAACATTGCAATGCAACATGCAATAACAAATATAACATGCCTTTGTAAAATGATAAAATAATGATAAATAATAAATACATTTTTCCCCTGCAAAAAGAGCATTTTTCGATCCCTGATTAAATCACCGTTCTTGAAAAATTAAAGGCATTGTTCATTTTTGGTTTCATGTAAAATCTTACATTTTTTCATTATCATTATCTGATAATGCAATTAACAATGAATTTAGCAATACACTTATTCGAAAATTAATTATTGGGCACATTATAGACCTGTACACAACCCATATAAAAATGCCAGTGAAAATGCATGTAAACAAGTAAAAGTATTTGCATCACGTTTATTAGTGAGAGAAACTTCAAAACAAAGCTAATCACACGACTACATTTTACTAAAAGAAAAACTCACAAAATAAGACTCATTTATGCATCAAGGAAAACCTCGGACTGGGTGAGTTAAGTGCTGACATGATGTTTTGTGGACAACCATTAGATTGCTTTGCATTAACAACTGAGACTGAGGTTCGTAAATTAATCATGCGCTCAGCTCCTAAATCCTGCGAACTAGACCCAATACCAACCCATATTCTGAAACAATCCATTCACGTCCTATTGCCAATCATTATAACAATTATCAACAAGTCCCTTTCAGAATCATCAGTGCCATCCTTTTTCAAAGAAGCTGTAGTCCGCCCGTTGCTAAAAAAGCAAGGACTGGACAATGAAGTTCTGAAGAACTACCGCCCAGTTTCCAACCCGTCCTTCCTATCTAAAATCCTGGAAAAGGTAGTCAATGCACGACTTAAGCATCATCTTGTGTCAAACAACCTTTTAAAGGTACACCATGATATTGTGACAGCGCTAGACTCCAACTCATGCGCTGTTCTTTTAATGTTGGGTCTATCAGCTGCTTTTGATGTAATTGACCATTCCATCCTTGTTAAGCGTCTTAAATTTTCCTATGGAATAGGCGGCGATGCTCTGGCGTGGATTGAATCTTATCTCACCAATAGACATCAGCGAGTTGCGGTCCTTTCGTCTACGTCGGCTGATTTCCAACTTAATCATGGTGTACCACAGTAGTCAGTTTTAGGGCCAAAGCTCTACTGTATGTTCTCCAAACCCATATGTGAGATTTGTCGCAAGCATGGAATGTCATTCGAGAATCTGTCAGAGCATATTGTGCATTTTGTTATCCTACGCATATATTGTATATAGTTAGTATATGGTATAAATAGATAATTATTGATTAGTTAGGAGATTAATTGCTCAGGCATTGACCCTAGGCAATGACCCCAACCTCATTTATTAAGATTTATAATGTCTACGCTAAGATGGAATGTTTCTGCGTTTTGAATGCAAGTTGTTTTTCTATATATTACGTCACCATGCAAAATAATTATGTCAAAATGCAACATATCCTGGCATACAACAAAAAATGAAACCAGATAACAAATTGTGTAATACTTTTAAAACTTACAACATGGGAGGCATCCAGATATGGGTTTGTCTCAAACATCTGGTGTGCATTGGTTACAGTTGCAGCATCTTTTTTGTTGGTAACAGTTGTGGCGTCATTTGGGTTGGTAACAGTTGCAGCAATATTTGGGTTGGTAACTGTTACAGCATCATTTAGGTTGGTAACTATTGCAGCCTCATTTTGGTAAATATTGCGGCACCATTTGGGTTGAAAACTGTTACAGCTTCATTGGGGTTGGTAACAGTTGCAGCATCATGTTCCAGATGGTATGTCCCTGATGACTCTGGGGAACTCTGGGTGTTGTATATCATCTCGTCCTGAATCTCTGAAAATTAAGAGAGACATGAAATATAATCGATTGTGTGTGTTGTTTATGTTCTATTGAAGAATTTTTCAATCATATATAGATGTCAATATTAACTGGTAAAGGACTTGAAAGAGGTACAGCGCACTTGATATACGATTTGGCCTAAAATATAGCACTTTTGCAAACATTAGGATTTTTTCAATATTCGACAATATCTAGTTAAAATATATTCTACAATATTTAGTTAGAATATACTCTACGAAACGCAAATAACACAATAATCATGCTGAAAGAGTCTTAATTATCATCATTAAAATATTCAAGTTTTGTTAGGGATGTATTAGAAAATATTTAATATATGATAACAATTGGATATTTGACTATTGGACTCACTCCAAACTAAAGAAATCCGATTACGATTAAGTTCTACAGGCATTGTAGTACACGTTTACATTAAATTACTTTTGGTTTTAATGTGCTCTCCGTAATAAAAAATTATACAAATTTTTGATTGGTGTCCTTTCTAATAAAATTATGCATAAATAGCCATTCATATTGATCAGACATTTTCTGAAAAATGTAAGATGCATGGCCTAGTGGTAACACGGTGATCTCTTTGATTTTTTGGTCGCTGGATCGAATCCACCATGTAGTAAATATTGTTTACCATTTATTTATGAAACATGAACAGGATAGAGGTATCGAGTTACATGTATCTAATCTTCTTGCATTTAAAAAAAAATAATTTATTTAATTCAATCTGAGTATTAACACACCCAATATAAACACATCTTTTCATTAACACTATACATGTGCATGTCCTCTATTTACCTAATTTACTTGAACTTAATTATCACGGTTCAGATTATCAACTGACATTTTACACAGAGATATCCTGAAGGTATGTCAAATCAGGTGTTTCAGACACCATTGTAAAATCAGTATCTAGGTTTTGAAAATCATACTTCGACAGTTAAATACCTAGAGCTATTTTTAGTAACAGATACTTTACAACCAAACACAAATGTAAGCAAAACAAGCATTCTGAGAGTATTGCATAAGCAATACACGTCCCCTACCGGTTTGTATTATTCTATGAAAGCTTCCAAGCACACAACTATTTCAGAGCTATTGTAAAATGTAAACGAGATATCATGCTTTAATCAGAGAAAAAAGAACAGAGGAAATTAAAACTATATGGTTGATATAGAAATTAAATACAAAATAGGTGAAGTAATACTCTTTATTTCATCTCCTGTAATTTCGCCAAGTCTATTCTGTATTCGCTGGTAAAAATTTGTGAAAACAATGCACTGTTATGCACAATATCATTTCTTACCGTCTTCTGTACCCCGAATCAAACCAAACAGTTAAACAGCCCAACCCGACAACGAACCCGATTGTAATAATACAAAAAAAAAACCTGCCGATTAAATTTACAACACAATGTTTAACACTATTTGTGCTGTCACGCTTTTTCGGAAATCCGTATTCCAACCTGGACGGTTTTGTTTATTACGTCAGGGACTCTGCAACTCAGCATGGCCATGGCATGTGCGAGTGAGGGCTGTGTTTTTTGTTTGTTGTGAACACCAGTGAGGTGCCACAGCGATGTAAGTGTTTGTTTGACTCTATTGTTATGCAATGAAATATTTAGATTTGCTTTAAATGTGTGTTGTTTGCCGGGTATCGTAAATTATCAGAGAAAATTCGGGTTAAGTGGGAACTTATTGTTTGTTTATTCATTTTTCAGTTATTTACCTTTTGTGAAGCCATTACTATTAAAAGTTTATGATGAACTACAATGGTTTCGAGGTTATTTGTTACTGACTGCAACACCAGTCTGGGACTGAGACAGCATACTATTTTACAGAATTTATTTTTTTGTTAGATATGATAAAAGGAATGGTACAAGTAAAGCACGATATTTTTATTGACTACATACTGGCCTCGTTTATTCAATACACTCCGAACCCGATAACGAACCCGAACATTAAAAAATTGGAATATAAAAAATTAATTTTCTCGAAAATATGTCAATCAGACGCTACAACAGTGTAAACTTGATCTGTAGTTTGACATTTTGAAGCTGTTCAGCAAGTTTCATATTATTCCTCAAATGCATACAGAAAAAAAGTGTGGAAAACTGAAGTGGGACAGACAGACGGACGGACAGACGGATTGACGGACGGAGAGGAAAGCTATAGTCCCCTCCGGTGAAACCGGTAGGGGACTAATAATGGGAAAATGCCCTTTACTTTACCTCTTTTAACTGTTTAAAATATCCTTACAGCAATATAACCTAAAACCTGGAACTTTCAAAGAAAGGACAAAATCCATGTTTAGCTATATATGGTCCTGTGATATTTGTCAAAAATTAAACTAGGTCAAAATGAAATGAAATTGGTGTTATGTGTTAGTCTAGACCTGATACTATTTTGACATGCCAGAATTTCCCCGCCAAAACGTCTGCTTGCAAAAATATGTAAATGACAAAACCGGTTCCGGATCGGTTTTGGGGTAAAATCACAGCATTTTCGTTCTTTGGTGGTGTTTTTCAACAACAGCACACCCTCTGATCTAAAAACTGTTTTTAAATTATGAAATTGTATCAATAAAAAAAGATATCCAAAGTGAAAGTTTTTGGATCAGAGGGTGTGCTGTTGATGAAAATTAAAATGTAAACAAGAAGAGGAGCAATCCGGATTTACTTATTTTTTGACAGTATTTCACACCTTTTTGTTTTAAAAATATAAAAACCACAAGAATCAAACACATTGTGTAATTGTCATCTAATCTGACAAATAAAAAGGTACAGTGTGTTGTTAATGAAACGTATATGTGTTCAATTTTAACACCAAATTTTGCGCATGCACGACATTCCATACATGCTTATTTGCATACGTAAACAAACAGAGACTTTTACTTTGCGTGATTAATCTTGAAAATACACGAACGAAAGATCAACAAAACCTATAGAAAATGAAGAAAGAAGAACTCTGAAGGTGTGTATAAGAATTTGATTGAATACGTAGATTTCTGTTGATTTTTTCTTGAATAAATAATATTGTTCGCAACGTTCGTCTGCATGATACTATTTGACAGATGAGAAGATTGTTCAATCCGTGTATACGTTATTCAGCCTTAAAGATTGTTTTTATATAGGCATGTAATTAAAAACATACAATGGTTATAAATGTGAAGATTTGGTCTAAGAACAATCAATATTCGATTGCCAATACTAAAATGCATACTGGCGAGCCAGTATAGCAGATGTCATGTAGGCAAAGAGTAAGTCGTCTAGATTTAGAAATAAAAATGAAGGACGCAATATAGTATAATGGAAAATATATATTTCTATATATTTAGTAAATAAATCAACCTGTATAAACCATAATTATTTTCTTAATAGAAGGAAAAACGGCTAAGTGTTTTTTTTTTTATTGTACTGTACAGCATATAATTCCCCCAACTACCGTAGTCTGAATGGTGTAAAGGTAGCGTTCTCGACTGCAAATACGACGATCCGGGATCGATCACCGCTCGGCGCGGTATATTTTTTTCTTTAAATATTGGCTAGAAAAAATATTGGGTACCCCTTTTTTCTATATACACTTTTTTTTCTATAACCCCCCCCCCTAAAAAAACATTTTCATCATAATTTGGCAATTATAGTTTATCATCATATTATAGCAATTAAAGTTAATCTAGAAAAATATGTGTAAATGATAATATATTGATCACATGTCGAAAACAACACTTGTAACACAACTGAACGTCTGCATCTCCACAAAATATTACACTGACAGTTCCATTAAATACATTGGGGGGGGGGGGGGGGGGGGGCACTGTAATTCTACAGTTTGTCAATTTGAGTTTTTCTATAAAGTTAATTTATACCTGATACATTGCAAGTATTTGCTTAGTAGTTGTAAACATAAATATTCACAATACATATAAAATGATATCTTTATTTTTTAGTGAACATTAAAGTTGTGTATCACTACATTTTTGTTTTGTAATTTCAGAACATAAAAATGAATGAAGATCAAGTGAAAACAGAGAGTAAAAAGATTTTCCCATGCATCCTTTGCAAAAAAAGAACAAGGCCAAGAGTCAACAGCAATCCGTCGCTTCCTCAGAAAGAACTTTCTTGTTGAGGCAAACTCAAATGACATTTTGTGCAACAAGTGCAGACATCGCTACCATGGAAACCAGAAAACATGCCAGCAGAAGTCTAGTTCCCTTCCTGTGTCTCGGCCTCTACAACCAGGAATGTGCAGTCCACCATCTATATCTTTGCCTCTCCAAAGAACACCTTCTTCACATGATTACTGCTTAATCTGCAAGCGACCGGGTCCTAAACTTGTTGTCGTGTCTTCAGCAGCTAGATTTTCAGCCTTTCTTCACCATGAAATCATCATCCCACCTGGAAGCAGATGTTGTCCATCCCACATTGATGAAGGAGAGTTCAGACCTGGTGTTTTGACCAAAATACAGACATTCGAGTCTTCATTTGTAAACAAGTCGACAGTGCTGGAACTGATCCAAAAAATACGAAATTATGCCCTCCAGACCTCAGCAAGCAGATTTTCTTTTGAACTTTCTACCATGAGCAACAGTGATTATATGGCACTGACTGGTATCTCTAAAGAAAACTTTGAAGACCTCCATTCCTTTATTTCCAGTGATATTCGAAACACACAAAACCGAGGCACAAGGATGTCACTTGGAATCTTTCTTCTGAAACTGACATCAGGAATGTCAAATCAACTTCTGTCCACGATTTTTGGAATTTCAAAGTCTTCCCTCTGTAGAGCAGTAAAATCAGTCCGTACAGCACTCATGAAGTCATTTGTACCACATCCTCTTGGACTACAACATACAACAAGAGAAGAAATTATAGAAAATCATACAAGACCTCTGGCACAGGAACTTTTTGGTGAATTTACAAATAAGAAAGCTATTGTTGTTTTGGATGGAACTTATATATATATTCAGAAAAGTAACAACTTCCAGTTTCAACGGAAATCATATAGTTTACATAAAGGCAGGCCCCTTGTTAAACCCATGGTTGTCACATCCACAGACGGATACTTTCTAACAGTTCTTGGACCCTACCTAGCTAGGAATAATGATGCCACTATCCTCAACCATATGCTTCATACCAATGTAGAAGATCTGAAGGGCTGGTTCCATGAAGATGATGTTTTTGTTGTAGACAGAGGCTTCCGAGATTCAGTCGATATGCTCGAGGAGCTGGGAATAAGGGCCGAAATGCCTCGCCTGATGAGCAGAGGGCAGAAGCAGATGACAACCTTAGACGCCAATGCCTCTCGTATAGTCACCAAGGTTAGTTGTTTTCATATTTTGATTACCAGACCTACAACATAAATTCAATCATCAATCATCATGTCAGAATCAAAGGCCTGAAGGGCCATAATGGCTTACGGGTTTGATATGACTATATTTACATGGATCGAGTATGATTCCTTCTATTTCTTACGGAAACTTTAGTTTATTTATAGCTCTATAGAAAGTAACTAGCTACATGTAATTCATAGATCTATAGAAACTAACAGGACCGATATCAACATGCCCCATTTGTTGATTGGTCGAACCTTTGTGACCGAAACAGACAGGATTGAAATCTAGACCCCTCTTGTACCAATTGGTTGAAACCACCATTGCTTTTAGGAAAATCATAGACTGCATGAAATAATTATGATGATGTCAGACTCAAACTCCAATATGAGACAATTTGTTTCTTTCTTTTATCCAACGACTGAAGTACATCAACTGTAAATTCATTCAACTATATAGGACACAAAAGCACTAAAAACCAACAATGCTGTCAATTATCAGTATACCTTGTATTCCTAAGCACAATGAACTTGCGCGAGAGTTGGTGCACGATGTGACGTAACAGCGCCAAAGCCAGCCCGAAATCACTGCGCGTAAAAATAATATAACCAAATGAGGAAATGTACTGCATGGTATGTACTATTATTAATGAATTCTCATGAAATCTACACCAACAAGTATTATTCCATTTTATTTGTATTTCATAAATGTATATTTATTCATATTTTTCTGGGTTTTTTTCTACTTTTTTAAGAGGCTGACCTTCACAAGCTTTTATAAGAAATATAAATTCACATGGCAGTTCTAACACCTTCTGTTTTATTTTTTTCCATTTGTACAGAGATAAACTCTTTGGGGGGGGGGGGGCAAGAAACAGGCAGAACTATGCAATAACAGCAAACTTGTTTTGACACCAAATTTAATTAAAATTAATTACTGCACTATAACTTTGCAGTTAGTCTCTCTTCACATGACATGTATTCACAGTCATTTACAGAGGCATACTATACGATGTCTCTATGTTATAGTAATGTGACATTGCTTCCGTATATGACTTGCAATCAAGCTTAACTGTATATTGTTTTCTTATCTGAGTTCATTTGGTCTCAAGTTTCCAATATTTTTACGACAAATAAACAGTTCAATCATAGCACAACCCAGGTAACTCCATCGAGGAAACATTGTGCTATTTTTAGATCTTGGAAAATCCCCAACATCCGATAATGGCGGAGGTGTCGAAGAAGGCACATTATATTAAAACAAGTAGTAATTGTCCCTCTATTTATGCATTTATTACCGATTTATAACCCCAGTTTCAATATATCTCAATCATAAGTTCAGTCCTTTAACCGTTAAACACTTTCCCCCTTGCTGAGATCGATGTCGATCGAAGTTAGCGACGCTCCCTGCGGTTGCAAACGTTTTTATGAAGATTGAACGAAATAACAACAACTTAACATTTACTTATCACTGTTAGGATCTGAAATAATTGGGAAAAGATTTTTTTGCTTATAATGCATGTAAGTATGCATAGCGGAAAGCATGGCGACACTGTGTGATGCATGGCGGGGGCCTATACCTCTATGCAAAAACGGCCTAGGGAAAAACACTGCATTTAATATTCATTCGCGTTAGATTTCGAGTTTATTTAAATACAGTCAATTCATATTGGTTACAATGACATAAGTGATAATAACATATAGAAAATATAATCTTGCTTAAAGATATTTATCATGAACAACAAACAGTTAACGTTGCAACATTCGAATAGAACTATTTTTTGTCGCGCATGTTCTGATAACTGAACTCTTTGCCGTAAAGATTATCCGGCAACTAGATGGCCGTAAGCCATAAAAACTTCAATACAATTACATTATACAATAATTCTACATCTGTCTTCATCTGAAATATAAACAAATGCTGTTCCAAATCATTGATTTTATGATTTTCATCATTTTAATTTGTTTTCTTTTAGTAAAGAAATATACCCACTGTTAATTTTAAATCAGGCACTTTTACCTTTTTTATGAGTGGTACTTGTTCTTAACTTTTCAGATTCGTTGGGTCGTTGAGGCAGCCAATGCAAGGATAAAGCGATGGAAGTACCTTGCTCATGTTCTTTCGACCAATCAAGTGCCATTTATCGGTGACTATGTGCGCATCGTGTGTGCCCTCTCCAACCGTTACTGCAAGCCTCTGTTGACAGGAAGTGAAGATGAAGACATGGCCCTTGCATGCAAAATGAGGTATTTGTCAACAAAAGTTAACTCTTTAAAGACATTTGTTGAAGAAAACTGTCTGGATAAGAAGTCTGTAGAGTGGGAAGTGGCTACTGATTCTTTGGAATTCCCCAACATCAGCGAAGATGACATTCGAAATCTGACCTGTGGAGTTTATCAACTGAAGTTGTGTCCAAGTTATATTCAGGAGTATTTGGAGGGGGGTGTGGATATCTTGGTTCACAGTGAGTTCCATGGGCTTATCAGGGTCAAGCTACAGAGTCGTCATGTTTCTTCCCGACAGTATCTGCTCTGGATCCAGTTTTCCGAGTCTGTGATCACTGCATGGTATTGCAGATGTCGAGCGGGTGCCCGTGTTGTGGGAGTATGTTCCCATGTCGCCGCCGTTATCTGGTTTCTCGCTGTTGGGAGACACAACAGGGAGGCTATTTCGTCTATTCAAGACTGGTCCGAGTTTGTCACTGATGCAGCTGTCATTGACGAATCTGAGGACAGTAATGAGAGTGAGGTAGAGGACTAACTGAGTTCATTTTTCTTCTTCTAGTGATCAATCAGACTCTGTTGGTATCCTGAAAATATGAACAGTTTTGATTTATAATATGAAATATTCATTTATCTGATTCATTTAAACACAATACAGATCTGGTTGCATTATTATCACACAAATGTTTTGTAATCAACAATTTGTCAATTGTAACATATTATGACTTAAGCGAGAATTATATCATAATTTTTTTACATATATACTAGTAGAAAATTCTAATACAATGTCAAAAGATATTTTTGTGTATTAATTTAAATAAGATATTTATTGTTGTCGATAAGTATATACAATCTATCTAAATCATGATGGAAGCACACAACCTAGTTTTTATTATGCAAATTTCTTGTCAATTACAAAATCTTCACTGCAGATAAATTGTACCCTGATTACTGGTATATATATGTTTGTATAACTTGAAAACATTGTTTGCACTAGATAGGGGTATCTCCTCTGTATAGACTAATGTCAGTGCATTTTGCATGATGTGTTCTGTTATCATGTTCGTTTAATATTGAATCATTTTGTCATCTCATTTTTAAACTAATTGACAATGTGCCATAACAAAGAATCTTTTACTTTATGATTACCATATTTGTTACCCATTATTTGCTATTTTAATTTCTGTGTTAAACATGTTACATGTAATTATTCTTTTATATATTTTTGAAATATACGAGTCATTATTTGGGTTGAAAATGGTAGTTACATATATGCTATGTAGTCACTAGAGCTTAAAATATGTTACAAATAGAGTATAGTTATTGCTGTCGTTGTTTTTTTTTAATACATGTAGCTCTTTTTGTTTTGCATTCAAGTTGGATTTAATGTATATCCTTGTACATTCTTGGAATTGGGTAAATGTGTGAGTGTCGCAGATCAGCTGATGAAAAAATGCATGATATGTGTTAATAAATAATACTTTAAATAGCAATTAAACAATAACAAGAATATAATTCCAGGGTCCCCCGCCGGTCAAGCAGTATACTAGTATCGAGTCTATCGACCAAGGCTGATTTAGGAACTTGACCAAGGTATTAGTGGAAAAACATTTGGTATAAAATTAAAGAAAATCCGTCAAAATTTGTAGGCATGAGAGCGCTTACAAGGTCAATTTTTGGATAAAACGGAGTCATTATTGTGGTCAAAGTCCCATAACGCCAACAAAAAGTATCGACTAACGCTGATTTTCGAATTTGACCAAGGTAATAGTGGTATAAACATTAGGTATAAATTTAATGAAAATCCGTCAAAATTTGTAGGCATGAGAGCGCTTACAAGGTCAATTTTTGGATAAAACGGAATCATTATTGTGGTCAAAGTCCCATAACGCCAACAAAAAGTATCGACTAACGCTGATTTTCGAATTTGACCAAGGTAATAGTGGTATAAACATTAGGTATAAATTTAATGAAAATCCGTCAAAATTTGTAGGCATGAGAGCGCTTACAAGGTCAATTTTTGGATAAAACGGAGTCATGATTGTGGTCAAAATCCCATAACGCCAACAAAAAGTATCGACTAACGCTGATTTTCGAACTTGACCAAGGTAATAGTGGTATAAACATTTGGTATAAATTTAATGGAAATCCGTCAAAATTTTAGGCATGAGAGCGCTTAGAAGGTCAATTTTTGGATAAAACGGAGTCATGATTGTGGTCAAAGTCCCATAACACCAACAAAAAGTATCGACTAACGCTGATTTTCGAACTTGACCAAGGTAATAGTGGTATAAACATTAGGTATAAATTTAATGAAACTCTGTCAAAATTTGTAGGCATGAGAGCGCTTACAAGGTCAATTTTTGGATAAAACGGAGTCATGATTGTGGTCAAAGTCCCATAACTCCAACAAAAAGTATTGACTAAAGCTGATTTACGAACTTGACCAAGGTAATAGTGGTATAAACATTTGGTATAAATTTAATGAAAATCCGTCAAAATTTGTAGGCATGAGAGCGCTTACAAAAAAAGTGTGACGCACGGACCCACGGACACACGGACGGACGGACGCCCGGCATTTCTATGTCCCCGCTCCGCGTTGCGGCGGGGGACAATAAACCAATCTATAGTGAAGTGAACTTTTCCCCGCAATGAAATGGAAACGCTGCCAACACACCATACCATGCGGCTATGCAGCGTGTTGTACAGTACATGTGACTCGATCGTTGATCTAACTCTTTTTATATAAAACAATTCAAATATTTCTTATTTTATATTTCCTTACGTTACCGAGAGAATATCGAGATGTTTTATAACACTTACTTTACAAATGCGTCGATGAAATCCTTTGCATTTGTCGCTGTACAATCCTGTTTCTCACCGTGCGAAATCGTGTCACAATGGCCGACTTTACGGAAACTAAGGTGTGTCATTCGGGTAAAAAAAAGTTCAAGTCCGTTTCTTTCTCGATTAGATTCTGATAATGAACTTATCTTTAACTTCAATTTAATGACAAAAACATTCAATTTCATAGATAACAATGTAGTTAATATGTAATTTATTTGAAGGCTCTTTTAAAGACGTAACGTCATGCTTGACGCTATAAAAAGCACACGTTTTTCGCTATTATAGTGTCTTAAAATAAACATCAGAAATATAATTTCTGAATCCTTAAACACAAAAAAAAGTTACATAACGAATGAAAAAATGTTTTAGAATATTTTTAATACAATATTAATTGCTTTTGACGTTAGGCCGATTTTGGCTAAACATGGATTTAGTCCTTTAATAATCATCTATAAATAGGACTTAAAATAACGTACCTCTTGTTCATTTCTTTCCTTTGTCACACGATATATCATTGGTTTGTTGTATATTGTTGCAAAATGAATCCATCTTCCTTTATCATTTTTTTTGGGGTGAAACTTCCAAGGCTGCAAGAAAATTTCTCAATCCTTCCTATAGATGACATCCCTTTTGAAATATTTGAATAAATATTACACATATTCCTGTATGAAAATAGTGAAATATGTTCATTTTACTGTTTATTGAATGTTTACATAAAAAGAAAACTATGTCTGTAGTTTTGGGGTATTAAACTGGGTGTCATTGGTGTGTAAAACAAGGCTAAGTTATTTTACTCACAATTTATTTTTATTTACTGTCAACTTTGTAATATTTAATATGCTGATAAATGGCAAAAGATTCTGAACACAATTTTGAGTGTTACAAAATCCCATTTTTATAAAAACAAATATGGCCTTGCAGAATTTGCTTTCGATTTACATGACACCCCCTTCAATATCACTATGCAGGGATAATGACATGGACAAACTTGATTTTGCAACATTTCTTGCAGATTAAAATCATATGGATAAGGTTGTTTTTAGCAAGCGCAGCGCTTGATGGTGGAAAGCACAGTCTGGGCAAAGAGATTAAAATCAACATTTTTGTATACATGAAAGGCAAAGGCTGCTTTAAAGTCGAAATCAAAACCAAAAAATGAATGAATTTGACCATGCATGCTTGACCAAAAACACCCAATTTTCTTATCAATCATGTACTGAACAATCAATAATTTTGTTATCTTTGTACCAGTTGAAAGTTAAAACAAGAGGTCTCTCTCTGCACCTGAGCAACAATAGCCATAACATGTGAAAAGATATCAATGTGACAGCCAACCGGGTTTTCTTTGATGCGTATCCATATCCATATCCATAATCTGTTTGTCAACCCTAAATTGATAAACAATACCTATCCAGAGAAATGTTGTATATGCAATATTCTTTTTTTTTTTTTTTGTACACAGGAATTGAATTTATCACTCTCAGAAACATATAGTATTCTAATATGTAAGCATATTTACATTTGGTAATTTCAATTGGCATTGCCTGGATTATTCTTGAGCCAAACAAGGGTTCAAAGTTTGAAAGTTTGATGTAAAAAATACCAGCTTTTGAACTTAGTCACTAGCTTCCTTCCAGAATATAGCAAGTTACAGGTTTTCTGCCAATTGGTTTTTGAGAAGAAGATTTTGAAAAAAAAATTCTCTTTACTTACACAGAGAAAAATTATCCCAAAAATATTATGTTTAAAGATTTATTTGGCGAGTATTGGCTATGGCATAAATGAAATGTGAAATGCCATTGACAACATCTGGGCAAACCCACTCAAACAAAAGTCACAACAAATATTCATCAACACATCATCAATATTATAGTTTGAAATTGACCATCCCGGGTTTACCGCGGATGGTCATATATCTAAGTACTTTAAACTTATTTAATAATATGTTGAATTATTGTTAAATGAAAATTATATAATAAGACAAGTACAACTTTACACAATTCACTGGTTCAACAGTTCAGCAACTTCACATGCACAAATCAATTGTCACAATGTTTTTCAATAAGTCAGCACAACAATACATAGGCATCAGTTGATTTGGTGCGCGCAAACGATACACTGGTATATGCCACGACGATTAATTGAACTGTCTTTTTTTAAATTCTTCAAATTGAACATCTTCGTCCTCATCAATGTCCTGAAATACATAAAGAACACAACAGCAGAAAAAGGGAGAATAAGACTGTCCGGGAAGGGAGGGTGGGATTTTGACAGATGCATAAAATGAGCTATATTTTTTGGAAAATGCCTTGCCCACCTTTTTTGGATGTTTTCAGCCCGGAGTGATTATTTGAAAGGACGATCCCGATTCCAATAAGTTGAAAAGGGGGGGGGGGACCCCAAACCGATCCCGACTTAATTTTTGTTTTGCATACAATATACAGTAATTCAAATATTTTCTCGTGAAATAAAGGCACCTATTTTCCATGGAAGAAAATAAATGCTAACAAGTTGCTGTCCTTTAAAAAAAGGACTGCAATACGTGGACCATGTGCATGAGTTTACAACGAACACGTGAAAGCCTTAAGAGTATTAAAGATTCCACCGACTCTAACCCCCCGTTTTTAACCACTAAATTCGTACGTTGTATTACGTATATATATAGCCCTGACTTTTTATCTCAGAGTTTAAAGGGTTCATACTTTATATAATAATTATGATCTATATTAATGAAGATTGCATGTATAGTATCAGGCATTCGGCGAATTCTACTATTTTCGCACACATTACGCTTCGCACTACTATGTTAACTATACAGCGACAGCTTTGTGTAAAGTAATTTCATATTTTGATGCATTTTTCTTGAGATTTCAACTTTTATACAGTGACAGAATTATATCATCCATTATATACAGTCACAAAATTATTCAATCATACTTTATGCTTAAAAATTTTTAATCGGAAGTACTCTAGCTTCGCCTACAATAAAAGTAATGTTAAGCTACGTGTGTATTCGGAAAACAACAAAACAATGCAAATTATGCTATTTGATGCCTGTTGTTGTTTCGGCATAACATTAACTTATTTCATAATACTGACAATCCATATCACATGACGATCATTTCTTTAAAAGGAATACTTTGTTTCTGTACTGTTTACCGACTTTACAGCAGCGCCTTCGAACTTATGTGTGCATAGGGCATGGAATCCCGATCCCGATTCAGATAAACGTGTGCTAGCCTGGTTCCCTGAGCTACCCATTACGCACAGGAACCAGACTCGCTCATGCGCAGACTGAATTTTCCCCATAGCATCCGGTTTAACCTCGCTTATATATTTTCTGCGTGGACCTCAGGGTCCACACAATATATTCCTATGTAATATTCCGATACTATGAAAAATCTAACGTATAATATTCCCCAAACATGGCGGTCAAGGGACATAACTTTTGTAAAGTGGGGATTGGTAGCAATGGTCTATAGAGTATGTGGTAATACACTCTTAAGAAGACCTAAACACTAAACCAAATGAGTCGTATCATCAGGTTTTGTGCAAAACAGAATGACCGCATTGGCGAGGGAGGGGGTTATATATGGGTAATCATAATGCATGCAACGTCACAACTATTATTATTAAAAAAAAATTCCGATAGTTCCGAATGTCAACATGGTGTGTAAATATTGAAGCGAGAAAAAAACGTTGGTGAAAAAGTGTTGAATTCTTCTTAAAAAATAATAATTTTTTTAGATGAAAGGTATTTACAGCCTCAAAATGGTTTGTTATGAATATTTCGACTCGTATTGTAAATAAAGCTTCATTAATTTTCTCCAAAATCGTTTCGGAGCGATTCTGCAATTTTTTGCTACATTGTGGGTATAATATTATGGGCACCCTTTAACTGTGGTGAAGGCCTGTCTCGAAACACAGTTAGAATATTCAAATTAAGCAGAGTGTAGTGAAATAAATATCATTAGTTTAGCCTTAAAACTTGGTTATGTAAATGTCAACAATACAGTGTGTCGATGTATCTCATTCGTATGGTGGCATATTTATGCCATCCACTTATTTTTAATTAGCATAGCATATCAGGTCAAGTCGAGATAACTATCTCGTCGAGTCAAGATAAATTTCTTGTTTCTCAAAAAAGTCCGACTTCTATTTTGTCTAGTCAACATAAGCTATTCCATTTTGTTGCGAAAACTATCTCGACAAGATGAGATAATATATCTTGTATCTTGACTAAAATGTGTTGCATTTGCAAATGCTGCCATCCACAAAACAATAAAATACATGTACATGTATAATAGTTGTATTGTCGTATTTTGAAACCCATTATTCGATCCCCTTACGTTTATAGAAAGGTACGTAATCAATATGAAATATACCTAGTGGCCCTTCAATTAGTGACTTATTAATTACCATTTGATATTTAATCCTCAGGTGCAAATTCATATCTTAAGCTGTGTTTAACATGAATATATAAATACATTGTATGCTTACTTATAAATCTTTAGACACCATGGATAAAAAAACGGATGACGCAAGGTTAATATTGAACTACATGTAAATTAAATTAAATGATATGATTAAAGATTAAAATTATAAGCAATATAAAAAACCAGGATTTATTATGTTTTAATTAGGAACGAAAACAAACAAAGTTATTAAAATCAAATAGAATTCTCCAGAATAGGGCCAAAGTTATAAGAGGAATTATTTTAATCCTTAGCATAACTCTTTCAATCGCATATAGTTTAATGTATTTAAAACAGTACAACTTTATAAATATGATATAATGACGCTAAACATATTGTGTTTTAAAAAGCAAAATAAGAATCAACATATTCATATTTTTTTGAGGACGGCTTTATAATTTTCAGTAATTAACTTCTATGCAGATCAAAGGAATTCTGGATAATGAGTTCCAAACTTCTATTATCAAATATATGTTTATAACTTATTTTGTTTTGTGAACGACAGTCTTTGCAAATGACATGAATTTTAGTCAAGACGCAAGATAAATTACCGAGATAGCTATCCCAACAAAAAGTGTCGGTCTTGATCGAGAAACCAAAAAGTTGTCTGAACTTGACGATATAGTTATCTTGACTTTACGTGATATGCTATGTTGACCCAAAAGTATGTGGATGGCAGAAATATGCCACCATACTTTCGTATATGTCTGATATCATTTGCAATGTCATCCCGTGCAAGCACGGGTCAAAATCTAGTTTGTTTAAAGCGAAAATGAATAGAGGCGAGTTTATGTGGCGGCGAAATCGATGCAACAATTACTAAGTATCCTGAATTCATTTGACTTGAAGTGACTTTGAAGTAATGATGTACTTCAACTATTGTCAACAAGTTTATTGGCTTTAATGTTTTTCTCAAACTTTTAATGTAAATCAAATCAACAAACCGAAAGCAGTCTATTTATTACAGATATTTATAAACACGGTTTTACCGACTTGAAGTGATCACGTGATCATTGTGTTTTCTACGTGGAGTCACAGCGGCTCTTAGGGACAATTATAATACCAGATATCTTCTTAAAGGATACATACTTTGTTAAGCAGGAGTGACACCAATAATTAATGTAAGTTTCTTTCTTATCTATACTTATAAATTAAGGCATTTGGCAAATAAACTACACAATGCTTGCACCAGAGTACTCGCTTACACCTTTTGCATTTCAACACACGTGAGATAATATGTAAGGTATAATTGAATTTTCACTGACAAGTTATTATTGTGAAATTAATTTTAAAAAATACTTTCATTTTCGATATACAAGCCCGAAATAGCAAAAATGAGAGTAAGGTGTTTGTCACGCTTTGGCGGATCCAAGTCTCGGATAGTCTCGATCAAAATATCTACTTACAATGAAATAATATTGAATTATTACGTATAAAGTGAATATATTTACTGTGAGTCTATATAAAGAATATATAAAAGTAAAGATTTGACAAATGTTGAATAAATAAAATATGTCATTTGTTTCTTTGTTTGGCGATATATTTTTGATACTCATTCGCTTGCGAAGCACGACCTCTGGTGAGAGAATGGGATAGAACTTTCCAGAATGGAGTAACCAAGAACGCGGACTGACTAATTAACGAAAGGTGTAGGACGAGTTCGTCATACTTTGCGGGCAGATACCTTGGATCAGATTTCTATTAATACAAAAAGTTAATAAAAAAAATTGAACAACTAATACGATTTTAGTATCAATGGAAAAAAAATAACCTATTCTCTTTAATTCTAAGTTTTTTTAGGCGTTTTAAGAAGGATTATTTTTTTTAAGTTTATGAATGCTGTATATAGATTTGACATTGTAAAATAAATCCCTTCTACTCAATCAAGATGTTTAACACACAATAAAACGCGCGAACGCTCGCCAAAATTCCATATACCTGTAACAAAGATTGGCAAGCGTTCGCGAGCACTCGCTCTGCTGAACACGCCTCAAGTATCAATAGCTATTGAAAAAGATGCGCGCATTCAAATACCGGTCTTGTTTAGGATAAATTATCACGTTATCAACTTTTCTATGACTGAAGGAGTTTCTGTGTCCCGATATTTTACACAACCTTTCACGGTTAATGATTTTGTCTACTTTTTAAAAGGGGATATAGAAGGGATAAGTACAAATAAATTGTACGTTCTAAACAGTGAATTTAGTCATTTTATTTTTTGTTTTCCTCGCGTGGTTCGTGGTTTAACATACAAATTAAAACAACAGCATTGTTGTATCACCGTGTGATTGGGGCTCTGGTGATAACTAATAATATTCAACCTGAAATACAGGACAGGAGACAATATAAAATTCACTTCTTTATTATTTGGAGTCCGTCGCAAAAGTGTGTAATCAATTATAAACACAATAAAAGATATAAAACAATGGTACACTGCATATTTAAAATGAATGTGCATAATGATGTCACAGAAAAGTTCATGTGTTAATTAAAACACCATTATATAATCACACAATTCATATCAGGTACAATAACATGTCTACTATATATCTTTATCATGAAAATAAATGAATAAAATCAAAATGACATATTAATCTTAAAAGGGGAGAATTAGCTTACAATAGTTATGCTTAGCTATGAGAGGGGATTGAAAGCAACAGACCAAAAATAGAAAATCACATGTTATTGTTTACATCAACAATTTCCAGTCAACACGAGACAAGATCATGACTTCCGGTTACAGGGGGGGGGGGGGGTGCCTATCAAAGCTTTCACACCTAGTCCAGCTTTACTTAAAATCTAATATACTATATACAAACATACTACAACTCAAAATCTAAACCCTAATCAGTATTTCTTTTGCACATCAAACAAAAGTACAAAATGCTCGACTTAACCTGACAGTCTTTGAAGTTTTTTCTTGATTTACAAGTTATCAACATATATCATTAAAAGCATAACCACATATCACAAAAATAACTTTACTTACATGATTACTTTCTGCATATTTGTTTTCGTTAAGTATTAAATATGAAAAGCAGCACAATGTACTGCGCGTTTACACAACACGCTTTGTTTACAAGGCTAAATTAGAAACCCGTAAAAGACAGATATGCAATATCCGAAAAAGTCTTTAAAACTTTAAAAATTAAGTTACAACTTGTGGTTTGTAAAATTGATTTAAAAATAGGAAATACCATTATGTGAGTTGTTACAAAAATTAGAACTTAATTTGTCTTTCTGAATGAAATTGTGAAAATCAAAAGATAACATTCTTAAAATTATTTGTCAAAACAGATAATTGTTTAAAAGCTTTTCATCATGAAGTGATCAACACTTTTTCTAAAGTGCAAAGTTAAACATGTTAAAGTACAAAGTAAAAATAATTCAAATACAAATATTCTACATTACCTGAAATACAGGACAGGAGACAATATATAATTCACTTCTTTATTATTTGGAGTCCGTCGCAAAAGTGATCGGACAAAACCCTGTAGCGTCCCCTGTCCTGGCATTGAGTTGTTCTTGCCATTAATTGATACAAAGAATTGTAAAGAAAAATTCACTCATTGCTTACATCAAAGAGGCGGATTGACACGGTGGTTTTGCGATACAATGCGTATTATGTAATTATAAAAACAGCGGATGTCTTCGAAGGATAAATCTAAAAGCATATATTTAATTAGCTCGGATGGCACTAATTGATTTAACAACTGTGCGTGTGAATTATCTACAGATGGCCTCAAGTTATTTATCTAAGTAAATCTTATGTAAAATTGATTAAAGTCAATAAATATAAAATATAAGTTTTCAAAATTAAAAATATAATAAATTATGTGGAACTTATAATAAATTATAAGGAAATGGTCAAAAATATAAAAATATATTTGAGGGTCAAAATGACACCATGATAATTCCCTCTTGGTCAGAAAAATCTTTGTCCTCAAAGATAAAAATGAAACATACAATGTTCAGGTAATGAGAAAAAAAAACATTTTGGAAAAAAAATGAAGTAATATGTACAACAGAAGTTAATACAATAGTGCAACAAAAATAAGAATGCACATACCCAAAACATAGGTACAATGAAAACTAAAATTCAAACACTGAAAAAAAATTTCGCTATTACTCACACACTTATCTACACAAGTAAGTCATGCCAAGATGTTGCAAGGAAGATTAGATGGCTGTTACAAAATTTGGAAATATTGGTGGTGCGACAACAGGAAATATGCTGTATATGGATGCTGAAGGATGTTATGAATTTTTCTAGCAGTGAATGGTGAGATCAAGATGGTAGTTGGAACATCAATGGAGCGGTTGGTGTGCTTGTTAGTGATGGTAAAATCAGTGCATTGAATGTGCAGGTAATGTAGAATGTAATATGAGGTGGTAACATGAACTGATGAAATGTCTTCAGGAGTCTGAATGTTCTAATTGTGAGGGCAAAGTGGAAGGGTTAGTAGAGTGAGAAGTTCACAAGTAGGTCCAGTTGTTAGTTCTAAATGAAGTGAAGTTTTGTGTGAACGTTGAAATTTTTGCCATAGGTGAGTAATGCATGCAATAACAAGGATTGTTGTTAGCACAGAAAGGGAAACATAAGGCCAAGGAGTGGAAAAAGTGTTCATTAACACTGGTCGCTGGTGTGTCATCTTCAGCCTGATTATAGATGGAGGATAAAGTTTGTTTAATGGTTGCGGCAGCTGATGGTTTCACTTGATGGAGCAACAACACAGGAAGCAGGACGGTTCGGATTTTGTAGCATGACCAGATGCTAAAGATGAGTCCAAAGAATCCAACAGATGTGGAAACGATGGCCAGGATACCACTTGTGTCTGGCCAATTGTCCACTGCAAAATTGACTTGTCCCGCGATCATGGATTCTGCTAAATTTGTAAACACTTGTCCATCGTGTCGAACGGCCTTGGCGATGCGCTTCAAGCTTAGGTGCTGTTTTTGATCATTAGCCAAAAATTTGGAGAATGAATGATTAAAGATGTGGAAATTTGGTAACTTTATGTGAATGAATTCTTCGAAGATGGTGTCGCCGAATATGGTTGAATGGGAGTCTGCATGGAAAAATTGTTGGAGTAGGGCTAAGTTGACTGGGTGGAGAATTGTAACTTTGTCAGTTTGATTGTTGCATTTTCCTAATCGGGGAGGTAGATAGAGGTCGTCAGCTGTTATGGAACATTGACATGGTATTTTGATGACACAGAAGGAACATCCTTTCAAGATGTGTTGTCCATTTACGCAATCCAGGGCTAGCATTGGCGTTCTGTATAACAGCAGGTTGGATGGTGAAAGCTCGTACATAGCTGGGGGTAGCATGCTTGTTAGGAACCGAAAATCGCATAGATCATTCACGGTTTTCTTTTGATTAAAGAAGACTCCTGATAAGCAACTTGGAGAGGCTGTTGCTTTCATTGCAATATTGAAGTTGCAGTAACGGGTTGAGGTTCCTTCACACAGTGTTAACTGCTGAGAGGTGATTGTGGCATGGTGTTGGTTGTCAGCTGTGTGTAGAAAGTATGGTGGCAGATCGATGAGCTGAGTGGCATGGTTGGAGCTAGAGTTAACAGGAACTGGAAATGTGTAGACTTTATACATTGACATTGGCTGTTGAAATGGGGAGATTGGTATTTTTAAGGTCAAGTATAGTTCTGTGTGTAATCTAGTGAACAAAAATTCTCCCATGGAATAATAAAAGAGAGGATCCTTATTGGAAATATGGAATTTTGGGAATTTGGCCGAAATGATGCTTTGGACTTGATCGATGGATGATTTCAGAATATGTGGTGTCAGGAGGAATGGGGATAGCTTGCCTTTCACCAAATCGTGAAGTCCTAGTTTAATATGTTCTAACTCTTTTTCTAATTGAGCCGAAACGTTGGTCTGCTTAATGATGAGTTCACTTAGGATGAGAAATTCATGATCTAAAGCATCCATTGAGTTGTGTGCTAACACTGAAAGTGACACAGCATCTTGGTGATTTTGTCTAACAGCAGCAACAACATTGTTGAATCTTTTGTCCACGGCTTCGATGAATGACGAGAGGTGGTGGTCTTGTTGGGCCATGGCTTTGGCAAACTTGACGTTGTTGTTGTTCAGTGTTTGCATGTGGCGTTGTAGAGTAGCAATATCACCTGAAGTGGCTGTTCCAAATAGTGACTTCGAAATTTTACCAACAAAGTCAAACAGTCCTCGCTTTGATCTTGATGAACCTATGTATTTTCGTGAAGGAGGAAGTTCAGAGGTTGGTACCAGTTGGTGAATGTGATGGACTGTTGAATTAACACTGGCCATACACTGCATTCTTAGGAGATTCAGTGATTTTATGATGTGTCCTGCAGTTTGACATTGTGGCATGTTGCAGTATAGAGGCTGTAGGTGCAATTTCGTCGGAAGAGGAATTCGAAATGTATGCAGCCAGTACTCTTGTCCAAGGTAGATGTCGCTAGTTTTCTCGAATATTATGCCGTAGTTTATTCTTTGAATATGTTGATCTGATGGTAATGGCGCAGTTGCACAGACAGATGTGAGGCAGAGGCAGCTGATTATGTACACATACATATATGGTGATGATCCGAGGTTCTTCTTTTGTCCAGATCCACCTAGTAGTATAAAGTAGGAATAAGGAAAGGTAAAGATTGTGTACAGTGTAACAATTATGTCAGTATCAGTAGACGTCTTTACTGAGAAGCACTAAATTAATAATTTTTGCAAATCATTAAAATTTTAACAGAATTTGGTACAATGTACACAGTGAGAAGGTTTAAGGAAAAAGAGTGGGTTAGAGGTGGAATGGATTAAAAAGACTGGATCTAGTAAAAGCAGGATTTTGTTCTGCGTCTGCGTGCCCGACCGGTCTGTGTCCTGGTAATATGATATTGGCGGATAAGATCTGCATTGATATGCTCTTCCGGCTCCCAGGTTTTAACGCTGCTCCCTTGCCATTTACCGAGGAAGAATTTCTTTCCATCGACAAGTTTGTATTGCATCAGTTTCTCAACATATCCTTGACTTTCATCTTCATTTGTATGGTTATCCTCTTCTTGATTTTCATCTTCTGATTGATCATCTCCTTGTTTCTCTGTTTTGTTTTGGTCTCTCCTTAGATGTTGAGGTTCAGGTGCTGCAGAAGGCTGATCATTATTATGAAGTTCCTCCATATCAGGAGTTGTGTGTGCTTCCGTATTGGTTTCACCTGTTGGCTGCAACTCATCTTCTTGAGCATCATTTTCAGCACCTTGAGGGTTGCGATGTTGTGGAGGCAAGTGTGAATCATCAATGGGTATCTCTGGTGGTGGTGGATTTAAAACCTTACGATGCTCTGGCTTCTCATAATGTTTGAGTCGATTTGCATGGATCCGAGACCTTACAACTTTGTTATCAGACCATCTACGTAATTGGTATGTGTTGTTTGGTCCCTTTGCAGTGATGTAATAGGGGCCCTCCCATGGGTTACGCAGCTTTGGTGAGAGTCCCTTGGGCACATACGTTTGGTGTAGCAGTACACTCTGGCCAACATCGAAGTCTGGTTCTCTGGTATTCTTGTCGTATTGCTCTTTTTGCTTTTGACGAGCATGTTGGATGTTTTGTTCAGCTATCTCCTGCACTACCTTGAGATAATTCATTAGGTTTGTGACGTGAGCCTTAGCATCTTGATTCATACCATCCTTAGGTATCAGAGAAGTGTCAAATGGTAAGTACATCTCTTTGCCAAATAAAATGTGGTAGGGCGCTAGGTCTGATGATTGTGTGGATGGACTCATTCGGATTGCCATAAGAATTCCAGGTAAAATGTCATGCCAATTTGTTTGGTCTTTGTTAACGTATGTACGCAAACACTGTGCAATGGTACTGTTCATCCTCTCACACGTGGCATTTGTTTGCGGATGATAAGAGCTGGTAAAATGTCTGGTGACTTGGAATATTTGGCACACAGCTGTTATCAATTTGCTCATAAAGTTCTGTCCACGATCCGTGACAATTGTATATGGTGCACCATACCGACAAAATATTTCTTTAAAGAGCACTTTAGCAATTTCTGTAGATTCCTGCGTCCTGAATGGGAAAGCTTCTGGCCACTTGCTAAATGAGTCCACAACCAAAAGAATGTATTTGTGACCTTCTGTTGTTTTGGTCAGTGGTCCAAGAATGTCCATATGAATTCTTGAGAATCGGTCCTCAATTGGCATAGGGGTGAGAGGTGCTGGTGCATGATGTGTTGGTTTCTTTGCGAGCTGGCATTCTCTGCAGGATCTGACGTAGTCTGCTATGTTTTGGTACATGCCTGGCCAATAATACTTGAGTTGAATAGCACGGTATGTTCGTTCAAATCCGAAGTGGGCTCCTCCAGCAAGACTGTCATGATAGGAGCGTATGACGTCCTCTCTGAGGCATCGAGGAACTGCTAGTTGTTTCAGATGGTTGTTTGGATGGCGTGCCCTTTTAGATCTTGGCTGATAGTAATGATATAAGACATCATCATGAAACACATAGAAGTTCGACTCGCTAAGAAGTCGATCTCGGTTTTTCTTGTCCTCTGGAAGCTCTTTGTTTTTAAAGTAGTTGTACAAAGCTTCGAAATCTGGACAACTGCTTTGAAGTTCATCAATGGAAGTTGTATCTACTTGGTGAACTGTATCTACATCTATGGTTGTTGGAAATGGTCGTTGATAGTCGGTGTAAAAGAAGGTTGCTTGAGTAGATTTTCCTTCAGTTACAGGAGCAAAACATTGGACATCGGGTGATGGAATAATGTCTTCTGGTTCTAGGGCTTGACTGCTTGTTTCAGGATATGTACGTCTGGACAAAGCATCTGCAATTTCATTTTTCTTTCCTGCTTTGAATAATATTTCGTATGAATATCCTTGGAGTAGTACTGCCCATCTTGCAAGACGTCCTGTTGACTGTTTAACATTATGGAGCCATTTTAGAGCAGCATGGTCTGTATAAATTTTGAATGGGCGTCCAGCTAAGTAAACATGGTAGGTTTTTATCCCTTCGATAATGGCTAGTCCTTCACGTTCTGAGATTGGATATTTTCTCTCATGTCTGTTTAGAGAACGTCCACCATACGCGATGACTCTTTCTCGTCCATTTATGTCTTTTTGCCCAAGAATGTATCCTATGGCTGTTCCAGATGCATCTGTAGTCAGGGTAAACTGCCGTGTGTGGTCTGGGTAGGCCAATACAGGTGGTGTGGTTAAGGCAGTTTTTAGTCGGTCAAAGGCAGTCTGGCATTTGTCTGTCCATAAGAATTCCTCGTCTTTGGAGAGCAATACTGTGAGTGGGCTTGTAATTTTACTGTAACCTTTCACAAATCTTCTGTAATAATTACAAAGTCCCAGAAATGATCTTAGCTCTTTTTGGTTCTTTGGAGTGGGAAATGATTGGACAGCATCAGTTTTTGACACATCTGCTTTAATACCATCTTTTGTCAAAACATGTCCAAGGTATTTCACCTCTGGAAGAGCGAAGTAACATTTACTTGGTTTCAGTGTAAGGCCAGCTGATTGGAGTCGTCTGAAGATTTCATCTAGGTGTTTAAGATGGTCCTTAAAGGAGTTGGAGAAGACAAGGATGTCATCTACATACACCAGGCATGTCTTCCAATTGAGTCCTCTTAGAACGTGAGTCATCAGCGCTTGGAAGCTGGCAGGTGCGTTTACGAGACCAAAGGGCATCCTCTTCCATTGGTACACACCAGTGGGGGTTACAAAGGCAGATTTGTGTTTGGTTTCTTCATCCATTGGTATTTGCCAGAATCCTGAAGCAAGATCCAAGGTGGAGAAAAATTTAGCCTGTGTGGTACCGATAGTGTCAAACACATCCTCTAGACGAGGCAGAGGGAAAGTAAATTGCTTGGTGACTGCATTGAGTTTTCGGTAGTCCACAGCGATACGTTGGCCGTTCTTTTTCTTCACCATGACAATAGGGCTTTGCCACATGGAGTCGGATTCCTCAATTATGTCAGTGTTTAGCATTTCTTGGAGTTGGCGATTCATTTCGGCATTTGTTTGAGGTGACTGTCTATAGAACCTTTGCCGAATTGGTAACGCATCACCGGTTTCTATCCTGTGTGGTTGTGTATTGGCTTGGCCAAGTTCTTTTAAATCAGTTGCAAACACAGAACGGTGATTATTTAGAAATGTCAGAAGTAACTGTTTTTGTTCATCTGATAGGTCAGCATTGTTGAGGTCAAAGTTCAGTGGTTCATTACTTGTATTAGGAGAGATGGTCTGGTTATCTTCAGAAGTCTCCATGGTGAACACAGTGGCTGGATCGACGATTGTTGCTGATGCGATCACTGTAGTTGCATTGATTCTGACTCGTTTTGTTGTTGGGATGATGACTTGAATAAAGGCTTTGTTGTCTTTAGTGTCAACTATACATTTAGCACCTGCAAGTCGCAGTGATGGTAATTTTGGGTTTGGTTCGAGAAGTACACATGAATCTTTGGGCACATTTGATAGGAACACTGGAAGTAAAGTTACAGACTGTTTTGGAATTATGGTAAATTTTGAAACTCGTGCAAGTCCAGTGTTGGTGTCGATGGCAAATGCTGTATCTTCTGAGTCACGCACATAAAGAGTGTTGTTTTCTGCATTGAAAATTCCATCATTTGCTTGAAGAAAGTCCAATCCAAGAATTAGAGGTTGGTGAAAGGATTGAAACACATGGAATTTATGGTTAATGATGGGTCTATTGAATGACACAGGAAGAGTTATAGCACCAAGGCTTGCATGTCGTTCACCTCCAACAGCGACTGCATCTTTAATGTTGGAAGTATTTAGTTGGCCTCGGGTAATACCAAGTTTTGTTAGGAGTTGAGCACTAATACAGGAAATACTTGCACCGGTGTCAACCAAAGCTCTGAAATGTCTTCTGTAAATAGTCACATTGACTGTATTCTTTTCGACTGGGATGATGAGGTTGACATTTCTTGACGATGGAGATGTTGAATGTCGTTTTGATGGAGGGTTTTGAGTTTTGTTAGCACTAGTTGGTAACCGTTTGTTAGTTGAGGGTTTGGACTGGGAAGAGGAAGCATTAGTAGTGGAATGGTGGTTAGGGTTGTGGTTAGTGTGATGGTCAGAGTGATGCTGCCTATCCTTTTTGAGGATAGGCGCGAATCCCTATCTTCGTAAAGAGTGGTTATGTTGTTGTTTGAAGGAATTTTTGTTGTGAGGTTTGGTGTTTGTGAAAGGTTTAGTGCACATGCGGCTAAAGTGGTGAAAGTTTTTACAGTTGTAACATCTAGTGTTAAATGCAGGGCATGAACTTCTAATTTGGCATGACTTACCACAACCAGCGCACATGGAGCTCTCTCCCTCATTCATGCGTCTCCTTTCTGGGTGTCGGCCTGGAGTCGAGTCTCGTCGATTCCGGTTTCCTGGTGAATTGTTGTGGCGAAAGTTTGAGTTTCTAGACCGATCACTGCTGAAGTCCCTGAAATCTTCCCTGGGTTCAAAACTTCTGCGTCGGGAGCTATCACGTCCTCTGGAGTGGTCACGGTAAGGGGATTTGTAACGACCTCTGGAAGTGTCACTGTACTGATTGTGTCGATCTCTGGAATCATCTCGGTACTGTTCATGTCGACCTCTGGAATCATCTCGGTACCGTTCGTGTTGACCTCTGTAAGTGTATCGGTACCGTTCATGTTGACCTCTGGAATTGTCGCGGTATTGATCTCGTCTTTCTTCCTCTCTGCGTCGATCAAAGTGTTGAGCCTCTTGAAGACGGTCTGCTAAGGCGTTGATCTGAGTGGAGACTGTTTGATCTATGTGGCTATTTATCGACCTACTTAGTTCAGTCATGTCAAACGAGGTGTTGGGAGTCATGAAGGACACATGCTGGTCACATCCTAGTTCAAGTTGGACCAGGGAAATGTCTTTACGCAGCGCTTGAAAAGTCTGAGATTCCCTGGCCAGAACACGCCCTCTTAGGTTTGTGTTAAGTCCATTTGCAATAAACTGGACCTTGTAGGCTTCGTCGAGATCATGATGAGCCAAGGCCAGTCGTTCTGCCCTCTCAAGATATTGTTCACATGTTTCATTGGGTTCTTGCTTTATACTAAGCATGGCAGTCTTGTGCGCAGATGGTTTAAATCTTTCACTTAAAAGATCCTTGAACCCTTGTAAGTTTTGAAACTGTCCTGGGTTGATGGTCTGAAACCAGGTTCCAGCGCTGCCTTCTAGAAGACAAGGAATATAGTCAAGAACAGCATTGTCAGTGATCCTATGGAACTTCTGCCACGCACTGAGCTTGGATAACCAAATACATGGTGATTCAGTGCCATTAAATTTTGATAATTGGGCAATAGTAGCCATGTTTGTTAGGTTAATTGAGTCTAATGGAATGCTATCACTGATATAAAGTTGTTCAGAAAACTGCTGATCTTCGGTTCTCTCTGCGTCTCGAGAATCAATGTGTTGATGCTCTGTATCCTCAGCTGGGATGTTTTCACTGTTTTCTGTTTGTGGGTCTGCTTCTTCGGTGATTGCAGGCTCGTTAAAATGAACCTGCACGTCCTCAGCTGGTAGGTTGGTTTCACTCAAGTGAATCTGTTCCTCTGTTTCCACAAGAGGATGGTCTGCCCCAGTTTCTTGGTGGCCAGCAGCGTTGTCTAACGTTGGTTGCTGCTGGGACTCAGCGGTACTGGACTGGGAGTGTTGTCCTGTCTCTGTATCCTCTGGTGAGGTTAGGAAGCTGGGAGTCCTATTCCTCAGGTTGTAGTTCAGTGGTCTGTTTGCTTTCATCCGGGATTACCCGGATTCTCCACCAACTTATCACCGTGTGATTGGGGCTCTGGTGATAACTAATAATATTCAACCTGAAATACAGGACAGGAGACAATATAAAATTCACTTCAGTGTGTAATCAATTATAAACACAATAAAAGATATAAAACAATGGTACACTGCATATTTAAAATGAATGTGCATAATGATGTCACAGAAAAGTTCATGTGTTAATTAAAACACCATTATATAATCACACAATTCATATCAGGTACAATAACATGTCTACTATATATCTTTATCATGAAAATAAATGAATAAAATCAAAATGACATATTAATCTTTAAAGGGGAGAATTAGCTTACAATAGTTATGCTTGGCTATGAGAGGGGATTGAAAGCAACAGACCAAAAATAGAAAATCACATGTTATTGTTTACATCAACAATTTCCAGTCAACACCAGACAAGATCATGACTTCCGGTTACAGGGGGGGGGGGTGCCTATCAAAGCTTTCACACCTAGTCCAGCTTTACTTAAAATCTAATATACTATATACAAACATACTACAACTCAAAATCTAAACCCTAATCAGTATTTCTTTTGCACATCAAACAAAGTACAAAATGCTCGACTTAACCTGACAGTCTTTGAAGTTATTTCTTGATTTACAAGTTATCAACATATATCATAAAAAGCATAACCACATATCACAAAAATAACTTTACTTACATTATTACTTTCTGCATATTTGTTTTCGTTAAGTATTAAATATGAAAAGCAGCACAATGTACTGCGCGTTTACACAACACGCTTTAGAAACTAAAATTAGAAACCCGTAAAAGACAGATATGCAATATCCGAAAAAGTTTTAACTTTAAAAATTAAGTTACAACTTGTGGTTTGTAAAATTGATTTAAAAATAGGAAATACCATTATGTGAGTTGTTACAAAAATTAGAACTTAATTTGTCTTTCTGAATGAAATTGTGAAAATCAAAAGATAACATTCTTAAAATTATTTGTCAAAACAGATAATTGTTTAAAAGCTTTTCATCATGAAGTGATCAACATTTTTTCTAAAGTGCAAAGTTAAACATGTTAAAGTACAAAGTAAAAATAATTCAAATACAAATATTCTACATTACCTGAAATACAGGACAGGAGACAATATAAAATTCACTTCTTTATTATTTGGAGTCCGTCGCAAAAGTGATCGGACAAACCCTGTAGCGTCCCCTGTCCTGGCATTGAGTTGTTCTTGCCATTAATTGATACAAAGAATTGTAAAGAAAAATTCACGCATTGCTTACATCAAAGAGGCGGATTGACACGATGGTTTTGCGATACAATGCGTATTATGTAATTATAAAAACAGCGGATGTCTTCGAAGGATAAATCTAAAAGCATATATTTAATTAGCTCGGATGGCACTAATTGATTTAACAACTGTGCGTGTGAATTATCTACAGATGGCCTCAAGTTATTTATCTAAGTAAATCTTATGTAAAATTGATTAAAGTCAATAAATATAAAATATAAGTTTTCAAAATTAAAAATATAATAAATTATGTGGAACTTATAATAAATTATAAGGAAATGGTCAAAAATAGAAAAATATATTTGAGGGTCAAAATGACACCATGATAATTGTACCGAATGCCTTGGCAAAGAAAGAGGTATTTTGCATTAAAAAATTATCCAGCCATATGTAACATTTATTGCATGATACGTATAAAAGCTACTTGGGGAACAGTTCTAAGACAAGGAAGGCGTATGTGAATGCATTAACATATTCATTCCTATAGTGTCCAGCTGTATACCAACACATCAATTACAATTTTAGTTATTTTTTCAGTTATTAAAAATGTTATTAATAGTCAAATTATTTTTTCAAAGAATATTTTATCCATAGGAAAAAAACCCACAAAAACCAAAAACAATAAACAAACAAAAACAAAACTATTCTCTCTTTAAAGTTAAGTAAACGAAAAAAATGTTGACACATAACAAACGCAACTTCTTTCTAATACAATCGAAATCTTTGGTAGCTTATTTTCTTTTTTCATTTTCCTCCTTGTTTTATTACAGCATGCTCCTAGTTTATGAGCTCTATCAAAGCATTAAATAAAAATAACTTGTTAACTTTAAAATTAATGGATTTTATTTTATCAAAAATACTTCTAAGTGTGCACAATAAACTCCTAAATCATTCCACCGGGTCTCAAAAACTGACTGTCAAGAATACCCCGTTTGCTAAAGAGACCATAGGGTGTACCGATGATACATGTGCCCACCGGAATTTAAGAGGCAGGTCAAATTTGAAGGACTTTGACCCCCTTATTACCCAGGATTCACCCCCGGTAATCCCATGCCCGCCGGACCTACACGGATGCAAGTCATCAGATAGTCAACCGGTATATTTAAAAAGTATATTTAGTCTATGCATGTGGGTCAGGGAGAGCATAATGCTAGACCAGTGAATGCAGATGATTTGCAATCCCAAGTTTTACTCACTCAGGTTCCCATGTCGTATTTGCTTATCTACAGTCTCAGCTAATATGGTAATAACCACCGTTATAATTGACATTCACCAGTCCCCTACACCAGTACCTTAGGTTCTCTCCAACACTTGTGGGGGAAGGGGAGAAAAAAGCACACGTTTGCTGTAATATCATGAGCCCTTGTCCGGGGAATTCCATCCTCCAGCCGATCGTTTGCGTTCCAGTTCCCCATTTACACGAGCCCCTTACTAGAGAAACACCATGTAAATCACGCGCTCGGATTCCTGCAACGTCTCACTATCCATCAGAATACGTGCCGATACCCGCAGCGTCTTGTAAGCATATGAGCTGGTTTGTCCTGTTTAGAAATGATAAGTCCGGTTAAGAGTTACTCAATGATTTATTAAAGCGTGATCGTATCAGTAGCGTCGGAAGCAAATTGAAAGGAGGGGGGGGGGGTAGAATAATCCTCAGAAATCAGAAATCCAAAAAAAAATCCAAAAAAAAACAGAACAAAAAAGAAACATTATTCCCAAAATAATGAAAATCCTAATCCAGGGGAGGGGGGGGGGGGTGTCTTACTACCCCCTCCCCCCCCCCCCCCCCCGTTCTGATGCCTATGCTTATACATTTTACAAAGCAACTTTCAGAGTCTACAAAGTCAAATCTCAATCTCTCTGACTGACTGGCCGCTCTCAACATCCGACTGCCCGACCGTTCTCAATCTCTGAACAGCATCTATTGACAGGGGCTTATACATGTATATGTTTATGTACACAAAAAGAAAAATAATTCAGATTAGTTCTTTCAAACTGCTGTAATCATAAGTGATTACATTATTATTATAAACAATCAACACTACACACGGAACATGAATTGTATGTATTTAACCTATAGGGATATTAGCTCCGTGACTATTATCTGCTGAGTCATCTCTATAGCCAACGCTCTGTTGAACAGCTGAACAGTTTATTTTTTTCTCTTTGGTTGTGGTTTACAACATAGATAATATTACAAACATATGCACCATTTAAATTTTATGCGCGAGTATAATGGAAAAAATAAACAATAAAATGGTTCTGTACATAAGATATATCAAGTATAAATGTACATTTTTTTAATGTAGATACATATATTGGAGTTAATAACCAGGAGGTTTAGACTTCTCGTTAACAATACTAATAAAGTTACATAACTTGCTTAATAAGCTCACATAGCTTGAGGGAAAATGAGTGTTAAATTTAGTAATATTTGGTTGAAAAAGATAAAATTTTGGTATACACTTTTCTCTTTCGTTTTTCAACACGGTGCAACACAAAATATAGTGAAATTCATCTTCAATGTCTCTTTAACATAAATAACATTACCTGTTACATCATTCTTTATCATTCCATCTACCAGTTTCAATTGGTAATTTATGGTTTGAAGCACGAAATCTAGCTAAAATTTGTTTCATATAATTACTTATTATAAGCTAGCGAGTCAAGACATATGACTTGCGTGTGACAAGGCAACCAGCGAGTCCAGCGGTATACCGACATAATGTCAGTGACTATAGATCATGTTATTACTACAAGAAAAATACATAATTATCAATAATATTATTTTTACGTAGATGACATCTTTATATTATATCAGTATATGTGATGATGATACATGTGATGATTTTTTTGAAATATTATAATAAACCAACACCAGCTATAATGTGTCTTAAAGTTGTGTAATGTATATCAGCATTTATATAGTCAGCATCCTAGGATGTTTATTGTTTTTTGTTTTTTTTTTAAAGATCATTGTCATCTGTTTACCTTATACCCAAATAAAACACAATAAAAACAACTTATATTAACCGCATCTTTTGATATAATGCAAGTTTTAGAGACGAATGAGTATTAGACGCGTTGTCTATGATATCAAATGTAAACACATACGCTTTAAAAATAATTAAATATTTAGGAAACATGTTAAAAATCTTTGAACAAGCTTTCAAGTTTTATTATCTTCTTGCAGAAAAAGGTTATTTACTGACAGCAGTTAATATGGCTCTATCAAAATACGACTCAACCCGGGAGACTACCAACCTAGCTCGTGTAGCCCGGATAATCCTTGGCCCTTGCACTGACGCACTACGCGCTGTTCTGAAAAAAGAGATGCTTCCAGCCGCATTGTCACACAATGTTCAAGTCTTTATGGCCAATCTTCCAAAATACACGAAGCCTCCAATCAGTAAAACTCAATTACAACAAATTAATGGCAGAGACTACTCAAATTTTGACATCCCGCTGCTCTACGTCATATTGCGCAACATTTGTTCAATCCCTGAACATAGGCTAAAATGGGGAAATAAACCTAGCCGAACAGATAGGAGTGTGTCAGCAAATATTGAGAGAATTCGTTTGGTTAGAAACGAGTATTACGGACACGCGACCCACTTTGCTATCCAGGATACGGAGTTTATAAACCAATGGAAGGAGCTCTTTTTAATTGTTATTGAGTTGGAGGCGTACATTGGAAGCTCTACTGATCTCCAAGACGCTGTGACAGAGATCAAGTCGTGTCCCATGGACAGAGAAGTAGAACAGAAATTCATAGACAAATTGCTCCTTATTGAAGAACTGCAAGGTCAGTTAAATGGTTAAATGTCACGGACGTGATTACTAGTTCTTAATTGTTGTTCTTAAATGTTTCATACACACTATTACTATAGTGTATTTATAAAAGAAACGCACTACATACTAAAAAAAAGAAAAAAAAGACTAATCATTTTTTGTTTACTGAATTTCATTTCCTATAACTTGTACTTCTTATGTTTAATTTTCAATATAAACATTTTTAAGGTACATCTTAGTTTTAATCCTTTTTAGGTATGAGAAAATAATAAGTTTTGTTTTTATTTATAATTTTTATTTTCAGACAGAATAGCAAGTCTAGAAAATACAAAGGTTCCTTTTCTTCTGAAAGGTATGGCTATTTAAACAATGAAATGTACAAAAATGTCATAACGTCATACATCTGAATAGATGTAAAGTTTGAGAGCTTTCCATTTTCATAGTCCGGTTTAAATAATTCATTATAACAACTTACTGAAAGCAGAAAATTAGAAGAAAGAAAAAGTAAATACTCCTTACGTGCTCCTTTTATCTGTATATGTTCTTGTGTTTTAGAAAATAACAGATACACTAGACACACTCAAAATATATGAGATATATTATTCCGGCAAATACCTTAACGTGATGTTGTGGGAATTGCACAACCTCATGTCAATGACATTGGCATATATAATCATGCTTCTAGGATATGCTCTCTCTCTCTCTCTCTCTCTCATTTTTAGCCGGGCTCTGTTGAAAGCAGAGTCCAGGCTGTAGGCAGGCAAATCGCCAATGTTACTATAAATAGCACAACTTTAAAAGTAAACAAAAACCCAAACAGTGTCACAGTAAAAGCTTCCGCTTTACCAAATAGATACACAAAAAGCCTCGTTTTGTCAAAATTGCTGGCATTAAGTTTTTGTTTTTTAATTTCGAGAAAATTGTGTTTTCTGATTAATAACCTGTTTTAAAAACAAGACTATGCATTTTGGACACATACAATGCGCATGGATTTACGTGAACTATTTTGCTGCGCGTCGAAGAAACGGGGATTGAATATATAACGCTTGTTGCAAAATTTAAGGCAGCAACTGTTGATCTTTTTTCTACTAGACAGACATATTTTTGTTTATAGCCGCTGATAGAATTTGGTCGCTCTTTGACGCTTTGCTGACATTAAAAGCATGAGAGAGAGAGAGAGGAGAGAGAGAGAGAGAGAGAGAGATTCATTTCATTTTTTATTACACAATATGCATAAAGACACACCAAAAGAGCCCGGTTTTCAATACTTCAGTACTTTGATTATGTAAGCATATATAATTCTTTGACTATATATTCTAGTATTTAGTGTACAGCAATTCTAGCATTTAGTATGCATCAACTTGTTACAATACCCTAGGTTATAAACATTGGTAAGAACATAGTTGTTGTAATGTGACAAATATGATAATTATCACAAATCAAGCATCTAAGAAATACAACCATCAGCTGAATAATTCATTGTATAAATAAAGCGTCTCACGGAAAAACAAAACATCATAATAACAAGTTGCTGTCCTTTAAAAAAGGAGGACAATACGTGGACCATTTGTATGTGTTTCCAACGAAAACGTGAAAGCCTTAAGATTATCAGAGATTCCACCGACTCAAGCCTTCTGCTTTTAACCATTACATGTGTACGTTGTATTACATATACATGTATATATAGCAGTAGTATAGTGAGATCCAATATAGACACCATAAAGGGAGGAGGGAGGAATCGATAAAGGGAGGGAGGGGGATCCAGCTGGTATATGAATAATAAATGAGTTATTGATGTAATGTACTGCATGCAATACTCAAATTAACTTATATGACCGAGCTGGTATATGAATAATAAATGAGTTATTGATGTATGAATAATAAATGAGTTATTGATTTTTGCATAATAAATGAGTTATATAAATGTATTGTACATGCAATACTCAAATTAACTTTCATTACCTAAGATCTATATCGATGTTCATAAAATTTTATAAAATATTACACCATCTGAGTCATTGATGTAGTTTACTATAGAACCTGACACGGTTGATATATGAATGATAAATGAGTTATTGGTGTATTATAGAGAACAAGGTTCATTAAGAAATCTCTTCTGGATAAAGGTTTGAATGTTAATTACTACCTCATCAAGGTATCATAAACACGTCAAAGTAATTGTTTCTGACCACAGAAAGTTATTGACCGGTACAAACAAAACTATCACCCATTCAGAGAAGACCTAACCACACCCTCTGACGTCATTTGTGATAGGGTATACTTAAGGTCAACTTTAACACTGCCGAGTTATTCTGAACAGAATATCTTCTTCAACATGAATCGCTGTAAATTGGCACTGGGAAATAACCGTTTCGTCCAAGTTATGGAGTGGAAGGGGGGAACTAAGAGTCGATCTTCGACAATGGGAAAACAACTATCCTAGCAAGAAAGGAGTAAGTTTGAATTTAATGCAATACAAGAATCTCCTAGCTGCACTGGACTTAACGATTACTCCTGCCTTCACCAATGACCAGAAGGAGTTACAATTCAAAGCTGCCAAGAATGACTCGCATCACTTGGGCGCCAACGTATTCGTAAGCGCACGTCAAGACAATCCTTGTGTAGACATCAGACAATATTGGAAACCTTCAAACTACACAAGCATCGTACCAACCAAGAGAGGACTCTGCTAACGACCCACGGAATTCAAGGCGCTTCAGAGTTACATCTCGGACATTGAGAAGCTCCTACCAGAACTGATAGACGTGATTCCCTGCTACATGCGCGACGACCACTTCAATCAGCTTGGAATGATGAGCTGTAAAAACTTTAACCCGAACGAATTTTACAAGTGGTGAATTACATTTACATTTTTTTTTTCATCTGTTGAGATGTAAAAACTGTATCACGGATGTATTTATTCTTATTTTGGCAACGTGTTACAAATGAACTGGATAATGTTCACAACGTCGTCAGTTTTTTTTTGTTTTAAAAATGTTGTAATCGTGTAATATATATACATAATTTTGTGGTGTAAATTAAACATGAATAAAACCAAAACCTGTCTTTTTTTCTCTCTCTTTTATTTTTTTTATTTCATCAAGTACAGACAATGATTTACAAAGTAGAAAAAAAAATATTCCTGGTATCACTGTGCTATTAAAGTTCAGTCTGTCTAGCATATTTGCTGTATCGACATGTGTAAAACAACATCATTTAGAGTTGTGCTACATAGTGAGAGACAAAAGTATCATTTACATTGTATTCGTGTTTCACAAAATCTCCGCATATGTCCGTCATTGTTCTGTTTAGATGACGCTGCATGATAAAATATATACAATACTGTCCACATACATCAGAGTCCAGAGCTTGTATTCTATCTGTCATGTAACGGAACTGCGATCCGTTAGCTAGCAAAATATTTTTAAAACGAGTATGATAGTATTGAGGTGTGCATCCCAGAGAATCGTAGAACTCGCAAATGGTTTTAGAGAAATAGAAAACAACCCAGTGTTTTCCTGGTTTCCCACAAGAGTCTGTGTTTACGACGTAGAATAGTGGCCTCTTTTTCACAAAGGCTGGCAACTCTTCAGCACAAACGACCTCTACTCCATACGAGGACAGAAAATACTCCAGTTCGTGATTGTTCATTGTTTGAATACACTCCGTGATTGATCTATGCGTAGAATTTCAGGGAATTTTCCATACATGATCAAGGTCACGCTTTCCGGAAGAGCTTTGGCAAAACGCAATTCTAATCGACAGTGAGCCCTTCTTTTCACGTTAAAATCCACGCAGGGGTTGATATCCAAGACATATAAAGTGTATCCTGCGGCGTATTCGTTTCTGTTAATCCATATATTGCTCCCCACACTTTGAAGGGTTTGAAAAGCGTTTAAGTAGTTTCCTTCGCTGAATTGTGGCTGCAAGGGTTTAGCAGGGAGGGATTGACCATCTACGTACATGGCCACAAAATTGCAGTCATAGTGTTGAAAATTGAAAGGAGACCTCTTATAATTTCCGCTGTATGCGCTGCTGGACACTAATCCTAATATCAATTGCGAAGGTACCTCCCCTTGAAACATGTTGTCAGCGCTAAAACTGAATTCTCCTTCGGCAATGGAGGCAATCTTAATTGTCGAGGTCATGTAAGGGTATATAGCTGTAGCATCCTCCAGTTCTCTGGTATGCGCCATGGTTAATGCGGGATTGGGTCTCTGTATACACATCTTGAGAGTAGCATCCACGATTTTAAGTTTCTCGTTAGGTTCCAGGCTATCCGACATCAATCGGAAAGAGTTTCTACTGGGCCAAAGTTTAAGATCTAAAGATACTCCGTTTAAGATCAATCGATCCTGTTGAAAAACATCCAAGATGAGTGCTCCCTCCAAGTCCAATAATCCCCCATCTCTCGTGTAAGTCAATCTTTCGAACAAGCCCAGGTTAGGTCCCGTCTTGGCATCGGGAGAGTCGAATTGTCCACTCGTGTCTTTGATGAATAATTGGCTGGAGTTGAACACATGTTTAGACTCATCGGTCGTCATCAATGTATCGATGTATGCTTTGTATGGGTAATTAGTTCCCACATTGGAAACAGATTTTTGTTGCAACTGACATTCAATCTGCGAAAACATACCGTGCAAAGGTAAGTTGATCAATGATACAACGTCATCTCGGGTGACCGATGTTTCATCTGCTTTTGTTATTTTGATTTTAACGTTCAGTCGACAAAGTTTTAAATCCATGTATCCCGTAGACTGCGGGGGGACGTGGAATTCAATGGCAGCGTACTCTCCCAGTTGGTTAACGGGTCGAAATTCGATCCACTCTCTGACCTGTATGGCTGTATCTGTGGGCGGAGGTTCAAAAATAGACATCTTGTGCACGTGATTTTCTTCCATGATTTAATATCTGTATCCGTTTTCTCGTCGAAGAGTTTTCAACTGCTTGCCTGGTGGTCCCTGCGAATGAAGGCCTTTGCGCTTTCTCCCTCTTATGATTTTCTCCTCACGCTTCAGTTCCGATTTTGCCATCTCTACTGCTTGTGCAACGGGGGTCACCAGAGTTACCTTTGGCTGTTCCACCTGTTTTGGTGCTACTTTGTTGATAGATCCACTTCCTACGATGTAGCGCCCTTTATGGTCGGGTCTCACTCTCCCTTCCGAAATGTCTTTAAAATGTTGAATCCATTTCTTGTAGTCTGGAACGTAAGGTACCCATTTAGCCTGTTTAGCATCTTACACTTCTATGGAACCCATTTTCGTCTCTTGAGCAATAATACGCAATGCAGAGGTTTATCCAACGCCAGGGACTGCATGTCACTTCCTCTTATAAACAAACGTAGCCTATCGAGTTCTTTTTTTCGCAATGATATGAAATAAGGGTGTTCTAATGTCAAATGGGCGTATACCGTGTCACTGCCTAAACGGGTTCCATCGGCTTGAATAGCGGGTACAGTTCTTAGTAATGGAAACAGGGATCCCTTAAGATATGAGTCTTCAATGACGTCACAGCAGACGTGTAGACGTTGATGATAAGGTAAGTAAAGAGAAATTTCCAATAAGGCGCATTCCCAGTGACCTTCTAATCGATACCTTTTTGGAAGTGTTACAATAAAATCTCCAGGCGTGTTTCCAGGGTGAACCGAATCATCACTACTCAGAAACAAGTAATGCTCCATCTCTAAAGTTTGGTCGCATCTTTTTAAAGTTTGGTTGATTGTTTTCTCTTCTTATGCTTTTATTCCATAAAATTGTAAGTCACTTTTGGGAATCCAACTGTTGAACTTGTTGGGCCACCCCCACCATTTCACCAATGCGTCATTCTTTCTACGTTTAAATACTTTTTCGATGCGATAAGTCGTGTCATCTGTCACAATTACTCTAGAAAGTTCCGACTCGTAAAACGTGCCGTTTATGACATCACCTTCCACATCTTTCAAAGTGTAGAAGGGAATACCCTGTTTCATCCCACGTGATGCTATCACGAAATACTCATAAGTCCATCGCCCATCATACTCGCGCTGGAAAGGTCTTTGTAAATGAGAAATACGCACCGTATCCCCCCACCGAATTTATAACGAGTAGTCGGTCCTCCTTTGGAACGTTTTGTTTTCGTTTGTGTTGTCTTGATATCGTGTTGTATCTTCCATAATTCGACTTGATCCTTCTTCTTTACGTCGATAGGGGCTCGCTTTATACTGCCATGATAAGTACGATTGTAACTTTCCGTTATTTCGGACAGAACATCGATCCATCGGTTGGTTTGATGATGACTGCGATAGCGACTGATGCGAGATTTCATGTTCTTAATGGCTCTCTCAGCGAAATTAGCTTTGCTTTCATTTTGTGTATAAAACTGTTTAATTTCCAAGTCTTTTGTTAATTTCTGCACAGTTCTGTTCTTGAATTCTACGCCTTTGTCCGTTCTCAGATGATCTGGAATTCTTCCCTGATCAAACACCGACTTTAAGGCATTCGACATCTCCGAACCTTTTGTTGTGCGCAAGGAAACCGTCCACAGAAACCGAGAAAAGATGTCAATCACTAGCACAAAGAACCCATAACCATCGTTCTCCTTAGTGTAAGTCGTCATGGACGCCGTGTCTGCATCCCACTGGTAATCCATGTACGGAACAATAACTCGTTGTCTTCTGAATCGCCGACGTACTTGTTGATGTAAGGTATAGGTTTCCTGCTTCTGGAGCCATTTTCTAATTTTAGCTTTCCCTATGTCGTATTTTCCTTCCTTTCGAACGGTTCTATATAACTTTTCTAATCCTCCATAGGAACCGGCATGGTTTGGGTCATAATAAATGGATTTGAGGTAATCTTCGTAAGTCATGATTGATGTGTCCAAATCCTAGTGCATTCTTATAAACTTATAGCCAATTCTAAAATGACTGGGTATATGACTTCATTAGTATATTTTGAACATTTGATCCCAGTGATGAGTAAGGCGCCGGAGAAATGAAGTGTAAAATGTATTCCTCCACTTTTAAACATTATTGCTGGAAACACTTCTGGATTGTAGGTATAGTCAAATGGAATATTTTGTAGTCTTACAATTTCATCAAATCGATGACAGGTCGATGCTGTTATGATATTTACGTCCTCCAAGCAATAACAAAAGCCTTTTCGTTGAAGAAGTCGAGCATAGCATCTTAATCTCTTGATTCCCTCTTGGAAAGAAGTGCATTTACCGTTACACTGTATTGCTCCACTTGCAAACACTTTGCAATGTCCACCAATTTTTCTATGATGCCACAAGAGTCCACTAAAACGCAGGGGGTCGTATCTTACATTAGTCAGAGCATTCGCTAAAGTTTGAAGATCAACAGTATGATCTAACTTCCCTTGGACCACTACATTGGTTAACCGCATGTTGGCGAATGAATCACACAAACATAATGATAGATACTATGCACGTCTGTATAAGGAGGCGCAGTAATCCACACTTCATTCATATTTATGTTTGGTATGATATTATATTAATATAAGTTGTTTTTTTTTGGAAAAAATAATGACGGGCAATCACTAAAAAGAAAATCCATGATCGTTTTTGCGGAGTGGTCGTACGGTCGGTCTGTTTCTTCTGTTTTGGCAGCGGCGGCGGTGGAATTTCCTGTTGATTTTGCATGGGTGAAAGCGAAGGCGGTGGCATTTCCCGCTGCGTCACAGGTGAAATCGATCGCCTTCCTTGCGGCGGCGGCGGCGGAGACGATCCTTTGTTTATTATGAGTGATTGCAGCGGCGGCGGAGATCGATGGGCTGCCGGTGGTGGTGGCGGCGGTAGATCCAACGTTGGTGATTTTTGTCGAGTCTCCCACAATAGATCACGGCGGTGTTTGTTCCTGACGTGTCGCAACATGACATCCTTTCTCGGTAAACTTAGTTTACAAAATGGACAAAGTACAGACTTCAACGTCGGTATTGTAGGTTGTGACGACGACGCTGAAGACTGGTTCAAGAGACGCTGGTACTTATCGTATGGTATCAAGACGGATCTTGAAGCCATGGTAAATGTTCCAGTGCTACACACAACACATATTTAATGGTGTTGGCAGCTTTTTCTAAAACTTGTCGTTTTAGATTAGGTCTCAACTTCCTGTCTGCTATCACGTACAAAACAGATCGATGTTTTTTCAAATGATCTTCTTGTTCAGAGGAAAGAGGTACATTGCCCTTCAATACGTTGTGTATGATTTCCCCTATAGCTTTCAGTTGCACGCCCGATATAGTCTGTAAAATGGCTTTTCTCTGTTTTAATCCCACTCGAACAAAATGTTCCAGAAAGGGGCGCTGACTCGTAAGCAAGTGACTCATGACTGTATCCTACGCTACCCCCTTTTTTTTCCTCTTATAAACTTTGGTAGATGATGGGATCTTCACCCGGAAAGATGTGCGTGCGCAGTCTGTACTTATCCTCAGAATGCGGAGAGGTATCCACCAAGAGGTAGCCATAAGGTGACTTGGTAGCATATGCATACGCTTCTGTTAAGAAGTTTGAGTGGCCGGGAAACAGCTGACGGCCAAGAAAGGCGATCTGAGATGCGTCTCGTACATTTTTCATTAGAACTAAGTAGTAAGTATTAAGAGCAATGGTACGTGATCTGGAGCCTCTTTGGAACAAATTCTGCGTCATAAACACAACGCTTAGTCGACGGTGGTGACAGCCTTGAGTAAAAAGCAATTCCATTTCCTGGTTGTTCAAAAGTTGATGAGACAAATCGTCTATGATGATCAAGCGATGTTTCCGATCTTTGGTAAACTCTTCAATTTCTTCGGGTGTTGGTAGTCCATGTTTCATTTCTAAGTTTGGAATCTCCACTTCCATATCGTCAAACAAGGGCTGATGTATTCCATAGCAATACATGATGCGATCAGGGGGGGGTCTTCTCGATGCATCTTGGTTACGTCACTTAACAGTCTATAGACAAATCTCGTTTTGCCGCTTCCGGTTTGACCACTTATGCACATGCTCGAGCAAGGTAATAGAGGAAGTATGACGTCACTCATGTTATTGTTTGTTCAAAGACGGCGAGGGCAAAGCGTAGCCGATTGCACTACTAAGCAAGCTGACCCACAGTTCGGTTTTTCCGCTGTTCATTGACAAGTTGACAATCGATGTGACGACGATGAGGTAAACCAAAAACATTTGACAGAAATATACAATTTCCGATTTCGGTATTGCAGTCCCCAGGAAGGTCCAGCGAGTATTGGAATCTTGTCTCTGCTGCTGCATGTTTGTTTTTCTATGCGGTTCAAGTACCCTCTTATAGGTGCTGCACGTATCCCCTCTTATAACCTGTCATTGGTTTTCCATTAACAAATCGTTCAATATATCGACATTTTCTCTATCGATGCTGACCCATTCATCTGCTTCCCCGACTGACTCGTCCTCTTCTTTGCTGCTGGGACAAAGTTCCATATCCAATGGTACCGTTATCCGACCGTCAGCCAACACTTTCCTCTTGCATACCTATCCGTCTACAGCTCAAAGTCGATGAGGTAGAGGTGCATCCATGAAGGATATCACACATTACCCCCACAATCAACATCATCATCATCATTATAATTCTTAACATCTTGTCACTTTAACTGTAGTTTGAGAAGTGACCCTCGAGATCTCTGACCTACTGTTTCACTGACCACTGTTACGTAACGGCCATCGCGAAGCGCAGCGCAGGTGTCCACGGGTTTTGTTTTTAGGCTGACCATTACGTAACAAAGTGTGGGAAAGGGATAGTTCGGGTGTTCTCACTGACCATCAGTATCTAATATGTTTATTGTGATCAGATATTTTAAAGAAGAGGGAAAAGGATGTATGCATATATCTATTTGTGTTAAGAATGAAAAAATACTGAAAACCTATGCTGTGTTTTGGGAGATAATTGAACAAATAAAGATTTTTTTTGGTGCGTTTCTTTCGTACTGACCCTTTTCCACACACACATATATAGTTTATACATAATTTCTATGAACATTGATAGAGATTTTCGGTCATATAAGTTAATTTGAGTATTGCATGCAGTACATTACATCAATAACTCATTTATTATTCATATACCAGCTGGATCCCCCCCCTCCCTCAATTTTATGGAATAAAAGCATAAGAAGAGAAAAAATCAACCAAACTTTAAAAAGATGCAACCAAACTTTAGAGATGGAGCATTACTTGTTTCTGAGTAGTGATGATTCGGTTCACCCTGGAAACACGCCTGGAGATTTTATTGTAACACTTCCAAAAAGGTATCGATTAGAAGGTCACTGGGAATGCGCCTTATTGGAAATTTCTCTTTACTTACCTTATCATCAACGTCTACACGTCTGCTGTGACGTCATTGAAGACTCATATCTTAAGGGATCCCTGTTTCCATTACTAAGAACTGTACCCGCTATTCAAGCCGATGGAACCCGTTTAGGCAGTGACACGGTATACGCCCATTTGACATTTGAACACCCTTATTTCATATCATTGCGAAAAAAAGAACTCGATAGGCTACGTTTGTTTATAAGAGGAAGTGACATGCAGTCCCTGGCGTTGGATAAACCTCTGCATTGCGTATTATTGCTCAAGAAACGAAAATGGGTTCCATAGAAGTGTATGATGCTAAACAGGCTAAATGGGTACCTTACGTTCCAGACTACGAGAAATGGATTCAACATTTTAAAGACATTTCGGAAGGGAGAGTGAGACCCGACCATAAAGGGCGCTACGCTCTGGACTCTGATGTATGCGGACAGTATTGTATATATTTTATCATGCAGCGCCATCTAAACAGAACAATGACGGACATATGCAGAGATTTTGTGAAACACGAATACAATGTAAATGATACTTTTGTCTCTCACTATGTAGCACACCTCTAAATGATGTTGTTTTGCACATGTAGATACAGTAAATATGCTAGACAGACTGAACTTTAATAGCACAGTGATACTAGGAATATTTTTTTTTTCTACTTTGTAAATCATTGTCTGTACTTGATGAAATAAAAAAAATAAAAGAGAGAGAAAAAAAGACAGGTTTTGGTTTCATTCATGTTTAATTTACACCACAAAATTATGTATATATATTACACGATTACAACATTTTTAAAACAAAAAAAAACTGACGACGTTGTGAACATTATCCAGTTCATTTGTAACACGTTGCCAAAATAAGAATAAATACATCCGTGATACAGTTTTTACATCTCAACAGATGAAAAAAAAAATGTAAATGTAATTCACCACTTGTAAAATTCGTTCGGGTTACAGTTTTTACAGCTCATCATTCCAAGCTGATTGAAGTGGTCGTCGCGCATGTAGCAGGGAATCACGTCTTTCAGTTCTGGTAGGAGCTTCTCAATGTCCGAGATGTAACTCTGAAGCGCCTTGAATTCCGTGGGTCGTAAGCAGAGTCCTCTCTTGGTTGGTACGATGGTTGTGTAGTTTGAAGGTTTCCAATATTGTCTGATGTCTACACAAGGATTGTCTTGACGTGCGCTTACGAATACGTTGGCGCCCAAGTGATGCGAGCCATTCTTGGCAGCTTTGAATTGTAACTCCTTCTGGTCATTGGTGAAGGCAGGAGTAATCGTTAAGTCCAGTGCAGCTAGGAGATTCTTGTATTGCATTAAATTCAAACTTACTCCTTTCTTGCTAGGATAGTTGTTTTCCCATTGTCGAAGATCGACTCTTAGTTCCCCCCTTCCACTCCACAACTTGGACGAAACGGTTATTTCCCAGTGCCAATTTACAGCGATTCATGTTGAAGAAGATATTCTGTTCAGAATAACTCGGCAGTGTTAAAGTTGACCTTAAGTATACCCTATCACAAATGACGTCAGAGGGTGTGGTTAGGTCTTCTCTGAATGGGTGATAGTTTTGTTTGTACCGGTCAATAACTTTCTGTGGTCATAAACAATTACTTTGACGTGTTTATGATACCTTGATGAGGTAGTAATTAACATTCACACCTTTATCCAGAAGAGATTTCTTAATGAACCTTGTTCTCTATAATACACCAATAACTCATTTATCATTCATATATCAACCGTGTCAGGTTCTATAGTAAACTACATCAATGACTCAGATGGTGTAATATTTTATAAAATTTTATGAACATCGATATAGATCTTAGGTAATGAAAGTTAATTTGAGTATTGCATGTACAATACATTTATATAACTCATTTATTATGCAAAAATCAATAACTCATTTATTATTCATACATCAATAACTCATTTATTATTCATATACCAGCTCGGTCATATAAGTTAATTTGAGTATTGCATGCAGTACATTACATCAATAACTCATTTATTGTTCATATACCAGCTGGACCCCCCCCCCCTCCCTTTATCGATTCCTCCCTCCTCCCTTGATGGTGTCTATATTGGATCTCTCTATACTACTTATAGCCCGGAACTTTTATCTCAGAATTTAAAGGATTCATACTTTTAGAATAAATATGATATATTTATGAATGAAGTTTGGATGTATAGTATCAGGCATTCGGTAAATTCTTATATTTTGGCACACATTATGATTCGCACTTCTTTTAAAAAATAATAATCGGGAAGTACTCTAGCCTTGCCTACTAAAAAAGTAAAGTTTAGTTACTTGTGCATTCGGAAAACAATAAAACATTGCAAATTGTTGTTAGGGCCCCGCAAGGATTTGCGGGTGCCCTATAGTAATCACTCTGTCCGTCCGTCCTTCTGTCCGTCCGTCCGTCTGTCACTCTTCCGTCCACAAATTTCCTGTTTTTTTTCTAATAACTTTTTTTATGGTTGCCCAATCAAGTTCAAATTTGGTATGGTAGTTCAGTAGGCAGAAATACATATTTTGATGCTAAGTTTGGTTCTCTATGTCTTCTGGTTTGGAGCTGGGGTGGTGGGGTAGATTCCTAACTATGCATAAGAAGAATGGGCAAAGAGAGATAACTGCTGAGAATGAATGGGCAAAGAGAGATAACTGCTGAGAATGTTACCATTGTATACATGGAAGGCTGTGCAATATTTGTCCTTTGGGATTAATTAACCTTCCACAGGAAGAAAATCCTAAGCTTTATCTTTATCTGTCACATTGAGATTAATTACTGCACTGCCTGTGTCTGCAAATGAACTTTGTTTTGAAGTTAAGGTCAATTTTGAATGATGTGTAGTATTGTGTACATTCTTTGAAATATGGATTTGAAATATAATATTCATATTTTTTTTGGTTAAAATACCGTACACAATGATTTATGATAGTTTTATTGAATAGAGGCAAAGCCTAGGTATCATTGCATTGGTATCAATTCTTTGTTTTTTTAACAAATTTTATTTCATCCCATGTTAACCCACTTTATCCCGTGGATATGACTCATTGGATATTTTTTTGATATTCCACAGTTGTGACTTTACAATGGGATTTGCCTAGGCATAATGAAGTAAAAATAATGTAGAGTTTTATAAACAGTGTAAACATTGATTGCGGTGTATAAAATATGGGATAAATAGAATCTCATGATTTGTAGTATAATATGATTTTTATCCAACTTGTGTGTTTTATCCCCTCACTAAGGCTCAAGAAAAAAAACACTTTAATTGTTGGATGAAAATCATATCCAACTACAAACCACGAGATCCTATATATTCCAGTTCTTTACATCTTCTGCCGGGCATTTATTTTTCATCATTGTTAATATAAAGAGGATGGAATTCAAAGTTTTTTTCACTTCTCTATATTAATTGTCATAGCGGGGCCCTTCCTGACTGGTCAGTTTTCTAGTTTCGGAATAACATTAACCTATTTCATAATACTGATAGTTCATATCACATGCCAATCATTTTTTAAAAGGAATACTTTGTGTCTGTGCTGTTTACCGACAACTTTACAATTACAGCGCCTTTGAACCCGATCCTGATTCAGATAAACGTGTGCTAGCCTGGTTTCCTGTGCTACCCATTACGCACAGGAACCAGGCTAGCTCATGCACAGGCTGGATTTTCCCCATAACATCCGGTTTAACCTCGCTTATATATTTTCTGCGTGGACCTCAGGATCCACGCAACAATTGTGATACTTTACTCTGGGTAGGATTTAAATAGGAAAGAAAGTCAAACACATATTTAATTAAATTAATAAAGTAGTTTAAATTAGCACATGTAATCATGATGTTTTGAAATTAAACTCCATAGTTAAGCGTTAATACACATTTAAAGTTAGAGAAATAGTATTTACCGAAGGATGACATGATGTGGAACTCTTTTGTATTAAAAACCAATATATATATATATATATATATATATATATATATATATTTATATATATATATATATATATATATATATATATATATATATATATATATATATATATATATATATATATATATATATTGACGTCACAACATCTATTCCGGTTTGGTTTACATAAACAATGTACACAGTGCTCTGAGTAAAACGCTAACGTATGCCTTTCTGTCACTCAAGTAATCGACTGGACAAAATTGATAATGTTAAGGTGAACACGTCAATCTTAAGAATAAATACATGTATGCATTAATATAAGCATTTTTATTAGATAAATAACTATCATCCAAGTAGGAAATAACCTTGAGTTAATTTTTATTCCAAATCAAATTCTTCGCAAACAAAATAAGTATGATATAATTGTAATCAGAATGTTTAAATACTTTCTCTAAAGTCGGTGTTAACATGTTGAAATAACGACAGCAGACATTTTCTACGATCTAGGGATCTACGCAGAGATTCCTCCGTCTCCGAACTAACTTCCGCTTTAAGCATGTTTAGATTTCAACGAATATGCTCTTTTTGAGGTTTGTTTGTAATTGAGTGGAGCGTTTCAGGTAAAAGAACGATTTCAAATCGATATTGTTTTAAGTTTTCCAAAATTTGTCATTTAAACCGAATATCAAAATTTTCTAATAAACTAATGCTATGTTGATAAAACAAAACGGAAAAGATTGAATTACGCACTTTTGAATACGAAAATTAAACGACATAATAAAGGTAATTCATATCCATTCACATATTCCAGTTTTTAATATTCAATCACCGTTAATACATCACCATCCGACTTTTTTACCATAATCAGTTTACATGTGCTGCGTATCAGTCATTTGGCTGACAATTATTACTATGCTTTTAACAAGTCCATTTCTTTAAGTTCAAAAAATGTTTTGTTTTGAATAATTTACACACTTGTATGACTTTTTAAATCAAATAATTTCTGAATTACAATATTTTTAATGATTGATTACTACACATTGACAAGTATAGGTAGATTACTCCATTATGAACAAGCAACGGAAGATAACTCCATTAACTATTACAACCTCTCCCTTTCATTTCTACGCTTTCACAATATCTTAACTTTCATTTACATCCTTATTCTTTTCTAAATATATGGATTAACTTGTTCCGCTTATTGAAATTTCAGAGCAGAATAAAATAGTAAGACAAATATAATTAATGATGACAGCATATTCATTAATTTTTTTACTTATGCAGTAAGTTTGTATTTTATGTCAACATTTTATAAATATTATATACATTAACACTATATGATCAATTAGGCCACACCCTGCACCATACCCAATACACTATATGAATGTTCTGGTCCTGCCCTAGATTCGAAATGTATGAAAGTAGAGAAGAAGACTTTTTAACAATGTATTCATCAGTAGGGGTTTTGTATTTTGAAAGTTGAGGTTAAAGACTTCATTGATATTATATTCATGCATGTTGATTTAAATTTATATATAATGGATTAGAGAAGATAATTTTGAAAGATTTCACACATTTTTGAGAGTTAATTCAATCAACTCTCCTATGCAGTAAATCTGGCAAACCGAAAGTGAGACAGTGTTTAGACCTAAGCACGAATAATCACCGCTGATAAGACTTAGTTCTTGAAAGTAATAGAGAAATTCGATGTAATGTAGGCTGGAGCATTGTTTATGAGGAAAACTTATCTATGAACAGTTTGAAAATAATCAGATTTTATATAATACGAACAATTAAGATATTCCTGTAGTCTCATGTATTCCTACGCCAGAGTGTAATATAGTCTCTTTCAACCAGACACTTTGCTGTCTCCGTAAATCTCCGACAAGCAGAGAGGCTCTCTTGCTTGTCGGAGATTAACGGAGACAGCCGAGCGTCTGGTTGAACAAGACTAGAGCTCGATATCAATAGTGCTTGGATCCATACAATGTTTAAAATTGTCTTGATTACTAATATATAGTTTTAAATTCCTCTTTAAATATTACACAACATGATTTATGTAGGGTTTTCCTGAAATTCTTGTCGCAAAAGTCTAAAAATTCATATTATAAAAAAATGCGTAACTCAAATACAAATTGGAAACTAATTGCTATGCAAGATAAACTGATTTTAAAATAAATGATAATCAAAAAAATCAACTCCCGTCAGAGTTTCAGTACCTTGATTCTATATTGCCATTATGCCCAAACCATAGAGCCTGAATTACCGACCTAGGCAGCATGAATTTCACAATTATGGTAGAGAGCTTTATGGACATCATAACCATGTATTCGGTTTTTTCCCTTACATGTGTGAGATTAAAGAAGACAATTTTTGACAATCTGGCTTGTAAAAAACATATTTGGCCATGCCTATGACTCCCTGGGAGTGGTAGAGCCATGATTTTAACAATGTAGATTCCTCTTACCATAGAAATGTTTCACAAGAATTGTTATTTCCATACTTACGTCGACTCGATATATGGACATTGATGGTAACCTAAGAACAAAACTTTATGATACACTTGATGACGTCATTTTTTCTGTAGTAGACTTTCCTTACTTATGTAGCAATATACCTTCGTCACTTGTAGATGTTTTTTTTTTTGTCTCTCAGTTAATTCGATACGCAATGACATGCTTTTCGTAGAAACAGTTTCTAAGGCGAGGCAAGCTCATTGCAATGATATTCTGAATTAAGTTGAAGCTTTTAACGCCATATACACAGTAAAACGTTATTTCAACATATTGTCCAGAGCTTGATATATAGGTTGATTTTTACTAGACTTGTTAACGTTATATACATAAGGTATTAATCGTATTCAATTAAAAGCATCAACATTGTCTTCGTGATAAAAAAAATTCTATGAAACGTTTTCAGATATTTCGAAATGGAAAGAAGACGACAAAGTGTTTTTTGAAACTCACAGCTTTTCATCGATGCTTGAAAAAGTAAGAAGCCAACCATACGTGATTTTTGTTGGTGTTCCAGGTTCAGGGAAAACGGCAACAGCACGTCACATCGCCCTCGTATTGCAGGGAGAAGGGTACGAGATATTGTCAATTAAAAATATAAATGACATTGAAACGTACTGTGATCCACAGAATCCGCAAGTGTTTGTTATTGATGATGTATTGGGAAAGTTTGGCTTAGACGTGACTATGTATAATATATTAAAAAAGTATGAAGATATTTTGACAACACCAAAAATGTCACAAACCAAGGTTCTTATGACATGTCGCGAGCTTGTGTATAGAAATGAAAAATTATCAACACATTTTTTGAGTCAAGAACGGAATGTAGTAATGTTGAATGGTAAGGATAATGTGCTTAATGATAATGACAAACTTAAAATATTAGCACGATATCAATTAGGATCAGATGTGTTGTCCTCAGCTGAAATCAAATCATCATCAAATATGTTTCCACTTTTATGCAAGTTGTTTTCATCAAAACCAAACTTTAAAGAATATGGTTCAACATTTTTCATATTACCAGTTCCATGCATTTTGGACGAATTAGACTACATGAGTACAGAGTCCAAAAAGTTTTATGCTTCCTTAGTTTTATTAGTGGTCAATCAAAACAAGTTATCTAAAGATATTTTAGACAACATTACAAATGCCAATGGTGAAAACAACGTTAATGAGAAGAAAAATAACATTTTAAAAGCCTGTAAAGTGAGAAAAGATATGGAAAGCTTCAAGATTATCGATGCTTTGTCAGAAATGGAAAAAACGTACACAAGGAGGTTCGGTAGTGAGTTTACCTTTGTTCACGACTCGATGTTTGAAATTGTTGCGTTTCATTTTGGTCGTCGGTTTCAAAGGTTAATACTACAATACATGAGCAGTGATTATATTGCCCATTACATCAAATTGGAGACATTTGATAGTGAGAACATAGAAAGTGAAGAAAAGACATGTAAAGACAATAAGCAGATTAAAAAAAATACTGTAGAAAATAGTGTAATTGATCTGTGTATAAAGTTACAAGGATCACATCATAAAGCCCTTGCTGAACGTTTGTATATAGACATAGAGAATGGGGAGTGGTATAACGTTTTTGGTAATAAAGCTCTGAAACTCTCGTCAGTGGTTCAAGCTTTTATTGAAGTGATGGCGGAAAAACCTTATCCAAAACTCAAATCCTTATTTTTTTCGGCGCTGAAACACACAACAAACTTACGTCACTATGTAAACCAAGTAGATTGCTTTCATGTAAGTGGTGGCACTGAAAGGATGATCAATGGAATGTTGATCAACGAGAGATTTAGCAGATATTATGAGACCAGTATAAGGGCCATTAGCTGGGTCATTTATCAGGGACATAATCAACTTTTACAGTATATAATAGCTAGAACTATAAGCGAGCACAGCAACAGCTATGATCTTTTTCGAAATTCATACAATGAATGCAAAGAAAATTATTCAGACGTTATCAAACGTGGTACCAACTACGAGTCAGAATTTATTCCAGATAATGCCCTGTCAGACGAACAAGAAAATGACACTGCCAATGTGTCAAAAGGTTCTGGAGACGATTGCATGTCAGGCAAACAAGATAATGATACTTTGGGTATGTTAAATTGTTGTTTGCTCTGCTTTGGCTATTGTGTAACATCGGATTCACATTTTAACAACACCAGTAAGAACCCTTTCACACCATGTGCAATGGAGAACGATGAAGATTATAGAAAAACAGACGAATCAGAAAAACACCCAAACAGTATTGATGATGACATGGGAGTTGTTGACACAAACATGGAATCGGAAATTGACTCATACATTGAACCTGTCATTGTAGAACAAAATCGGCTGCTCTGCCTTGGTTGTTATAGTGGTGATATCACCACCGTAACAACACTACTAAAACACGTTGATAAACATGCAATTGACATAACAGAAAGCTGTCACAGACGATCTTATTGGGTAATGAATCCACTATCTATTGCATGTTCTCTGGGATATTTAGAAATCACAAAAACATTGATAAATATTGAGGCTAATATCAATCATAAAACTGATATTTTCACACCACTCATTGGTGCTTGTGAAAATGGGCACATTAGTGTAGTTGAAGTGTTGATAGATACAGGAGCTGATGTCAATGCTATGTGTACAAATAAAACACCACTGACAGTCGCATGTCGACAAGGATATTCAGATATAGTTTCAACACTGATTAAAGGAAATGCTAGTGTAAACCTTCCTGACGGTATGGATACACCACTTACCGCAGCTTGTTCTTATAGGCATTTGCATATTGTTAAAACACTGATTGATTCCGGTGCTGCATTAAATCTTAATACCGGTAACTGTACACCATTAACAAAAGCATGTCTTTATAGACATCTTGATGTAGTTCAGTTATTAATTGAAGCAGGTGCTGATGTAAATCTCAATGACGGGGAGTGGACACCGCTTACAAGTGCATGTAATAACGGACTTTTAGATGTAGTTCAACATTTAATTGAAGCAGGTGCTGATGTTAACCTTAATGGAGGGGATTGGACACCACTTACAATTGCATGTAATAATGGACATTTAGATGTAGTTCAGAAATTGATTGAGGCAGGTGCTGATATGAATCTCAATGAGAGTGAGCCTACACAACTTACAAGAGCATGTTATAATGGACATTTAGATGTAGTTCAGAAATTAACTGAGGCAGGTGCTGATGTGAATCTCAATGAGAGTAAGGATACACCACATACAGTTGCATATTGTAATGGACATTTAGATGTAGTTCAGAAATTGATTGAGGCAGGTGCTGATGTGAATTTCAATGCAAGTGAGTGGACACCGCTAACAAGTGCATGTTATAACGGACATTTAGATGTAGTTCAACAATTAATTAAAGTAGGTGCTGATGTTAACCTTAATGACGGGGAGTGGACACCACTTACGAGAGCATGCCATAAAGGACATTTAGATGTAGTTCAACAATTAATTGAAGCAGGTGTTGATGTTAACCTTATTGGCGGGAAGCGTACACCACTTATATGCTCATGTTATAATGGACATTTTGATGTAGTTAAGAAATTGATCGAGGAAGGTGCTGATATTAACTTCAAAGATGGGAAGCGTACACCACTATCAGTTGCATGTTATAATGGACATGTAGATGTAGTTCAAATATTGATTATGGCTGGTGCTGATGTTAATCTCTATGACGGGGAGAATATACCACTCACAATAGCATGTGATAATGGACATTTAGATGTAGTTCAACAATTAATCAAAGCAGGTGCTGATGTAAATCTCTATGACGGGAAGAGCACACCACTAATATGTGCATGTCATAAAGGACATTATGATGTAGTTCAAAAATTAATGAAAGCAGGTGTTGATGTGAATCTCTATGACGGGAAGAGTACACCACTAATATTTGCATGTGATAATGGCCATTTAGATGTAGTTCAGCATTTAATTGAAGCAGGTGCTGATGTTAACTTTTATGGCGGGGATTGGACACCACTTACAATAGCATGTTATAATGGACATTTAGATGTAGTTCAAATATTGATTATGGCTGGTGCTGATGTAAATCTCAATGACGGGGAGTATACACCACTTACAATAGCATGTCAAAATGGCCATTTAGATGTAGTTCAGCATTTAATTGAAACAGGTGCTGATGTGAATCTCAATTACGGGAAGGGTACACCACTAACATTTGCATGTCATAAAGGACATTTAGATGTAGTTCAACAATTAATTGAATCAGGTGCTGATGTAAATCTAAATGACGGGAAGAGTACACCACTAATGTTTGCATGTGATAATGGCCATTCAGATGTAGTTCAGCATTTAATTGAAACAGGTGCTGATGTGAATCTCAATTACGGGAAGGGTACACCACTAACATTTGCATGTCATAAAGGACATTTAGATGTAGTTCAACAATTAATTGAATCAGGTGCTGATGTAAATCTAAATGACGGGAAGAGTACACCACTAATGTTTGCATGTGATAATGGCCATTCAGATGTAGTTCAGCATTTAATTGAAACAGGTGCTGATGTGAATATCAATTACGGGAAGGGTACACCACTAACATTTGCATGTCATAAAGGACATTTAGATGTAGTTCAAAAATTAATGAAAGCAGGTGTTGATGTGAATCTCTATGACGGGAAGAGTACACAACTAATACTTGCATGTAATAATGGCCATTTAGATGTAGTTCAGCATTTAATTGAAGCAGGTGCTGATGTTAACCTTAATGGCGGGGATTGGACACCACTTACAATAGCATGTTATAATGGACATTTAGATGTAGTTCAACAATTGATTAAAGCAGGTGCTGATGTAAATCTCAATGACGGGGAGTATACACCACTTACAATAGCATGTCAAAATGGACATTTAGATGTAGTTCAACAATTAAATGAATCAGGTGCTGATGTGAATCTCAATTACGGGAAGGGTACACCACTAACATGTGCATGTTAAAATGGACATTTAGATGTAGTTCAACAATTGATTAAAGCAGGTGCTGATGTAAATCTAAATAACGGGAAGGGTACACCACTTACAGTTGCATGTTGTAATGGACATTTAGATGTAGTTCAACAATTAATTGAATCAGGTGCTGGTGTAAATCTCAATTACGGGAAGGGTACACCACTAACATTTGCATGTCATAATGGACATATAGATGTAGTTCAAAAATTGATCGATGAAGGTGCTGATGTGAATCTTAAAGATGTGGTTTTCACACCACTGACAATAGCATGTCAAAATGGACATAAAGATATTGTTCAGAAATTGATGTTAGCAGGTGCTGATGTTAATCTGTGTGAAAAAAAACATTCGCCGTTTACAGCGGCATGCATTTGTAAATATTTTGATTGTGTTTAAAAATGTTTTTAAGCAGAAGGATATGTCAACCTTGTTAAATATGAATTTAAACTATTACCTGCAGCATGTAATAAAGGGTATTTAGATAAAGTTAAAACTAATTGAAGCAGGGGCATATATTTACGTAAATGACAAGAATCGTATACCAAAAATAGGATCATGCCGATATGGACATTTGGATAAAGTTTAAAAATTAATTGAAGCAAAACGGGATGAAGATGACGATATAAAGAGTTAACAAAATTTACAGTCTCCGGTTTGTGCACTTCCTCTCCTTTGTAATTGGTAGACAATGCATGAGGTGAACATTTACATTTATTTCATTCGTTGAAATACTGTTCGGCGCAAAGGAGATAATTTTCTGATGATTGTTTCACTCACGACTTAACATGTTTCTTAGATTTCAAATCTTAAAAAGTGAGTAAACAGAAAAACAGTACAAATTGCTATGAACGAAATTCAGCCTTTGGTTTTCAGGTCAAACTAGTTAAAAATGATATTCTATAATATGTATTGACATCTTTTGTTTTTCTTATGGTATTGTTTATTTACATATTGATACAAAAATGTAAAAAACAAAATGATGCGGTGCGGCTTATATCTGTTATATATAAGTTATTTGCACCTTGGATAGGTAAAAACTAATATAAGTTAAAAAAGATGCTAAATGCAGTGGCATAACTTTGATTTTATCATAATAATACGACTCTACGACTATTCCTAAAATATCTTTTACCCTACTAGAGTCTATCTAAGCTTACAAGCTCGGGTACGCATTTCTCAGTTTTAGACACGTAGGCCTAAAAGATACATATTGACATAAAATGTTTCACTAGCCAAGATATGTAGAGGAAGGTGGCATTTATATACAACAATTAAACTGTCTTTGATAACTAATTGCTGTTTGAGGTTTGCTCTAACGACGGTAAGCTTTTTTTAAATAGCTAAACTTGTTTTTAAATTTAAGGTTGTAAACTGTACAACGGGTTAGCCCATTTTTTTTTTTTGTTACAACTTTATCTGCATCCGGCTTTGCCATATGGACAGTGGACTGTTAATTGTTTTGAATTCACTCAGTCTGAAATTTGTCAACAAGACGAAAGGGGGTCACAATAGCAATGGAGCAAACATTTCCCTGTTTACAGCATTAATATACCTATGGTTATAATTTTATTTGTATGGTAGTATTCATTTCTGTTTTATTGTTTTTTTTATTTTTAGTTCATTTTGTTCTTTGGTATTTGATTTAAATTTGCATTTTATAATTAGAATGATTTGTCTTGAGTGCATTGATTTGTTTTTTAATATATATAAACAATACTTATTGACTTAATGTCTCTTGTCGTCAATCGTTTAAAACTCGTTTTGGTAAATATACTTAAACATGTTTGGTTACGTGGATTCACTTAATCGTGAGAGATCATTAAGCAGAACAAGTTGGATGTACTTTTTAGCATTCTTTAACTACGTTGCTTATTTCTGAAATTGGATATTTGAAATTTAATGTAGGATGTATTCTTCAGCATCAACAAAATAAATATTGGTTCTAATTTCGGTTTGTTCTTTTTAATATCGATATGACTTTAAAATTAAATAAAATATTTAAATGATTGAGCGATTGTTTATCATTGGTTTTGTTTTATTATATCTAAAACTATAACTTTGATTTTCCTTTCAGCTTAACAAAAACAGTATTGGATTTAAGAACTGTTTTGTTACCTTTGAAATTAAAGAAATAAAAAAAAATATTAAATTCTTTAAATAAGCGTAGATAAATATTGCATTAGCCTTAACAATAATTAAATAAAAAGAGAACGCGATTTAACGTTATATTTTGATATTTACACTTGCAAATGTTTTCCCTTATATAACACTGTTCGAGCAATCCGCTGTTATTTCTGCATAACATCATTATGGGTCAAGAGGTCAAAGTAGCGCATGAATAATATAGGTCACTACTTTTTCTATGTACACAAACTAATCGACTTGTGCTGAAACACACCTACAGTACAAGATATCGTAATGAAAACATAATTTAGGCATAAAAAATAAACGTATTTGTATTTTGTTATACGAAGTTTTATTCATTAATTCTCATAAAAAATATAACATTAATTGTGGGGATAAATGATTCATGTTAGATAACACGTTAGGCATGTAAACAGAATGTTTATGGTTCGACACAACTATATAAATGTAAATCTACACAACTACATTCAATTAATACACTGTGTTATGTAAACTGAAAAAAAAAATACACAGGTTGTAAGAGATCTTTTTTAAAATGAATTTTCTTAAAATGAAAAATAAATTAATGAAATTGCATATATCATTCTAAAAAAAATCATAATACTAATTTTGAAAGTCAAATACTGAGTTAAAGGAAAGATAAAGAATTAAATATTCTTTGTTTTAAAAACAAAGCGCGAGTCTTGTTATTATTTACATATGTGTTTTATTGGTGTAAGTTTCATTCAAATGTTGCATTTTTCTATTAATAATATCATTAAATATCATTTATGATCACATCGAATCAGTATGGTAATTTCATATTTTATATTATTTGTAAACAAACATAAGACATGAGCTTTGTTTACATAACAATAAATTCTTACCCCTGTATCTCTCTTATAACTTGACTTCTAACATTCAAATTATGGTCAATTATTCAAAATGTGCAAGTAAATCATTTTATGCATAAAGAAACTGAAAACAAAATTTTGATCTAAAATCGTGTCCAAGTCCCTTTAAAAAAAAACTTGTATAAAATAGTAAGGCTAAATTCCAATTTAAAAAAAATAGCTGTTTCCAAAAATGTTACATGTATATGAATATGTTATGTAAAAACATATGTTAGATGGATGGGTAGGAAAAATATAAATTAAGTACAATCGATAAAAAGTTTGCTGGTATATTCATCATGTGAACACAATTCATCCAGTAACATTTAAAGTTATGCAACATAAATTAGAATGTTATGAATGATGTGTATAGAACAAATTCTTCTGTGGTTGGCTCCATAAAAAGGCAGAATAAGGTTCCATTCTAATCCTCATGCATTCCATTCAAGAAATATTCATTAATGTCATGGTCTGGAAACTAAAATAGAATAAACATAAAGTGTTCAGAGAATTACATGTAATTTTTGCAAACATTGTGCACTCATCATATACTTACATGCATATATTCAATGACGTTATTTATGGAATGTGCAATTACTAACAATGTAATCTTTTCTATTGTTATACTTTCATGTTAAATACTGAAATCTGATTTGTTAAGACGCAGTTCATAATTAGTTCTATTACCCTCAGCGTTAGCAACGCACTTAGCAACGGGTAACATTACAAATTGTTACATGCGCGAAAATTGTGCGCGTACGGTTTGCTGTAGAATTAACGTTATTCCTATATAAAAGCGCAGTAAAATTTTCTTAAAAATTAAGACATTCAGTATAACAAAATAAATAGTGCCTGTTTGGGAGGATAACAGTTGAAATTGACACCCCCGAAAACCATTGTCAACCTCCGCTTCGCGTCGGCTGACAATGGTTTACTCGGGGTGTCAATTTCAACTGTTACCCTCCCAAACAGGCACTATTTATATAATGTAACACGCATGTAACATATGATTGTCTGTATGAGTTTTAACTATCAACATTCTATGTACACCAAAATATGATTGCATCAATAACAAAAACTAATCTGAAAAACATATTTCCAGCATAAGAAATTCATGGGATTTCTGCAAATCCCATTTTCTCAGAGAGTGTAAAACACATCTCTTAAAGTTTATAATATTTTCAAACTCCTGGTATTCCTTTCAGAGGTTCCCACCCCTTAAAATACAGATAATCAAGCAGATTTGCAACAAGATGCCCATATAAACCTTTCCCTTTTACACAAGACATTGTAGCTATTTAGATGACCTTGCTTGGCTTTCAATCAGCTTAAACCAAATATATCTACATATGGAAAACAAGCTGTAAGTTTATTACATGACAAAGAAGTACCTTCTGGGCTTCAGCAGACTAGACTGGGTCATTAGCAATATCAAATTGACAATATTTTCTATATTCCTGATCTTCAGATCATCTGGAAGCCGCAGGTAAATCTGTAGATTAGAAGAAAAAGGATACACTAGCTATCATTACAAAGCTAAATGCTGTCATTATCAAAACAAAAGGGTGTGTCCTAGATTACACTTTTTTATGGGCACATGCAGTATCTGAGACATGGTCAAAACATTACCATGATAACAGCTATAACAACTCATTAAGTGGGAAATGACATATAACTATAAAATTTGTTATGGTTTTCATACTTTCTCTCTCTCTCTCTCTCTCTCTCTCTCTCTCTCTCTCTCTCTCTCTCTCTCTCTCTCCATCTTTGTCAGCAATATTTCTAGTGCAAAGTGGCATTACTGAAATATATATATATATATATGGTTCATGGAAGCAAGGCAATCAATAACAATTACATGTACACTGTAATTACTCGCTCTCCTCTCTCTCTCTCTCTCTCTCTCTCTCTGAGTCTATCTCTCTCTCATACTCTCAATTACATACCAAATTCAGACCCTTGATTCATAAACACTCTCATCGTTAATAGATAAATAAGACATAAAGTAAACAGTTTGAATGAGATACAGATATCAAAACCTCATGTACAGTGTACATTGTACCTGTCGATGAAATTCTGTATGAAAATGACTGAAAGCATGATTGACACAAACTCAATATTGTAAAAAAAAAACATAAAATATTTTTTTAACGTATGCTACGTAACAATATGTGTAAAAACTGACTATAATACACCTGCATACACATTTCATACTAAAACATGTCTTTCAAGTCACATTTCACAACGACCATTAATTATCGACATTTTTGTAACATGTGTACTATACTTAATGCATTGTAGGCTTTTAAAAGAGTTTTTGAGTAGTTTAACAATGTAAGTAAGTAAGTTCTTACCGACGAATGACTACTCCTTAGCACATTTTAGATTGTTGACAAAATCGAGGATTGCTGTTCAGACTGTTTCATGCTGAACAAAATTTAACGAGATAAGGCTAATCACCCCAAACTTCGACTTCACATTAATAAACAATTGTTCTGCAACTTTAAATAATTTAAAAGCTTGCCAATATAAGAAACAAAAACTTTTACTTACTTTTTCCATTTAAACTCCTCTCTCGATTTTCACGAGTATGAGACTGGTCACGTTAAAATCCCGAGATATACGAAGTTTTGACTTTCTCGGGTTTTTTCATTCTTTCGTGAATATAAAAACCAGAAAGGTTCCGATTATGCTAATAAGGCTGTGAGGTGTGTTTCAATCGCTTGTTTTTAAATTTCTAACCGCTCTGCGACTTCAACACAGGTGGTACTATTCCGCCAAGCTTCAATCAGTTTTTTCAATTGTACAAGTGAATTTTCTTTTCTGTTTCCCTTTTAAATGATAAAAAAGTGTTGTCTCCTCAAAAGTAGTGTCATATTCATTTATCCCAATAATCAAATGCTTGCAACATTGTTGCACTATTTTTTGTTACGTCATTTTAATCGAAGCGGCTTTCTAGGTCATCTCAAAAGAGAACGTATGGAGCATTGTTAGTGTCATAATTTGCAACAAATGTAAATATAAGAAATAAGGTATCATTTTTGGATGTTTATCGGGATATAGATACGGGTTGGTACGTGATCAAATCTTCCATAAAGCCCTTCGGCCTTTATGGGATTTGATCACGTGACCAACCCGTATCTATATCCCGATAAACATCCAAAAATGATACCTTATTTCTTAATTAACGTACGCCCTACATTTTCCGCTTACAAAATAATGCACTTTGATTAAGTTACAGTGATATGCCGAGACGTGAATGTTCTTTTGTTTTACAACCGTTTTAAACTCAGACAAGACATAAAAAGCAACATCAATTGATTTTAAGATTTGTCAAACAATATACACCGGTGGAATGTTAATGAAAGATACGAAGAATATAGAATATTTATCAGGTTCGTAAGTTCAATCTGCATGGAATTCAACACATATCAGTTTTATTATTCTTTACGCCCAAAATTCCGTTATCTTTCGTATTCGAGGTAGGTGTTAATGTTAACCTCCAAGTAATTAAATCAAAATCTTATCAATTCTTAAAAGAACTGCTATTTTTTTCAAAATGTGAAACGGATATGTATAAAATGCAACAACACAATACAAAAAAAATAAGATTCAAAATGCTTTGTAAGGACAAAACACACCAAATAAATTAGTTTTATTCCCCATGATTTCTTTCAAAATCAATCATGTTTGTAAATACAGACCCTGAAACGTACTAGTACACAACACACTAGCTTGCTTAACGGTTCACACGAAACGTTAAACGGTTCATACGAATTCTAAATGGTTTGCACGAAAAACTGAATGGTGTACAAGAAACGATTCTCGAACGAAACAATCAGCCCGCTTTTCACATAATTTAAACACAATTTTAACTTAATCTATTTTCGCTTAATCGGGTCCTTTAAATGTTTAGCTCACATGAGCTGAAAGCAGGGGTGATATATATATATATATATATATATATATATATATATATATATATATATATATATATATATATATATATATATATATATATATATATATATATATATCTTCCTCGCTGTCAGCACTTACTAAAATTTTTGGACTGGCCCATAGTTTGTAAAACACATACAGGTAGCTCAGAAAAAAAGATCATGTTTTGATGGAAGGTCTTGCCAAATGTCAGTTCACCAAGCAACAGAAATATTCTGCTATTTGCAGGAATCACTTTATTCATAGGAAAACTCAGATTGGATAACAACAATATTGTGGTTTTGACAATGTATCATTGAATGTAGACAGTTCATTTCTGTGTATTTATCTCAGCATCGGAGAAATACTGTTTACCGGGTTATTTTCACTCTGTCAAATTTTCGCACGTCTACACTTGCAAAATTTTTCGCCCGGTCTTTAATTCGCTCAGACAAGTTATTTTTAAATAGATAAAATTTGCGACATTCAAATTTGCCCAGTCTTTAGTTCGCCCGCTGACAACTAGGGCGAATAGAGGAAAAACAAAGCGGGGCGTTATTTCCCGTTAAATAGTATACATCAAATACAACAGACGGACTATCACAACATAATACAACATAATATGTGGACCAAACAGGACGACAAACACTACTTGGTCGATGGCAATGGGTTTACTAAGCAAACAAAGACATTTTTTTAAGTAGCCCTAAGAGAATTTATTAAAATGCATTCCCGTAGTGGAAAACTACAAACACTTTTATAATTTTCAAAATTTGTAGCATTTTAACTGAAATTGTGTTAATTGAATACATAAAAAGACAACGTTTTTGAATATCAAATAAGATGATTTAATGAACAAGAATAAAGCTGTACTAATTATCATTGCACAATATGCAATTGTAATCAAGTAAATAAAAACAAAAAATTAAAACGTCTCAAAAATATTTGAAGGACCATATGTGTTAAAATAATTTTGATACTTGAAATCTTGACTTTTTTAAGATATATGTTTGATTAAGTATAATTTACAATGCAAGATGCCCATTTACCGTAAGGTTTCTCTCCCAAACATATGTTATTACATGTACCTGCTATTCCTATCAAACAATAAGTTAAAATTTATTTCACTTTCTAACTTTATTGTACATTTGGTGAACATTTATTTTTGTCATTGATTAGATTAATTACCGACTGGCCAATCGAAAACATTAACCAAGATAATACATGAACCTCGTCAAATTTATTCAGTTTCCTAGTAAGGATGATTCTCCGGCGTATCCTCTCTCTACCTGTTGAATAATACATAATATAATAATATAATTTTGGATACACTTATATTTACATTTCAATAAAAGTTTAAATAAAATGTAGTAGAAACTAAAGCGATAGGTATGTAGCTGATATTTTGATTGTAATGATAGCGGTGATGAAAGGGAACTATAATTGACAATGTCGACTGCGAATTTGAAGAGGACATTATTCAGGCTTCTAGTTCCCAATGGTGATTCCCCCGCCTGGCCCCTCTCTACCTGTGTTATAAAACCGATATGCTTCATACTTCAACTACACTTTATAACTCTCATGTTTGTAGACATTTCATATACTGTGGTTTGATTAATATTAAAGGGCATCAGTTTTCAAGGATAAAGTGAACATCACAGTTTCAAGGATACGTAAATACGTGGCCAATGATCCTATCAATTCAAAATGTTAAAAGAATTTGCACTTCAATGAGCATTTAATTTCGTGGATCAAAACTTAAAAACAAAATCAACAAAAATTGGTATTCAACGAATATTGATGAATCCACAGTATATCGCTTCCGTTTTTAAAACGTCTGATGAATCATATCTTTATCTGTCAAAGAACCAAATGTACAATTATACATTAATTATACCTCAACATCTCATATTCAATCTTAGACAAAGTACTATTTTGGCTGAATAATAATTGAATGAAAAACAACATTAAGAACCTGACATAAAAAGGATATCAATTAGGAGAAAAGGTGATATATTAACCTCATTTAATTTATCAAGATAGATGGTGTTCTGTGGTGAAGGTCCAGGAGCTCTTCTCTTAACCTGTTTCTCATTAAAATTTACATTTACGTATCCACTCAAAGGAGGCCCTATTAATTGCATCATTTCATATGGATACACGTTGTATCAATACATCAACAAAGCATATGCATTGGGGATCTTTTAATTTGAGAAGATATATTTCAAGTGAAATTGTAAATTTCATTTTCTGTCACGAAGAATAAAAATAGATTGTTTACCATTTGATACGATTCGCATCTCTTAAAACTTTGGTGTGTTGTAGGTTCATACACATCTCATAGATTTTAAAATCCTGTGAAGTAAATTCTGCGTTTGCAGTTTTTTTCCCTATGATATGAATTGAAACTTTGAGAAAATACCATTCTAAATGTAAACTATTTAATTTTGTTACAAACTTTTGCACATTTGCAACTCTTTGAGGACGACTATTTTGTTTTCGTATTCTTACATTTTGTTTTGTGTACGTTTTTTGTTTGTAAATAATGTGTTAACATGTTTATTTTATGTTACAAAATGTAGTATGTTTCTGCCTTGTAAAATTGTGCGTAATGCTTAGACATTTTATCGCCACCGAGTAACATGTCGATGTAGATGTAGGTACATGTGAAATCTCTACAGCGATAACTTTGAACTGTTAATAGGTCGACGGAGTATAGGATAGAATTTGTAAGGAAAGCGGCGATTAAAGAGAAACATGGCCTATTTACGAAAAGCTGAAGCTGCAGTTAATCAATATCGTGTGAGGTGAACTGTTGTACAAATGTATAATTAAGACGTATGTTCAAAAGGAGTGAAATTCAGTAAAATGTCCAAAGCGAGTAAGATACGGCAACTCTCGGCGATCAATTAAGTAAAAATTTCTTTGAGCAATTTTACGTCACAACAAGCAGCATGACGTCGTATTTTACTGAAGAAATTTGTCATTGCTCTTGTCCAAATTATAAAAACCGCTGGCCTATTATGTCAAATAAAAGCTCTTCTAAATGCATGTATATAAAATTTTTCTATATTTATTGATGACGTCACAAGTAACTTTAATAGATGAAATCAATACAAGGGTAAACGTATTTTAAATGCAGTGTAAACAATGCCGAAATAAGACTTATTTATACAGATATCCCAGATTTAAATAAATATCAGCTAGTATTTTATCAGGGTTAATCAGGCATGCGTATTTCGTTTTATTAGCAAATGTTATATTTATGTAAGCAGATATAACAACATAACTGACAAAAGGAATATAAAAATACATGTTTTTATATGTTTAGGTGATATTTAGATCCAAAATAAATAGCACATAATCCGTCATCCGTCTCGATTTTTCATCATATTTTCAACAACAATGGCATTGCATTTTAGGTTATTAAATTTCATGTATAAAATATCGTGAAATGATAGATAAAGCAATTCAAATGAAGTAGTACCAAATAACTATTTTGACCTTAAATCAGTTTGGCTACAATAGTTTTCAAACGCTTGACTTTTGGTTAAATGTAAAATTTGAACTCAACATATTTGAATAAACTAAACCCTGTCTTAAGTTTCTGCTGTCCCCACTTGTTGTTTAAGATTTTGACAACCATATATACCTTAGTGCCAAAGACTTCGTTTATCTACCAGACTGAAAAAGTCCAAACAATTCGTTTTGAACCACCCCCATCCACTCCTACCGCTTCATGCTTCGATACACAGCCAAAGACGAAAAGTCTACGGGGGTTTCGCATTGCAGCTGACATGAGAACAAGATGATGACGTTGAACACGTGTGCTAATTTTTGTTAGGTAATCCCGAGTAGAGATAAGATGTAATAATAATTCCCATTATAAATCTTCGTAAGAATTTACTGTTCATGTTAATTGTTGCGGGTAAAAATAGATGAAGTATTAATATATAAATCACCCCCTTCCCTCTTATATTACATATGGTATAACAAACATTGTTCGAACCAAGAAAAACGGCAAACAAAAGCAAAGCGAACACGAACCTTTTCCAAAAGAAAAGAAAAACAGAGGCAGGATCAGGTGCCATAAAAGAGAGAGCACCCTACGCCAACCGGTCACACCTGCCGTGTTCATTTTGTCTTATCTGGAAAAACAGAACACTCATCCAGGTCATTAGTAACAATTATTATGACAAACGTCATTCAGTATGAGATCGACTTGACTGTATTTGTTGACAGGTACATGTATGTGTATTGTAGCTAAAATTCATCAACAAGTATTGGATTTTTTGGGGCATATTTTAAATGTCAATAAGGATGAAGCACGTACGGGATAAGAAAAAACAAAAGGGAAAAAAATACAAACAGATTTTAGTGAGTTCTGCACTTGTCCCGTTTATACTTGAAGTTTTCATGATATGTAATATTTTGATAATTAACAAACACCTCATCAAATTAATTCAATCAATTGTCCCATTTTCACACGTTCGTACCGCATCGTTTTTCTTGGTTTTTGTGCTTTCACACCAAACTGATATTAATTTACAATGGCCCTTTGCATTGAAAAGCTGATTGATTATGATAGTGTAAATAGTTCCGTTTTTTAAGATACGTAGTTTTTTTAAGGGATATTATTTTTATTTAAGGTGGTTTGATACATCTGGCAACATTAATGTATGTTGATTAAAGTGCATTACAATTTAAATACGTTCGTTGGAAAGTTGAACATCCGTTGAACTTAGTCATTTTTGGCAAACTATTGTATTTAGGGTACCACTATTGTACAGATAACTCCTCCTACAGTTTGTTTTTAAGATAGAAAATTGTTCTTCGCTCTTTGAACGTTTATCAGAGGTGTGCATATTGCTAAGATTTCGATTTCTGATGATTTATTTTAAAAAAACCCAGCTGTTGAAGTATTGCATATAGAGTAGCCCATTTCTCGTGACAGGTAGTGGTCATCAATTCAGAGTTGACAAATGGATTAAAGATACTGTAAACACAAGAGAAAGCCCGGTTTGCTGTCACATTGACAACTTTTCTCTTGTTCAAACGTAAATATAGCAATAAACAGCAATGTAAAACAGTTTACGGGGATATGAAGTTGGTTGGTGCGTGATCAAATCTACTGATAAGCCCTTTGGGTTTTAAAGAGTTTGATCATGTAACCAACCAACTTCATATCTCTGTTAACTTTTTTATATTGTCGTAAATAAAGTTTGACAATATTTGCAATGACAAGAATGTAATCGCTGAAAATCTGTCATCTGTTAAGGTCAAGATATAGTAAATGATTCCAGAGTGTCTTTTTGGTGCGTAATCCATTTTGACGTCATAATTGATTTGATGAATCTTTTCCCGAATTTTACGGCTTTAAAGGAATTATGCAGAAAATAAAACAATATTTTGACATTCTGAACTTAATCAAGGGAAAAGTAATCCCGGTATCTATGTTCAATTTGACATCGTTTTAAAAACAATGAGCCCCGATACACCATATAAAACAAAGATATTGTTTTGAAGCATCAAAAAAGGAATTTATATCGTGATTTTCATAAACCTGTAGGCACCTTACAATTACTAGATCTTGACCTTAAGAAGAAATCCTTATGAAAATGATAGTTTTCAATAACACTCTTAATAAATCAAATTATTATCAATATCAAAGGTATATCGAACAAACATCAACCTTTAGACCATTCAAAGAATAGCAAAACAATTCGTCAGTGATTCGTGCTATTTACGACACTAATCATTCGATTAGTTTGAATTTTTTAATGGCGACGCATTGAAGCTGCATTATCCTAATTGGAAAATATTTTTAAGTTATATGGGACAACTCCATATTGTAACGTTTTATTTTTCGAAATAAACAGTAAAATCAAGTGTAAATTTATATAATGCTTCTTTCCAAAAACTGTCACTTAACAGCGTAGCGAAGTGGTGTAGAGGTTTCACTACTAATCTGTACGTCATTTGTTCAAATCTCGTTGGGAATCAAAAATAAAAATACCTTTCAAAATATTGTCAATTATTTAATTAAAAATTGTAAAATCTAAAAAAATGAAAATCTTTTAATTATTATGTCCTTTAATACACATTTATACCGACAGTTATCCCATACAACCGTCAATATAAAATACTTTCCATAAAAAAGACTACGTATCTTAAAAAGTATTGCACGTTCAGCTATTTACACTATCATAACTGATCACCTTTCAACGATTTGAATTGTTAATGTAAAATAAATCGATTTAGCATAAAAACACACAAACCACCAAACGTGTTACGAGCGTGTAAAAAAGGATCACCGTTTAGAATTGTCTACAGTTATGATGTTTCATTCATCATCTGCATTTTATTTGCAGCCATTATAAACACAATACAGTCCAGGAATACGAAAAACAAATATGTAGTCATGCCTCTCTTTCATTAGCTAATACAATTTATAAAGCCATTAACTTTATTTTTGGTGATTTTCTTATTACAATAATTTATATATTAGAAGTAGGGTATTTATAAGTTGATAGTGCAATTCCAGAATAAGGTCAGAGTTGATTTTATGGACTGCGAATTGTAAAGCTTTAATTTAAGGTGGCAAACTAGTCCTGGAACTAGTTTTTCAAACTAGCAGAAAACTACTTGATTGTGTTCGATAGCAGGATGTATAAGATGTATGAAAAAAATGACAATAACAAATCGTCAACCATCTAAAAAAATCCATAAAACGAAATACGAATTCAAAGCAGAGCAACACGGACCTCCAAAAAGATAGAGGTAGGATCAGGTGCCGAGGAGGAGTGAGCATCCTCTGCTTACCGGTCACACCCGCCGTGTGTCCACACCGCAATCGGGAAAAAAACGGACACGTCCGTTGACAATTAGGTGATTAGTTATGTAAAGGATTGTATTTGTTAACAAGGTCGTTTTATCGACCCTAGAACTTATGAAAAGATTACTTCAAACGACACTGTTGATATTTCAGTTTTATCGACTTGTTTGTCAGTAGCTTGCCTTCCCTAACAAACTGTTCATACGAAGAACAAGTCTCTGTGTATCGAATTAACTGAGAAACAGAAACACAATATGCAGGTGATGAAAGCATATTGCTACGTAAGTAAGGAAAGTTAACTATAAAAATTTAGGTCATCACGTTTATCATAACATTTTGTTGTTAGGTTACCATCAATGTTCATTTCCAGTAAAATATAAACGCTAGCAATTTAGGATATTTTTTTTAACAGTAACAATTTAGTAAATATGAATATAATCCCAAGTATACAGCATTATCGTCGGTCGGATAATCTAACTCTGACCTTTGGTGATATACAAACCAATCGATTGCTACGAACAATTTAACAGAAGAATCGATATCCATCTTGTGACGTAATGTCTGAAAAGTATACATGTTAATGTAGTAAGGTACCTCAAATTCATTTAATACCAACAATCTGATTGTGAGATTGTTATTAAATGTGTTTATAACAAAAACAACAATAAAAGCATATTTCGTAATTGATAATATATTCATTTAAACAGCTGTAGAGTAACTTCCAAATATTCAATACCCATAATATAAAGTTAAACTTTACCCTGTTTTTTTCCACAAAATGATAAATGATAATGATATCAAGTGAAGGCAAAATATCTCAATTTTATCAAAATCGCAGCTAGAGTCCTATGTTCTCTTTGATTAAAAAGTTATCAAAATACCTCTCCAACCTTTATACAGTTTGCACGTAAAATTGTGTGTTGCATCAAATTAACACAAAGCACGATATCTTATTAGCACTTTTCAAGTTAAGCACTGATCACACTGCTTTCCGATCAAATATACACGATATTCAACTTTTAGTCATTACGTCATTTTTATTTTGGTCTAAAGTTTGTTGCTTTTATATTTGAATATGTACATAATAACTAAAATAGAGTCCAAGTAAACCCCAAAAGAAGACAAAAGAAGGGGTTTATTGGGATCAACTCTGCTTTTAAGTTAGGTCTGATCGGTACTGTGGATGGAAGAAAAAACGACCTTGATTTAAGAACACCTCTAATATATGCCCAATTGATCTGTAAAAGAACAATTTCATATATTAAAAACTGTAGGAGGAGTTATAAGTACAATAAGGGTACCCTTCCAGCAGCCATTCGCCCGCCCGTTATTTTTACCATTTTAATAATTTTTCCTTGAAAAACCTTGTTAAACAGACAAATCGATCAGAACTGTTAAAATGACCGAAATGTTATGTTTATAATAATCCAAGCGATAAGCGCTGGCTATGATCATTGTGACGTCGCGAAAAAGTTCATACAGAATTCAACGTTTTTGCTATTCCCTATGTTAATATAAGAAAACATATTAGCAAATGTAAATATTTCAATTTCAACTTTATTGTTAATTTGTTGTACAGTAATATCTCTGTCAGTGGATGAATTCATCTTCCCCATGGCCAACTAAAACCGTCAATAGTTATCTGCCTTTTCAACAACGGGTAACTCTCCGGTTTTACCCTGTCAACAACAATTTGTAGTTATTTTATGTTACAATTGGGAACTTCTTGATGGTTATACTGTAATTTTTTTGAATTTAACAAAACTGTAATAAATCGTAACACTAACATTTGCAACAAATGAAGATTTTACCTCGTTTGGTCCATCCAAGTTTCTCCTGAATGGAAGGGACGGGTTTCCAATAACACTTCTTTTCATCTGTTATACATTTGTTTTGTTAAGATGTCAATTCCATGGAAAATATTTAGTTCAGGAGGAAAATATATCAACATCAAATCAACAACTATAATCATTTAAAACGTACATTTGTAAATATCATGTATGTGAATCATCTTTGAATAGAGTAAAACAAAATAACTCACGTCACTATGATATCATATAGTGACACAGCATATATGTGTTAAAATGTAAAATGGATGTAATTTTCCCTTTTGTTATACCCTTTTATATGAACCTGCAGTGTATCCAATGATTAGTTTTAATAATTAAATTGAATATAACAATTCTCAAATTGATACCTACAATTTCATTTCAATTCAAGTTGTTAGAAACGAGTTAGAAAGCAGAACGATGATATGACACTCATAATATTATTATTCCGTTCAATAATGGTTATGTTTATTTTGTTATATAATATGTTTATGTTTTTGGTATGTCTTTCTTTTTTAAATTAATTTATCTTTACAGTATTTTTATGGATTTTAAAAATTATCTATCTTTTTTTATTCTAATCAACTTTTATCTGCATTATTTTAGTAGAGAAGATCAAGCGCCATCTTATTTATATTGATACGATAACTTTTAAAAATGTTACGTTCCATAGAATTTTTTTTATAATACGCATTATCAACATCGGTCATGTATAAAAATAATAGCAAAGGCATTGTATCAATGCCATTTAAATGCAACCAAAACATCTACACCACTACCACATGAAATAAAGAATTAGCAAAATTTGTACCTCGTCTAATCCATACAAGTTTCTTTCAGCAAGAGGTGCATTTCCAAAAAAACTTCGTTTTCCCTGTTTTACAAAATGTTTGTATTTTTGAGTACAAATGTGAAAAAAGAGGGATATTAAAAACAAAGGAAAAATCAACAACAACAAAAGTCAAAGGAATATTTGAAATTTTGTTATATATTTCTTTAATTTGTTAAACGTAAAACATCCTCTTTAACTCTTAAACGTGATTCTTTTAGCATGTCTACTACATTTGTATTTATTTTTTTTATTTTTAATATATATTTGTGTTTTCAGTATTTTTTTTTCGTATCTATGTTTTCTTATATTTTTTTTTTGATCTTATCTTTTTATATTTTTGCTAAATAATAATTGATTGAAAAGCAACAATAAGAATAAATCCAGATAAAAGGTAAACTAATAAGGAAAAACTGTGATATATTTACCTCATTGAGTTCATTTAGATAATTTGTATTCTGGGGTGACGGTCCAGCAACTCCTCTTTTTATCTGTTTCACATAAAGATAAACATTTATATTTCAGTATCCACTCAAAGACTCAAATAAGACATTTTTAATCGCATCAGTCCATACGATTAAAGTCCATTTATGTTTTCTTATTATATTTTTTTCATTGTTGTATCTTATCTATTTATATTTTTGTTACAATATAGATGATCACACATGGTCTCTTTGAACACAATAACTTTTTGAAGATATTACGCTCCTTACAATATATTTCAGATTTGGTCAAATCAGTACATATCAAGTAGGAATAATATACCACACTATCGTATCAATGTCAATAAATTCATTAAAAGCAACATAACCCATAAGTGATAGTTGATACCTCGTCTAATCCATTCAAGTTTCTTTCAGACAGAAGTGGTGGGTTTCCAATTACTCCTCGTTTTTCCTGTTTCAATATTTTTATACATATTTAAGTCCAATTTGAATTTCAGAGGGACACTAACACAACGAACAATTAAGAAAATAAAGCCAAATGATTATATAGATCACTGACAATTCACATCATATTTCTTAAACTAAACCAAATGTTTAACGTAAATATATATAATATAATAAAAAAAGTGATAGTTTCTACCTCGTCTAATTTATCCAAGGTTCTACCAGTAAAAGGTGGATTTCCAGCAAATGATCGTTTCCCCTGTTTCACAAAATGATTGTATTTGTTTAGTACAAATATGAAAAAAAGAGGGAAAATCAAACAGTACAAACATGAAAAAAAAGCCAAAATATTATATTAATCATTTGAAATTTTGATAAAACAAAAAAAAAAAAACAATAGAAAAAAATAACAAAAATCTACCTGCGAATACTTAATGGACTTAAATCGAAATTACAAGTGATAAAATTAAGATTTTTTTTTTTTTTTTACCAATTTTGTTTTTGATTTCTATGTCAACTAAATACTTTTAATTTCCTCTGTTTTTTTCATCTCTGAATATTTACATCTACGAAGTATTATTCTCTGTATTTCTTACGATAACTTATAGTTAATTCATAACTCTCTAGAAACAGCCAGACTGAAATCTACACGCCCCGTTGATCGATTGCTCAAAATCTACAGCGGCTGAAACTGACAAGAAAATGACAGGACTGAAATTGACACGCCCTTCTTATCAATTTAGCTAAACTTACAGCGACCTAAGAAAAATCATTGACTGCACGAAACAATCATGACGATGTCAGACTGAAAGTCTCAGAGGAGACGATTGGACTGTTTCATTTAGCTAATGTACTTACGTACATTAATAGTAATTTCGTGATTTTTACTTACTTTTCATAATCAATTTATTAATAAGTTAAAAGAAAGATGTTAATATAAACAATAAAATTCTTTCTTTGATGATTCATGAATCACCAAAGAAAGCATTTCATTGTTTAAATAAAGCATACCATCTCGTTTATAATAGTTTTGAAATAGATTAATGCTTCGAAGGTTTCATAGAATAGTACAAACCGGTAGGGGTTGTATATTGCTTATGCAATAATCTAAGAATGCTTATTTTTTTAGTAGATTTTGATACAAATTATCTTCGTGTTATAAAACACATTGCTGTTGTGTCTTTTTACCTTTTGAAGTCCGTTTAAGTTTCTCTCCGCTAGGTCTGGACTTATTCTTCCTGGAATGTTAGTTAGATAAGTAGTTATATACAGAAGGATTACTTCAAACATGCATCTAATTAAGGCAAAATTGTCTTTAAATGTCGTCAGGCGCCATGTTTACATTTAGAACAATGTATTGCTTTATTAGTATACTTCTGCGAAATGACCAATTGATCACACCAATTTTAAAAATGATTGCTACTGGATTTGCTTCTGCAACAACAAATAACTGAAATTAGCTTATCTTTATCAAAGTAAGAGCCGATTCAACTATTATCAATACTTACAAACAATATACACGTGTCATGCTTTTAAACGTTTAACGGCATTTCCCCTTAAATATCATTAATATGCTGTCATTTTGGAGTAAAATGAAATCATTTTTTGTTCAACTGCAGTTCCTTTTTTGGCTTTGGGTTTACAAAGTTAATGGAAAATATGGGAACTGCAATATGTTTTTGTTAAAATGTTACTACGCCATACATGATTAAACGTTTATATTCTACAACACATATCTTACCCTGAACAGGAATCAAGTTCACCAACACAGCGCCATAGACAACAGACAGTTTGAGCACGAGCGCCATCTTACCGGTATGTACGGCAGGACTGCTACCTTATTCTTTATATACGGTTTTCATCCGCACCCCATCATCATAAAACCCAGTTAATCGTTACGAACATGTCTTCTTGAAAGCAATATAACTTTTCGACAGTTTAAAAATCAAACATGCATTAAAATTATAACACTTTGATATATAAAGCTTTTACATTATATATATAAAAATTCAGCCCATGTGCTACAGACATGTCTTCTTGAGTATGATACAAATTTACCATCCTTTTATAAATCAGTCATTCGATAAAATCATGATGCATTAAATACGTACATTAAATATAGATGAATCAATGATGCGGTGATAAGTATAGCCGTTATTTGGAAACCGGTTCAATTATCACGAGTGATGTTCTTGTCTAATATATCTATTTATTTTAATGTTATAAAAAATATTACCCCTTTTCCAAGTGTATATAACAATTGTATAAAAGAAAACGGACTAAGCTTGGAGCGATGTTTTTTAATAACATTTCTTATTTGCCATAAACATGTATCTGCGCAGGCAATATGGCAAAAAAGATTGTATATCCTGAAGAGAGGTATATTATTGATTAATAGTAACATTATCTGTAACATTTATTCTGATCAGAAGTTATTGAAATTTTAAACCTTTTATATTAGATGAAAAAGTCTTCCGGTCATTCTGTTTTACTTTGATACGTCTATCAATAAAAAAACATCATTTTTCTTATCATTTAACAGAACATTTTCAAATCATAAAATGTGAAGTGTTATTGATAAAAAATGTGAATAATGTAAATTAAGTGGCGTGTGTGAATATACAAAACAATAACAGCAGCGATATTCAAAATGGATGAGCCTTCAGATGATGCAGGGCTATTCGGCTTAATTTAATGGATTAAAAAAAAACGAACTAGAGTCTTCTACAGCGCCGTAACAACTCAACGGCATCTCCGTTCGCCGCGGTGGGATATCCTAGACTAGAACATTTTAAAAAGAACGCCATGCGACGGCGCGCACTTTGAACATGCACAAAGTACGCGCCGTGGCTCTGCGTTCCGATAAACACGCCGTAGAAGTGGAGTAAGGTCGCCATGACAGCGCCGTAAAGTCTCCAACAGCGCATGTGCACGCAGCCAGCGCGCAGAGCACGTTGTGGATGCGCGGTAAAAACTCCTAGCACGTCATGAGCGCTCGGCGGATACCCAGCGAGAGGGCAGTCAATCGCCAAGTAGAACTCTGTGGAAACGTAGTTGAGAGCTCTGTAAGAACGCCTTTCTGAATTTTCCTTGCGATCCTACGGCGATTCCATGAAGTTTACAACGCCGTGAACACGCCCTGGGAACGCAACTTTGTGTGACAGGGCCTTAAAGAGTTTTCAAAACAATTACACAAAGTGTGTTCGACAAATAGTTTTCCTAAAACATTTTCTTCCTGTCTTTATACAGGCTTTCAATCACAGCACGTTTTTATAACAAAAGCAGAAGTGAAATTTGAGTCATTAGTCATTATAATCGTTTGACACCAAATCACATAAATTTTCATCTCGCAGCAACAACGGAAGACCTACTCGTGGCTTTGCCACGAGCTCTGCTCTAGTTCCCGATATTTTCGTTCAATTTCTTCTGCAAATACTCGGAATTCTGAGACTGCTCCGTTTGTAGTTTTTCTGTTAACTCTTCAAACTGTTTTTTTTATAACAGTAGTGAATAAATTTACTACGTCGGTCAGGTCAGGCGCAGATTCACTCTGTTCATTCTCTTTCTTAATCACTATATCATCGGCATTATCTGGTCGAGACATATTACATGTACGTGCAAATGCGGCAAAGAAAAGCCTTCGAATGAGTGAAAATCGTGCTTAACTTGAATACCTGTTCTACAGGTTATACGCTATAAATAGTAGCCAATGGCTACAGGTTTAAATATATAAAACTAAAACATACAACATGTGTTCTAGTACCTATGATAAATTAATATCTAATTTGACGATTAATGCATAGATAACTTGTATATTATGTCGAATATATTTTGTTTTCAAACAATGAATATACATATATTAGATAAATTATATTTAACCTAAGTTTTGCATTGTATAGGTATTACATATAAGTACTGGGATATGATTTAACTATTACGGTCCAAAACTTAATCTTGTCATTTTGTTCTAATTAAAAGCCTAAAATAATATGCAAGTGTCCATTTTATATCGATAAATGAAAAGGATCCTAGTTTTCTCCAAAAATGTTCAACATATTTACATTCAAATAATAAATGTTTAGTGTTTTTGATTGCTTTGCATATATTACAGTTATCCCCCTTGTCCTATATCTATTTACTTAACGATTCATTGTTGCAGAGAATATTATGTAGCATTTTGTAACTAAATTCAGTTTTTTTATTATCATTTAAATCTTTGATTTTTCTCATGCATATATTTTCCCATAGATTTGAATCATTTACCAGTATTGCAAACCCTTGAGAAGGTTTAGTTTGATAACACGGTTTAACAAATTTCTTGTGTACTAAGTTTTTATAAAAGAATTGGCATTTTATACCATTTAGGTATGACGCCCCTGTTGCAAAATGAAATTTCATTTCATTTTTAATGTTCAAATATTTAACATTTGTAAAATCATATTTTGTACACAATCGTTATATTTCTGATAATACAGTTCACAAAGCCGCTTAAACGTTCTCTTCAAACACTGGAAAGCACTCGTAGTGTTTTTATTACCGTTATCATCTATTAAGTGTTTTAAGTTATGTATATTACTGTTAACCCAGTTGTTAAAAAATCATGTTTCTCCTTTTATTTTGATATTGTTATTATTCCAAATGTGTTGTTTTATAATATTTACACTTGCAAATGTTTTCCCTTATATAACACTGTTTGAGCAATCCGCTGTTATTTCTGCATAACATCATTATGGGTCAAGAGGTCAAAGTAGCGCATGAATAATATAGGTCTTTTTCTATGTACACAAACTAATCGACTTGTGCTGAAACACACCTATTAGATATCGTAATGAAAACATAATTTAGGCATGAAAAATAAACGTACATGTATTTGTATTTTGTTATACGAAGTTTTATTCATTCATTCTCATAAAAAAAAACCCATTAATCGCGGGGATAAATGATTCATGTTAGATAACACGTTAGGCATGTAAACATAATGTTTATGGTTCGACATCGTAACGAGGCGTTCTTGAAAATTACAATCGTAATTTGTCAAAGGAGTTAATTCAGTTAAAATTCATTTCTGATTTTATTACAAGCCTCGGTCAAAATTGCAAACGCAAAATTACAGACCTTTCGTGTGTAGTACATTCACGGATCACGGTCAAATTTTAAAACTCCTTGTGTTTTCTGTCCGATTTGTTCCGTAAAAAGATCATTGAAGTAAAAATAGCTTTCCTCTATAATGTCGGAGGAAATCATTATGCTATTGAATCTGATTCTGCGATAGATTTCCCCCTGAAAATGCCTAAGTATACTCTTACTCAACTTTCAATCGCTTGTTTTTAAATTTCTAACCGCTCTGCGACTTCAGCACAGGTGGTACTATTCCGCCAAGCTTCAATCAGTTTTTTCAATTGTACAAGTGAATTTTCTTTTCTGTTTCCCTTTTTAATGATAAAAAAGTGTTGTCTCCTCAAAAGTAGTGTCATATTCATTTATCACAATAATCAAATGCTTGCAACATTGTTGCACTATTTTTTGTTACGTCATTTTAATCGAAGCGGCTTTCTAGGTCATCACAAAAGAGGAAGTATGGAGCATTGTTAGTGTTATAATTTGCAACAAATGTAAATATAAGAAATAAGGTATCATTTTTGGATGTCTATCGGGATATAGATACGGGTTGGTACGTGATCAAATCTTTCATAAAGCCCTTCGGGCTTTATGAGATTTAATCATGTGACCAACCCGTATCTATATCCCGATAGACATCCAAAAATGAAACCTTATTTCTTAAATATCATTAGTAGATATGTAATTGATGTTTACCTTTGTTTACATTCCTTAAATGAGCTTAGAATTTGTTAATGAAAAAATGGAAGTTTGCCTATTACATCCAGTACATTTAAATTAGTTTAAGAAAATAATAAGACTAGTGTAGCGGAATTAAGATTTAAATAAGCTTTATCCATAATACTCTCAAAGATTTCAAATAGAGTGCCCTTAGAAGATTTATAGCCTTGAACTTACTTTCAATATCTATAACTGATAAACCTCCGTCTGTTATGTCGCCTATCAAGGTATTTTATTTGATTCTTTCATATTTGTCCAAAATGAAATTAAATCAAAGTCTTTGGACCTGACTGATATATTCTTGATCTGGTATACATGTCCAATATAAATGTCCAATATAAATACCTAAACACCTGACAGCTTTTTTTGTTGTTTTAACGCCATTGATTTCATCATACGAGGGTTGTCCCAAAATAATGTAGACAGGACACATAATTTATAATCTGTTCACTGCAATTTCATTAGACTTCTTTGTTTTCTTCAATGACCCTTTGGCAAATAATGCTGAAAAGTTCAAATCTGTACTTTATTTATTTCTCGAGAAAATGAATAATTAGTAACAACAAGTTTTGCCAGGCGGCGCAATATGCGGCGTCGAAAATTTCCAGTTTTACGTTGTTGCTAAACCTTTCACATCGTTTACAATAACATTTACGTTTTATTTCCGAAAATGTCTTAGAATATATATTATCTTTGAACATGTACCATGCGTGCATAATCAATATATATTTCTAGTTTTGTTTTTTAAATATTTTCTAAGTACAAAGGATCTGTCGGCTCCAAACTTGCCCTGTACTTGTTGTCTAACGTCCGTCTTACCGAAATGTGTCGTTTAACATTTTGACGTCCATTGATATCGTTCGGGATTTCTTTTTTTCCACTTATTGTCTCATACTTGTTCAATTATTTTCAATGTTGTTTAACTACTTATTCACAAAACGCATTTCTCATCGATTTTGTTAATTTCATTTAATTCCTAAGCCGCTCAGGATTTTTCATGGTCTTTACAAAATTGTATCAGTTACTGCTGCGCCGCCTTAAACGCTGACAACGTCATTTTATTACCAGTTAACTTTTTAACTTGTCACAAAACGCGCTATAAAATATTTAAAAGTTTTGTTGTAGCCAAAACATTTTCTGAGTAAATAATAGAACTATTATCAAATATCAGTGTATGTTTTATTTGAATTTTTTCATTCGAAAAGTACTTTTCCGCCCAATTTTCAATTCAATAAGTTGATTTTAACTTTTTGTTTTTGACATTGCGCCGCATGTCGAATTTTTGATCTAACATGCCTTCATTTCACTAATTTAATCTCAAACAATATTTGATTTTAAAACTTTATTTGAATGCAACTTTCTTGAACCCTTTGTGGCACAAATTTCATCTTCCTTTGTCTTCGATTAACTGAATAACGCCACTTGTCTACGCTATTTAGGGACAACCCTCGTACATATATTTTATTTTAAATTTAGGGTTTTTATATAATATTTCTATCCATTTAAGAAACTGATCACCAATATTGAATTTTTTAGTGTTTCAAAAAGAAAGTTCCATTCGACATAGTCCGCTGCGTCGGACGGGATTTTTCTTTCTCGGCCTCGAAATCTTAAATACAAAGATGTAGCTGCCACGTTTGATCCGGTGTTTATACGTATATATCTATATGTGTATATATCTAGTTTTTATATATTATTTAGTTTGTAGTTTAGTGCTAGTTTTGTAGATGTTTTTCTTCTTTCTTATGTAGTTTTTATTTTGTTGTCCTGAAGAAGGGACGGGTTGTCCCGAAAATTTGACAATATTTTACTTTATTGTTCGTGTCGTTGGTTATTTTAAGTGCTTTTATATATATATATATATATATATATATATATATATATATATATATATATATATATATATATATATATATATATATATATATATATATATCCAATTTTAAACGAGCATTCTCCTACGTGTCTGCCTTTAACATAAGCCGTTTTATTTTTATTAATTGTATATGATAATATTTGTTGTAATCTTTTAGCTAAAACATAAGCTATATTTTCTAATCCTTATTTGTTAAGCTAATTGATCCATAATTCTTTAACAATTATTTTTCGCTTTTCTTGTATATTAGTGATATCACAAAAAGCCTTCAAGATTCAGACATTTCTTCTAGTTTAAAAACTTCTTTAAGCGTGGCGTAGAAAAATGGTCCACTAATGTTCCAAAAACATTGGTATAATTCACAGGGTATACCAGGGGACTTTTCTCCTTTCATTTCAAAGACGGCGTTTTTGCATTCTTCGAAAGTAGGGAATTCATCTAACATCATCTAACATCATCTAACATCAATTTGTCTTTCTCGTTCAACATTGGTATTCCTATATTGTCTACATAAGTCGAGAATTTATCGGTTATAAACAGATTCGTATAGTATTTAATTATTTTTCCGATTATTGAATTTGTGGTATTTATCAAATCTTCATTTGATGTGTTTAGTTCTTTGATAGCAGTAGATGTTTAATTTTGTTTTTCAAGATTTAAGAAATATTTCGTGGGTTTTTCCGCCACTTTCTATTCATTTTACTTTTGTTCGTATTTGTGTCCGCTTATTATTTTTGTCAAAAAGCGCATGCAAAGTGTTTAAAGTGCTTTCATTTTTTAATAACCAACATTGTTATATTGGGAATTTTCAATAGTTTCCATCTCTTTTTCAATTAAGAAGATTTTTTGTCGCACATTGTTTCGTTTATTTTGTGCATAGTTCGTGGACAATGACGTTTTTGTCATTTTAAATGGGTTGACATGTACATGTTGTACAGTTTAACCTTTGTCATAGCATTTTGAATCAAACTGAAGTGGTTTTTGATGTTTTCCATAGAAATAAACTAAACTTGTATCAAAGTGTCGCGGAAAGTTAGCACGGCCAAGCGTAAAACTGTTCAAACTTTGTAATTTAGTATTTGGATATAAATATTTATAGTTTTTATAAAACATTTCAAAACTTCATAATCTTCTATTATGATGTAGTCTGTATGGTGTACGTCATTATCATACGTCATTTGAAGTTGTTTTCAAACTAGCAGAGGACTTTTAAAAGATATTACGACAAGAACATGTCTTTAAAAACGCCTGAAAAAGCAACGTCAGCTGATCACATGACCACACTGAACAGCGTGCCATCACAAAACTGTGTTGACTGAGGTAAAACACAGATATAAACAGAACAAACAATAGAGGAAACAGAAAGAACATCGAAAATGTTCGAGTTTACTTTCCCATCAGTGGCACAACCGATAATTCAATGGAGAATGCAATTGAACCATCTGACCAAACGGCGTATGCGGCATATTACTATCAGGTAAACCCAGGACTACGACGTTATAGTAACATCGCTATAAATCGACGTCAGACTGGGCCGTGCGGCCTGTATATGCAATGTATATATAATGATAACTCCAATACAAAAATGTACATTGCTCCGAGTTTTATACATATAGATTATTATACTCTATATTAAAATATTATAATACTTTCCTGATATTGGCGCAGTTATTTTTAATAAAATTACATGTGTGCACCAACTGTTTGGACAAACCTCGTATATTGACAATTGTAAAAAATTCATTATCAAATTCAACATTCAATAATATTTTTCTACCATCAACTGACTTTTTAACATTTAATATTTCGACACTTAAATTCTTTCGAAAAAGCACTGGAACACCTGAACTGTGTGACGAATCGGTAAAGAAGAGAACGCTTTCCCCTGCCATCCGGCATTTTATGTAAGTTCATTTTTTTCCAATAAAACGTGTCTCTTTTAATAAGATAACATCACATTGAGCTAATTTAAGCCATTCATTTTTGACGTTTTTCATCAGAATTAAGCCCCCTTACATTAACTGAATGGATTTGTAATTTTTCCCTAATTTCTATATGTAGGTAAATAGAATACAATATAATAAGTAGAATTATAGTATAAACATACCCGATATCGTATAAGAGTCAGTCTTTGAGAGCATCTATGTTTCATCTTCATCTCCATCCGTCTCGAATGAGAGCTCACGTCAGGATGCGGAATGGGAATCGTACTGACGAGCGCGTATTTCACTGAGGATAACCACTATGTCGCGCTGCTTGCTGTTCTCTTTTGAATTATGCTTCTGTTGTGGACTGCTCCATTTATCCCCCTTTTTGCGCTTGCGTATTTTTTTGCAAGTTTGCTTAGGATTTCCCTAAAAGGTTTTTACCATGCTAGCTGCTCGGTATTTTACTTTCCTGTCTTGTTGAGCAGGGTCCGTAGGTAGTTTCAGCCAGCACCATGTTCCGTTTGGCCGAACTGTTGAGCTTGGACGCATTCATTTTCGACCACTTTGGTCATGACGGCTTGATAGGTAGTGGACCACTGATTGCTGACCCTGATCTTGTCACCGAATCGTTTGGCAGACAGAGCATCATCGGCTGTTTGGAAGGTTTTGGCTACATCAAGGGTGCCACACAGCATTGCCTTAGCATATTGAAAGGCATGCTCTGCCGATTTGTGACAAACCCCATAGAGATTGATCTGGCACGGAAAAAAAATTGGACAGCACATTACCTTCTCCATTCAATGCGATCACATGTCGTAGAATTTGCATTTCCGGCCGCCAGGAGAATGATCTTACTACAAACCATTTTGCATTTAGGATTGTATTTACAATTGTTCCTGGTGTGATCGGTGTCCCAGCAGTTGGTGCAAAAATATTTCTGTTCATGTTTTGGCTGCCCATAGTGAAAAATGAGCATCTTAGCCCAGCGCAGTGATATACTCTAGCAATAGATGTTCCTGGAGAAAGGGCTGCTACGTAATAAAAGCGGTTGCCATTCAACACACTAGTCATTTTGTTTTCACTGGGTATCTGATTTTTTCATACAATATTTTCCTTTCAAACATAATTTCAGATTCTCTAGAAGGTCGGACACCGAAGGGGATTCGGATTTTCAGTGTTTTTTTTTTCATTTGAGTTATGGTTTCCCGAGTTTCAAAAGAGAACAGGGAGATGTTGTTTATCTCGCATCAGCCAGAGAGAAGTTTGACCCTGCTTTCTCTTTGTCTTTCAGATAAAAACCCCACAGGTTTCTATCTTGCTGTAAGCAATGTAAGTGTCACAGGGTGAATTATTCATTTATTCAAGATTTATATATTATTATTTTTTTAATATATTGATATATAATGTACTCATATTCATATATCATTTTCATTATCGTCTATAAACATAGTGAATTTCAGATTACTGGAATTTACTACGTTTCCACATTCCATTCATATTCATGGTGTTTTCCATTCATTGGTTAAGTTTGGAGTGTGAAAGGTCAAAGGTGTTTGGGTCATGTGAGAGTTTGTACGACTGGTTGATATATAAGAAATTGTGAATGAGTGGTTTTACAAGCCTTACATTTAAGTGCGCATGCTTGGCGCCAATTCCTATATCTAACACACTTCAACCCCAGACAGCGGAGAGAAAGGAAGAGTTTATCTCCTTCTCCATATTATATAACCTATTTCATAATAGTTATATGAAATATCTGTCATTTCGGTAAGTTCATTTACCACAGTTGCCTAATTTATCTGTTAAATTAATTATTTAAAACATAAATTAATAATATTTAAACATCTTAAGATATATTCAATGCGTGAATCTTAGTTGTGTGAGTGTGAAAACAACAACAGATTTTACAATATTTTAGAGTAATCAACTTATTACGCAAATAAAAAAATTCATAGTGATGTCATTTTTCAAAAACTTTGCATACAAATAGACATACATTTATTGTCTCATTTAAAAGTAAAAAAGTAGGGGTCACATCTCAAAAATTTGATATGAAAAGTTGACAATAACAAACCGTGAACCATCTAAAAATCCATAAAACGAAATACAAATTTAGAGCAGAGCAAAACACGAACCTCCAAATAGATAGGTAGGATCAGGTGCCTAGAAGGAGTGAGTATCCTCTGCTGACTGGTCGCACCCATCGTAATATAGCATGTAATAAGCTAATAAAGCTAATAGGACCGTCATTTAGGGCGCTTCATACAAACCAACGTGTTCTCCTATTATAAATGTCAATGTTTTTACTATGCTTCATGTCAAGTTACGTTTGACTGTTGTTAATGTGTACAGTTGCAAATGGTGATATCTTATACAGTTATAGTCTTAGCATACAAATGTAGATGTAATGTGCTTTGTAGCAAATATTTTAGAAAAAAACCTTTTTTATTCAGTCGTGTTGACAATTCCTTCCTGGTGAAAAATATGAATATCTAATTCAAGCATTCTTCCGGTTTTACATACATATATATTTAGAGGCAAACACATTTTCGCTGAGATTTTGGATGCTTGAAATTGTCAGGTCAAGAGCGTATAATGTCCGGCTTAGAGTTTTTTTTAATCACGAAATCCTGCTCAATTTGGCAGTTTCTATAAAATATTACATCTTCCACTTACAACACACTTAATGTCTGAAACTTTATCAACTTGTTGATCACAATACGTTGTGCATTGACTGATATAAACAATACACTTATCGTCTGGCATCTACTTACATTAGCAAGAGTAATATCGGAAGCCGTCTGTATACCTTTTTGTAATAACATTTATGTACGTTTATTAAAAAGAACAAAAATTAAAAGAAAAAAAGAAAAGCAAAAAAAAAAATGAATAAATAAAAAACAAGAATAGAGTTTCTGGGTCCCCCGCCAGTCAAGCAGTATACTACACTGTAGTATACTGTATATTGGAATATTTACAAACATTCAGGGCTGTTCAAGTATTAATGTGTGGGGAGGTTGGGAGGAACATTTTTTTTACCCCCACCGCCCATTTTTTTTCTATTTTTCCTGTCGCAAATATTTCCAAAATACTACATTCTTAAAGAACTTGACCAAAGTATTAGTGGTATAAACATTTGGAATAAATTTAATGAAAATCAGTCAAAATTTGTAGGCATGAGAGCGCTTACAAAAAAGTGTGACGGACGGACGCACGGATGCACGGACCCAGGGACACACGGACGGACTCCCGGTATTCTATGTCCCCTCTCCGCGTGGCGGCGGGGGACAAAAAACATAAACAGAATTATGTTTAATTTTTTCTAACATGTGTTAAAACGAATCGATTTTAAACATGTCTTTGATTGTTTCGAATTAAAACATCTAATCATGTATTATTTACATTATAATTTAGCTCTGACGCACAAAGACATAACCCTCACCTTATCCCCTATATCATACGTTTATACTGGGTATTTTTTTTATGAATCTTTTCAATATAATTAATAATACATTTTGTCTGCGGAACTAAATTTAAAAAGCAAAAACTTAAAAATGCATTTTTTTTTGTTTGACCTTGACTTTTGAACCTTATGTCATATTGACTGGTAAAGGTCAACATTTCAATTTAAAGTGGTTTGATGGCCCTACGAAATAAAGTTCAAAAGTTGTAGGTGTTTTCAACAAACTTAAGATACTTTCAGGTGCGATAACTGCTAGAAGGCCGCCCCATATGAGCAGAAGTATAAATCATTTTATCTGGTTAGGGTTTATGCACATAAATGCATGTTATTGTGAATCTCATGTACGGGCTATAGTGAATTTAATGTACGAGGCTTGCATACATCATTACAGGGACTGTCATGCAGTGATGAGGAAATACAGCGCGTATTCCGAATCTGAACTGTTATATACATATATCTGTTATCTGCTGGATTAACGCTTTAAAGTACTATCAGTACTTTAATTTGTGTGAGGTATATCTATGGTAAGAGGAATCTAAATTGTGAAATTCGTTGCTCTACCACTAAAAATATGCAAAAAAGGCCACATTTTCAGAAATCTTCTCTACCCCCACACATGTAAGGAAAAAACTGGTTGCATGGTCATGATGTCAATGAAGCCTTCTACTAAAATTGTTAAATTCATGGCCCCTGTGTCAGGGGTTCTAATTCGAGTGCTGGGCCAATATGGGCATATAGTAAAAATGTATTAAATCTTAGGAAATCTTCTTCTCCACTCCCAAACATATTTGTTAAAAACTAAATGCATGATTATAATGTCCATGAAGCCTTCTACCAACATTATAATATACATAGCCCCTTGGTCAAGGGTTCAGGACAAGGGGGGGGGGGGGATATGACAATATAGTGTTAATGCATATAATGTTTTGAAATCTAAAAATTTTAAATTTCATGTCCCCTAGAGTATGGGTTTTACCCTAGGGCAAGGCCAAAATGGACGTATAGGTGTTAATGTATATAATGTTTCAAAATGATCTTCTTTACTCCCACACACCTAAAAGAAAAACTGAATTCATGATTTTGTAGACCAGATCTTTAAGATTTTCGCAAAATTATAGGTTTCGTAGATTTCAGAGAGGGATGTGGTCGTCATTACAAATTTATAATTTTTCTACTCCTGAATGAAACCCAATTTAATGAATATATGAGATTCCTCGACAAGTTTGTGTATGGGTTATCACCATCACCACATAAGTGTGTATACATAGGATTAGTTTCCGTATACGATATGTGCTCTTTATTTCAGTCACGTAGTCACACAATTAATCTTCTAGCTAGCATATTTGTGTGTCCTCGCAGGATAAAACAATCAAAAGCTGATGACAAAGAATTTAATGAGGAGAAAACATAAAATATGGAAAAAATGATAGATGCATTGTTTGATTGGACGTATCCAAACCAAATGGAACTTAAACTTAAGTTCACCCTTCCAGTCTTTAAAACATACAACAAATAACATAAGGTCAAGATGAATCTTGATTTTAAGACTATCTGTCTGAACAGTTCTGTACAAAGTTTCAAAAATCAACTTTCTTACATATTGTAAATCTCCTCTCTCTCTCTCTCCACAATGTTCTCTACGCTTCTGCCATTCTCATGATACTTGGTTATGGTAACCTCCTTTACTCGCTTCCGGTATCCAGCTGTGTGGGTACTCTTGTCTGCCATACCAATTACAACAGTATCTGTCTGTGTCTCAACGGTCACGCCACCTGGAACAGGATACACTACCGTCCTGCAGATGGATTTTCTGGGAGCCTGTACAGGGCTGGGCATAGTGCGTTTCCTGTAGATACGTCCAGCAATCAGGTCATTGGTTTCAGTTTGAGGTTCCTCTTCTCTTGGAGTCTCCTCCAACCGTACCTCTGGATCTTCACCCCAGTAACTTTCACTGTCAGTATCATTCTCGGTGAACTGCTAGGATCTGGAATGTCTTTCTCAGACTCCTTGGACAGATCGTTCTCTGCATGTTTCAATCTCAATGTTTTGCCAAATATTCCTTCTTCTTAAAGGACACACGACATTTTTCACAAACGACACTTTATAACATGAGCTGTCCAGGCATTTTTCCCTTCAACTTCTTTAAAGCACACTGGACATACATGTATCTCTTTAAGCTTCTTGGGGGTCACCTTAGTATTTACCATTGTAAATCTGAAAAATATGTAAAATGAACTAACCTTATACAAATGGTCTCAAATTTTTTTGTTAATTTTTTTTATGCAACAAGTAAAAACAAAACAATAGCAGGACTACTGGTCTTATGATGGATATATATGCTCTGTGATCAAGAATTTATGACATATATAATTCTGAAATTCAGGTTCTAGTCCTGCACATAATCTTGTAACCAAGTTGGAGTACACCAACTCGTCTGTAACTTCAACATTTTTCGCGGGGGTGTTAAGGAAGCATATGGAATCTGAGTTACATGCAATTCCGTGAAATGACAAATCTTAGTTATTATGTACATATTCAAATATCTAAGCCACGAAACGTAGATCAAAAACAAATAAAAAATACTGAAGACAATTTTTTTCCAGAAATTAGTTTATATTACGTAGATTTACACATTGATGACGTCATGGCTAAAAGTTGAATGTCGGGTGAATTTGATCGGAAAACATTGTAAACATATTTAAAATATAACTAATCTAAGAAATAAAATAAAGTATTGTGGTGTGATTTATTGAGAATTGAACATAAGAATACTGGGGGAGATGTTAGTTTTATCAATCATTCGCTAAAAGGTATGTACATTTGCTTTCATTTCTCGGCCAGGCTTTCCTCTGTCGTTGTTTACGATATAAAAATCTGACAAGAACAACACTTCCCCGTATATATTGAACTTGAAAGTTTATACGTATCATTAGTTTGATCAATGCTTAAATTGAAAAGTGCTGCTAGAATCCCATGTTGTGTGTTTTTTTGATGCAATTTGCCGTTTTCCGTGCAAACTATACAAAAGTTGGGAAGGTCTTACGAGAACCGGATAAAAAACTTTTTAATAAAGAAAATCATAGGATTCTAGCAGCGGTTTTGATTAAACTGAGATGTTTTGCTCTCAATTGGTATGTTTATTTTATTTTTGAAACCGCGGGGTAGTGTTGTTCTATCTCATTTTATGTTAAGGAATATACGTAAGCTATTTATAGTTGTCACGTGATAATGCACCAATGTGGCAGTTATGTACTACCCGGTTTAATTGCACTGACATCTATTTTAAAGGATAATACTAAATTTTTTATCTTATTCAAAATACTTATTTAATTTCACGATTTTGAATATAACAGTCAAAATAAGACGCTAAATTTCCAATATGCTTCCTTAACACCCCCGCGTGTAGGATGAACCAAAGTCATCATCCTGCTCTTCCAAATTTAGTTTAACATTTGGAGAGTCACTTGACTCTGGCTCGATATCCTCGCCTCTGAGTACTTGAGCTTTACAGGCTTTCATCCTGTCGCAATGAACCATTTGTTCCTTTCCATTGCGTCCACAGTTGACCTTGTAAAGGACTTCGGATATCTTTGCCAGGACCTGGAATGGTCCTCGCTAATACGATGTTAACTTTGGTGAACAACCAGTTTTCCTTTGGGGAAAGTACACATAAACTGAGTCTCCACTTTTGAATTGTTCATAGGACATCTTCATGTCGTGATAGTGTTTTTGTCGTAGAATTGCTCCCTCTGAATGTCGCCTCACTAAGTGATGAGCCCGTTCCATCTAATCAAGCAGAACCCAGACCCAGTCATGCTTTGGTACCTGCTTCCAAGATGAGGGAATATCATACAGGATATCTAACGGGGTGGTAGACTCCCTACCCAGCATAAGCAAGTTTGGTGTGAATCCTGTTGATTGATGTTGGGACGCTCTATATGCCATCATTACAAAAGGTATGCATCCATCCCAGTCCCGATGATTATCGTCCACATAGTTACTAAGCATGGTAGCTAAGGTTTTGATGAACCTTTCTACCATACCATCAGACTGTGGATGGTATGGTGTGGTTCTTGTTTTTCGGATTTGCAAATGGTGGCTCACCTCCCTGAATAAGAGACTTTCATACTGGAGTGTATTAAGACAGGGACTCCAAACTTACAGATTACTTCTTCTACAATTACTTCTTCTACAATTACTCCTGCTACAGTTTGAGCCTCCATGTTCGGCATTGGGAAGGCCTCTGTCCATTTAGTGAAGTAATCTGACACCAGCAGTACGTAGCGATTCCCTTTATCTGTGACTGGGAACTCCCCAAGGATATCTGTTGCTACCCTCTCCATTGGGTAACCAACTTGCAAAGGCTGCATTGGACCTCTTTTTGTCTTGAGTGAAGCTTTTCTCCGTGCACATAGGTCACATCCAGCAACATATCTCCGGACATCGCTTTGCAACCCTGGCGAGTAATAAGCTTGCCTAATCTTGTTCAATGTCTCGGTCACCCCAATATGACCAGAGGTCTTGGAATCGTGCATATGCTGCAAGATAAAACTTCGCGGTGAGAGCGGCATAACAATTTGGTATGTCGTATTGTTGCTTTCTTCAACTCCCCATATACGACAAAGCAATTCATTCTTCAGGACCAATCTATTCCATTGAGCCGACAATGACCTGACCATGTAACTTTCAGCAGTGACTTCGCTGTAGTCTGGACGCTTACCGTCCTCCATCCAATCCTTCACAAGTCTTATATCCCGACTCTCATCTTGCATTTCTACAAGTGTTTTCGATTCAACAGTGCTGGTGTTTTGACCTCATGCTTTTATGTCCTGGCATAGTCCTCAGGCACATCTGCTTTCTCCCAATCATCAAAATATCCGCATTGGGTACAAGAAACTCTACTTAGCCCATCTGCATGTCCATGTAATCGCCCCGCTCGATGCTCGATTTCCATATCATATGGCGAAATCACCTCTAGCGCTCGAGCCAATTGCCCTTCCGGATCCTTAAACCTAAGCAACCACAGGAGGGAACAGTGATCCGTCACAACAAGAAATTTGCGTCCATACACGAAATGCCTGAAATGTTTTATAAACGTCACTTCTGCAAAGAGTTCCTTCCTAGCCACACGGTACCTTCTCTCCGTCTTGCCGAGATACCTTACTGGTATAAGCTACTACCCTCTCTTGTCCATTTTGGATCTGTGACAAGGCTGCACCGATCGCATTTTGGCTGGCATCGGTATAAAGGATGAAGGGTTTACTGAAATCGGGATGTGTGAGGATAGATGCTGAGGTAAGCTTTGCCTTCAATGCATCAAATGTTACCTGGCATTCATTAGTCTATTTGAAAGCAACTGATGCGTTTGTCAGTCGATGCAGAGGGCGAGCTATTTCAGCAAAGTTTGCAATGAAATTTCTATAATAGCTGCAAAGGCCAATAAAGGACCTTACTTGCGTCTTGTTAACTGGCTCTGGCCACTTTCTAACGGCTTCAACCTTTTCTGCATCCGCCTCAACCCCTTTTTCAGATATAACATGCTCCAGGTATTTGACTTGTTTCGAAAACAGCGTACATTTCCTGGCCTTTAGCTTCAAACCAGCTGCTCTTAGCTTCTCAAAGACCAGTTCTAGGTTGTGTAACATTTCTTCAAATGTTTTCCCATACACAATGGCATCATCCAAATAGATGAGGCATATTTGCCATTGTAAGCCTGACAACACCGTCTCCATCAGACGTTCGAATGTTGCCGGGGCATTGCAGAGCCCAAAGGGCATCACATTGAACTAAAACAAACCTTGCCGCGTCACGAAGGCTGTCTTAGGCTTATCATTTGGGTTCAGCTCAACTTGCCAGTACCCTGCGTTTAAATCGAGAGTACTGAACCACTTGGCACCATTCAACTGATTGAGTGACTCATCGATGCGGGGTAAGGGATAGGCGTCTTTCATCGCACGCGTCACACTATTTAACCGCCTTAGTCTACACAGAATCTTTTAGATCCGTCCTTCTTTTGTACCAAGACGATTGCTGACGACCAAGCGCTCTATGAAGGCTCAATGATATCCCTTTTTAGCATGTCAGAAACGTGTTCGTCGACTTCTTTCTGCATATGAAATAACAGACGTCTTGGTGCCTGTTTGATAGCTGGGTGGTTTCTGGTATCGATCTTGTGCTGAACCACTGAGGTTCGACCGACATCCTCATCAGTCTCAGAGAAGAAATATGAGTACCGGATAAGCAAGTCTCTGGCTTTGCCCTTATCGTGGTTTCCAAGAACTTTGGTGCTGCTATAAAACAGCTCTTTTAAATGAAGTATAAATGTACATTTTTTATGTAGATAAATATATAGGAATTCATAACCAGGAGGTTTAGCCTTCTCGTTAAGAATACTGATAAAGTTACAGAACTTGCTTAATAAGCTTACATAGCTTGAGGAAAACTGAATGTTAAATTTAACAATATTTGGTTTAAAAAGATAAAATGTTGGTATACACTTTTCTCTTTCGTTGTTCAACACGGTGTAACACAAAATACAGTGAAATTCATCTTCGATGTCTCTTTAACATAAATTACATAACCTGCTACTTCATTCTATATCATTCCATCTACCAGTTTTAATCGTAAATGTATGGTTAAATCCAGCTAAAACTTGTTTCATATAATTACTTATTATAAGCTAGCGAGTCAAGACATATGACTTGTGTGTGACAAGGCAACCAGCGAGTCCAGCGGTATACCGACATATTGTCGGTGACTATAGATCATGTTATTACTACAAGAAAAATACATAATTATCAATAATATTATTTTTACATATATGACATCTCTATATTAAATCAGTATATTTGATGATGATACATGTGATGATTTATTGAAATATTATAATAAACCAACACAAGCTATAATGTTTCTTAAAGTTGTGTAATGTATATTGATATTTATATAGTCAGCATCGTAGGATGTTTATTAGATTTTTTATATCCCCGCTCCGAAGGAGAGGGGGTATACTGTTTTACCCTTGTGTGTCTGTCAGTCTGTCCGTCTGTCTGTCTGTCTGTCCGTCTGTCTGTCTGTCCGTAACAAAATATTCTGTCGCATTTATCTCGGCAACTGTTTATCGCAGATGCTTGAAATTTTAACACAGTGTTTGTTAAGGCATGCCATATCGTGGGATATATTTTTGTACCAATCAGACGTCAATTTCCTGTTAAATGACGACTTTGTTTATTTTTAGCAAAACTTTTCAAACAAATTTCCGTCAAATAATTCTCAGCAACTATTTATTGCAGATGCTTGAAATTTTAACACACTATTTGTTTTGGCATGCCATATTGTGGGATATATTTTTGTATCAATCGGATGTCAACTTCCTGTTAAATGACGACTTTGCTTATTTTTTAACCAAAATTTTCAAACAAATTTTCGTCAAAGATTTCACAGCAACTATTTATCACAGATGCTTGAAAGTTTAACACAATATTTGTATAGGCATTCCATATCGTGGTAATGCCTATATAATACTTGAAATTTTAACACACTATTTGTTTTGGCATGCCATATTGTGGGATATATTTTTGTATCAATCGGATGTCAACTTCCTGTTAAATGACGACTTTGCTTATTTTTTAACCAAAATTTTCAAACAAATTTTCGTCAAAGATTTCACAGCAACTATTTATCACAGATGCTTGAAAGTTTAACACAATATTTGTATAGGCATTCCATATCGTGGGATATATTCGGGTGTCAACTTCCTGTTAAATGACGACTCTGTTTATTTTTAGCCAAAATTTTCCAACAAATTTTCGTCAAAGATTTCTCAGCAGCTATTTATCGCATATGCTTGATATTTTAACACACTATTTGTTTAGGCATGCCATATTGTGGGATATATTTTTGTATTAATCAGACGTCAATTTCCTGTTAAATAATGACTGTTTATTTTTTGCCAAAATTTTCAAACAAATTTTCGTCAAAGATTTCTCAGCAGCTATTTATCGGGGATGCTTGAAATTTTTACACAGAGTTTGTTAGGGCATGCCATATCGTGGGATATATTTTTGTACCAATCGGACGTCAACTTCCTGTTAAATGAGTACTTTGTTTATTTTAGCCAAAATTTTCAAACAAATTTTCGTCAAAGATTTCTCAGCAGCTATTTATTGCAGATGCTTGAAATTTTAACACACTATTTGTTTAGACATGCCATATCGTGGGATATATTTCTGTACCAATCGGATGCCAGCTTTCTGTTAAATGTCGACTTTGCTTATTTTGCATATTCACTTCAGAGCGGGGGTATCACTAGTGAGCATTGGCTCACAGATATCTTGTTTTTTTTAAAAAATCATTGTCATCTTTTTACCTTATACCAAAATAAAACAGAATAAAAACAACTTACATTGAACCGCATCTTTTGATATACTGCAAGTTTTAGAGACGAATGAGTATTACAGTCATTTCATGCATATCTTTTACAATTTTATGCTATGCTATGGTATGCGATTTTAATGATATGCTATGAGATTTGTATGGTATGCTATGAGATTTGTATGCTTTGCTATGAGAAATTGATATGAAGGGCTTAATGATATGGTATGCTATGCTATGGTATGGTATGCTATGAGATTTGAACAAAAACGCCTCCATACACAGAAGAACTCCACACATTTCGAAGTGAAATAATAAGAAGCCAAAGTTTACCACAAATATATCATATGAACATTTATTTTTTTCGAATAAAAACATTTAAAACCGAGTTAAAATAATGTTGTATGCTATGCTATGGTATGCTATGGTATGCTATGATGAATGCGATTCTATGAGATTGTATGCTATGGTATGAGATTCCAATGCTATGCTATGAGATTCCAATGCTATGCTAAGAGATCACAATGCTATGCTATGCTATGGTGTATGTTGTAAAAGATATGCTTGAACTGACTGTAGACGCCGTCTATGATTTCAAATGTAAACACATACGCTTTAAAAATAATTAAAAATTTAGGAAACATGTTAAATATCTTTGAACAAGTTTTCAAGTTTTATTATCTTCTTGCAGAAAAAGGTTATTTACTGACAACAATTAGGATGGCTCTATCAAAATACGACTCAACCCGGGAGACTACCAACCTAGCTCGTGTAGCCCGGATAATCCTTGGCCCTTGCACTGACGCACTACGCGCTGTTCTGAAAAAAGAGATGACTCCAGCCGCATTGTCACACAATGTTAAAGTTTTTATGGCCAATCTTCCAAAATACACGAAGCCTCCAATCAGTAAAACTCAATTACAACAAATTAATAGCGGAGACTACTCAAATTTTGACATCCCGCTGCTCTACGTCATATTACGCAACATTTGTTCAATCCCTGAACATAGACTAAAATGGGGAAATAAACCTAGCCGAACAGATAGGAGTGTGTCAGCAAATATTGAGAGAATTCGTTTGGTTAGAAACGAGTATTACGGACACGCGACCCACTTTGCTATCCAGGATACGGAGTTTATAAACCAATGGAAGGAGCTCTTTTTAATTGTAATTGAGTTGGAGGCGTACATTGGAAGCTCTACTGATTTCCAAGACGCTGTGACAGAGATCAAGTCGTGTCCCATGGACAGAGAAGTAGAACAGAAATTCATAGACAAATTGCTCCTTATTGAAGAACTGCAAGGTCAGTTAAATGGTTAAATGTCACGGACGTGATTACTAGTTATTAATTGTTGTTCTTAAATGTTTCATACACACTATTACTATAGTGTATTTATAAAAGAAACGCACTACATACTAAAAAAAAGAAAAAAAGATTAAACATTTTTTGTTTACTGAATTTTATTTCCTATAACTTGTACTTCTTATGTTTAATTTTCAATATGAACATTTTTAAGGTACATCTTAGTTTTAACCCATTTTAGGTATGAGAAAATAATAAGTTTTGTTTTTATTTATAATTTTTATTTTCAGACAGAATAGCAAGTCTAGAAAATACAAAGGTTCCTTTTCTTCTGAAAGGTATGGCTATTTAAACAATGAAATGTACAAAAATGTCATAACGTCATACATCTGAATAGATGTAAAGTTTGAGGGCTTTCCATTTTCATAGTCCGGTTTAAATAATTCATTATAACAACTTACTGAAAGCAGAAAATTAGAAGAAAAAAAGTAAATACTCCTTACGTGCTCCTTTTATCTGTATATGTTCTTGTGTTTTAGAAAATAACAGATACACTAGACACACTCAAAATATATGAGATATATTATTCCGGCAAATACCTTACCGTGATGTTGTGGGAATTGCATAACCTCATGTCAATGACATTGGCATATATAATCATGCTTCTAGGATATGCTCTCTCTCTCTCTCTCTCTCTCTCTCTCTCATTTTTAGCCGGGCTCTGTTGAAAGCAGAGTCCAGGCTGTAGGCAGGCAAATCGCCAAAGTTACTATAAATAGCACAGCTTTAAAAGTAAACAAAAACCCAAACAGTGTCACAGTAAAAGCTTCCGCTTTACCAAATAGATACACAAAAAGTCTCGTTTTGTCAAAATTGCTGGCATTTTGTTTTTGTTTTTTAATTTCGAGAAAATTGTGTTTTCTGATTAATAACCTGTTTTAAAAACAAGACTATGCATTTTGGACACATACAATGCGCATGAATTTACGTGAACTATTTTGCTGCGCGTCGAAGAAACGGGGATTGAATATATAACGCTTGTTGCAAAATTTAAGGCAGCAACTGTTGATCTTTTTTCTACTTGACAGACATATTTTTGTTTATAGCCGCTTATAGAATTTGGTCGCTCTTTGACGCTTTGCTGACATTAAAAGCATGAGAGAGAGAGAGGAGAAAGAGAGAGATTCATTTCATTTTTTATTACACAATATGCATAACGACACACCAAAAGAGCCCGGTTTTCAATACTTCAGTACTTTGATTATGTAAGCATATATAATTCTTTGACTATATATTCTAGTATTTAGTGTACAGCAATTCTAGCATTTAGTATGCATCAAATTGTTACAATACCCTAGGTTATAAACATTGGTAAGAAGATAGTTGTTGTAATGTGACAAATATGATAATTATCACAAATCAAGCATCTAAGAAATACAACCATCAGCTGAATAATTCATTGTATAAATAAAGCGTCTCACGGAAAAACAAAACATCATAATAACAAGTTGCTGTCCTTTAAAAAAGGAGGACAATACGTGGACCATTTGTATGTGTTTCCAACGAAAACGTGAAAGCCTTAAGATTATCAGAGATTCCACCGACTCAAGCCTTCTGCTTTTAACCATTACATGTGTATGTTGTATTACGTATACATGTATATATAGCCCTGAACTTTTATCTCAGAATTTAAAGGATTCATACTTTTAGAATAAATATGATATATCTATGAATGAAGTTTGGATGTATAGTATCAGGCATTCGGTAAATTCTAATATTTTGGCACACATTACGATTCGCACTACTTTTAAAAAATAATAATCGGGAAGTACTCTAGCCTCGCCTACTAAAAAAGTAAAGTTTAGTTACTTGTGCATTCGGAAAACAATAAAACATTGCAAATTGTTGTTTCGGAATAACATTAACTTATTTCATAATACTGATAATTCATATCACATGCCAATCATTTTTTAAAAGGAAGACTTTGTGTCTGTGCTGTTTACCGACAACTTTACAATTACAGCGCCTTTGAACCCGATCCTGATTCAGATAAACGTGTGCTAGCCTGGTTTCCTGAGCTACCCATTACGCACAGGAACCAGGCTAGCTCATGCACAGGCTGGATTTTCCCCATAACATCCGGTTTAACCTCGCTTATATATTTTCTGCGTGGACCTCAGGGTCCACGCAACAATTGTGATACTTTACTCTGGGTAGGATTTAAATAGGAAAGAAAGTCAAACACATATTTAAATAAATTAATAAAGTAGTTTAAATTAGCACATGTAGTCATGATGTTTTGAAATTAAACTCCATAGTTAAGCGTTAATACACATTTAAAGTTAGAGAAACAGTATTTACCGAAGGATGACATGATGTAGAACTCTTTTGTATTAAAAACCAATATATATATATATATATATATATATATATATATATATATATATATATATATATATATATATATATATATATATATATATATATATATATATATTGACGTCACAACATCTATTCCGGTTTGGTTTACATATACAATGTACACAGTGCTCTGAGTAAAACGCTAACGTATGCCTTTCTGTCACTCAAGTAATCGACTAGACAAAATTGATAATGTTAAGGTGAACACGTCAATCTTAAGAATAAATAGATGTATGCATTAATATAAGCATTTTTATTAAATAAATAACTATCATCCAAGTAGGAAATAACCTTGAGTTAATTTTTATTCCAAATCAAATTCTTCCCAAACAAAATAAGTATGATATAATTGTAATCAGAATGTTTAAATACTTTCTTTAAAGTCGGTGTTAACATGTTGAAATAACGACAGCAGACATTTTCTACGATCTAGGGATCTACGCAGAGATTCCTCCGTCTCCGAACTAACTTCCGCTTTAAGCATGTTTAGATTTCAACGAATATGCTCTTTTTGAGGTTTGTTTGTAATTGAGTGGAGCGTTTAAGGTAAAAGAACGATTTCAAATCGATATTGTTTTAAGTTTTCCAAAATTTGTCATTTAGACCGAATATCAAAATTTTCTAATAAACTAATGCTATGTTGATAAAACAAAACGGAAAAGATTGAATTACGCACTTTTGAATACGAAAATTAAACGACATAATAAAGGTAATTCATATCCATTCACATATTCCAGTTTTTAATATTCAATCACCGTTAATACATCACCATCCGACTTTTTTACCATAATCAGTTTACATGTGCTGCGTATCAGTCATTTGGCTGACAATTATTACTATGCTTTTAACAAGTCCATTTCTTTAAGTTCAAAAAATGTTTTGTTTTGAATAATTTACACACTTGTATGACTTTTTAAATCAAATAATTTCTGAATTACAATATTTTTAATGATTGATTACTACACATTGACAAGTATAGGTAGATTACTCCATTATGAACAAGCAACGGAAGATAACTCCATTAACTATTACAACCTCTCCCTTTCATTCCTACGCTTTCACAATATCTTAACTTTCATTTACATCCTTATTCTTTTCTAAATATATGGATTAACTTGTTCCGCTTATTGAAATTTCAAAGCAGAATAAAATAGTAAGACAAATATAATTAATGATGACAGCATATTCATTAATTTTTTTACTTATGCAGTAAGTTTGTATTTTATGTCAACATTTTATAAATATTATATACATTAACACTATATGATCAATAAGGCCACACCCTGCACCATACCCAATACACTATATGAATGTTCTGGTCCTGCCCTAGATTCGAAATGTATGAAAGTAGAGAAGAAGACTTTTTAACAATATATTCATCAGTAGGGGTTTTGGATTTTGAAAGTTGAGGTTAAAGACTTCATTGATATTATATTCATGCATGTTGATTTAAATTTATATATAATGGATTAGAGAAGATAATTTTAAGAGATTTCACACATTTTTGAGAGTTAATTCAATCAACTCTCCTATGCAGTAAATCTGGCAAACCGAAAGTGAGACAGTGTTTAGACCTAAGCACGAATAATCACCGCTGATAAGACTTAGTTATTGAAAGTAATAGAGAAATTCGATGTAATGTAGGCTGGAGCATTGTTTATGAGGAAAACTTATCTATGAACAGTTTGAAAATAATCAGATTTTAAATAATACGAACAATTAAGATATTCCTGTAGTATCATGTATTCCTACGCCAGAGTGTAATATAGTCTCTTTCAACCAGACACTTTGCTGTCTCCGTAAATCTCCGACAAGCAGAGAGGCTCTCTTGCTTGTCGGAGATTAACGGAGACAGCCGAGCGTCTGGTTGAACAAGACTAGAGCTCGATATCAATAGTGCTTGGATCCATACAATGTTTAAAATTGTCTTGATTACTAATATATAGTTTAAAATTCATCTTTAAATATTACACAACATGATTTATGTAGGGTTTTCTCGAAATTTTTGTCGCGAAAGTCTAAAAATTCATATTATAAAAAAATGCGTAACTCAAATACAAATTGGAAACTAATTGCTATGCAAGATAAACTGATTTTAAAATAAATGATAGTCAAAAAAATTAACTCCCGTCAGAGTTTCAGTACCTTGATTCTATATTGCCATTATGCCCAAACCATAGAGCCTGAATTACCGACTTAGGCAACATGAATTTCACAATTATGGTAGAGAGCTTTATGGACATCATAACCATGTATTCGTTTTTTTCCCTTACATGTGTGAGATTAAAGAAGACAATTTTTGACAATCTGGCTTGTAAAAAACATATTTGGCCATGCCTATGACTCCCTGGGAGTGGTAGAGCCATGATTTTTACAATGTAGATTCCTCTTACCATAGAAATATTTCACAAGAATTGTTATTTCCATACTTACGTCGACTCGATATATGGACATTGATGGTAACCTAAGAACAAAACTTTATGATACACTTGATGACGTCATTTTTTCTGTAGTAGACTTTCCTTACTTATGTAGCAATATACCTTCGTCACCTGTAGATGGTGTTTTTGTCTCTCAGTTAATCGATACGCAATGGCATGCTTTTCGTAGGAGCAGTTTCTAAGGCGAGGCAAGCTCATTGCAATGATATTGTGAATTAAGTTGAAGCTTTTAACGCGTTATAAACAGTAACACGTTATTTCACAAACATATTGTCCAGAGCTTTCTATATAGGTTCGGATTTTGACTAGACTTGTTAACGTTATATAAATAGTGTAATAATCGTATTCAATTAAAAGCGTCAAAAATATTTTGGTGATATAAAAAATTCTATTAAACTTTTCAGATATTTCGAAATGGAAAGAAGATGACAAAGTGTTTTTTGAAACTCACAGCTTTTCATCGATGCTTGAAAAAGTAAGAAGCCATCCATACGTGATGTTTGTTGGTGTTCCAGGCTCAGGAAAAACGGCAACAGCACGTCACATTGCCCTCGTATTGCAGGGAGAAGGGTACGACATATTGTCAATTAAAAATATAAACGACATTGAAACTTACTGTGATCCACAGAATCCGCAAGTGTTTGTTATTGATGATGTATTGGGAAAGTTTGGCTTAGACGTGACTATGTATAATATATTTAAAAAGTATGAAGATATTTTGACAACACCAAAAATGTCAAAAACCAAGGTTCTTATGACATGTCGCGAGCTTGTGTATAGAAATGAAAAATTATCAACACATTTTTTGAGTCAAGAACGGAATGTAGTCATGTTAAATAGTAAGGATAATGTGCTTAATGATAATGACAAACTTACAATATTAGCACGATATCAATTAGGATCAGATGTGTTGTCCTCAGCTGAAATCAAATCATCATCAAATATGTTTCCACTTTTATGCAAGTTGTTTTCATCAAAGCCAAACTTTAAAGATTATGGTTCAAAATTTTTCATATCACCAGTTCCATGCGTTTTGGGCGAACTAGACTACATGAGTACAGAATCCAAAAAGTTTTATGCTTCCTTAGTTTTATTAGTGGTCAATCAAAACAAGTTATCTAAAGATATTTTAGACAACATTACAAATGCCAATGGTGAAAACAACGTTAATGAGAAGAAAAATAACATTTTAAAAGCCTGTAAAGTGAGAAAAGATTTGGAAAGCTTCAACATTATCGATGCTTTGTCAGAAATGGAAAAAACGTACACAAGGAGGTTCGGTAGTGAGTTTACCTTTGTTCACGACTCGATGTTTGAAATTGTTGCGTTTCATTTTGGTCGTCGGTTTCAAAGGTTAATACTACAATACATGAGCAGTGATTATATTGCCCATTACATCAAATTGGAGACATTTGATAGTGAGAACATAGAAAGTGGAGAAAAGACATGTAAAGACAATAAGCAGATTAAAAAAAATACTGTAGAAAATAGTGTAATTGATCTGTGTATAAAGTTACAAGGATCACATCATAAACCCCTTGCTGAACGTTTGTATATAGACGTAGAGAATGGGGAGTGGTATAACGTTTTTGGTAATGAAGCTCTGAAACACCCGTCAGTGGTTCAAGCTTTTATTGAAGTGATGGCGGAAAAACCTTATCCAAAACTCAAATCCTTATTTTTTTCGGAGCTGAAACACACAACAAACTTACGTCACTATGTAAACCAAGTAGATTGCTTTCATGTAAGTGGTGGCACTGAAAGGATGATCAATGGAATGTTGATCAACGAGAGATTTAGCAGATATTATGAGACCAGTATAAGGGCCATTAGCTGGGTCATTTATCAGGGACATAATCAACTTTTACAGTATATAATAGCTAAAACTATACGCGAGCACAGCAACAGCTATGATCTTTTTCGAAATTCATACAATGAATGCAAAGAAAATTATTCAGACGTGATCAAACGTGGTACCAACAACGAGTCAGAATTTATTCCAGATAATGCCCTGCCAGACGAACAAGAAAATGATACTGCCAATGTGTCAAAAGGTTCTGGAGACAATTGCATGTCAGGCAAACAAGATAATGATACTTTGGGTATGTTAAATTGTTGTTTGCTCTGCTTTGGCTATTGTGTAACATCGGATTCACATTTTAACAACACCAGTAAGTACCCTTTCACACCATGTGCAATGGAGATCGATGAAGATTATAGAAAAACAGACGAATCAGAAAAACACCCAAACAGTATTGATGATGACATGGGAGTTGTTGACACAAACATGGAATCGGAAATTGACTCATACATTGAACCTGTCATTGTAGAACAAAATCGGCTGCTCTGCCTTGGTTGTTATAGTGGTGATATTACCACCGTAACAACACTACTAAAACACGTCAATAAACAGGCAATTGACATAACAGAAAGCTGTCACAGACGATCTTATTGGGTAATGAATCCACTATCTATTGCATGTTCTCTGGGATATTTAGAAATCACAAAAACATTGATAAATATTGAAGCTAATATCAATCATAAAACTGATATATTCACACCACTCATTGGTGCTTGTGAAAATGGGCACATTAGTGTAGTTGAAGTGTTGATAGATACAGGAGCTGATGTCAATGCTATGTGTACAAATAAAACACCACTGACAGTCGCATGTCGACAAGGATATTCAGATATAGTTTCAACACTGATTAAAGGAAATGCTAGTGTAAACCTTCCTGACGGTATGGATACACCACTTACCGCAGCTTGTTCTTATAGGCATTTGCATATTGTTAAAACACTGATTGAGGCCGGTGCTGCATTAAATCTTAATACCGGTAACTGTACACCATTAACAAAAGCATGTCTTTATAGACATCTTGATGTAGTTCAGTTATTAATTGAAGCAGGTGCTGATGTAAATCTCAATGACGGGGAGTGGACACCGCTTACAAGTGCATGTAATAACGGACTTTTAGATGTAGTTCAACATTTAATTGAAGCAGGTGCTGATGTTAACCTTAATGGAGGGGATTGGACACCACTTACAATTGCATGTAATAATGGACATTTAGATGTAGTTCAGAAATTGATTGAGGCAGGTGCTGATATGAATCTCAATGAGAGTGAGCCTACACAACTTACAAGAGCATGTTATAATGGACATTTAGATGTAGTTCAGAAATTAACTGAGGCAGGTGCTGATGTGAATCTCAATGAGAGTAAGGATACACCACATACAGTTGCATATTGTAATGGACATTTAGATGTAGTTCAGAAATTGATTGAGGCAGGTGCTGATGTGAATTTCAATGCAAGTGAGTGGACACCGCTAACAAGTGCATGTTATAACGGACATTTAGATGTAGTTCAACAATTAATTGAAGCAGGTGCTGATGTTAACCTTAATGACGGGGAGTGGACACCACTTACGAGAGCATGCCATAAAGGACATTTAGATGTAGTTCAACAATTAATTAAAGCAGGTGTTGATGTTAACCTTATTGGCGGGAAGCGTACACCACTTATATGCGCATGTTATAATGGACATTTTGATGTAGTTACGAAATTGATCGAGGAAGGTGCTGATGTTAACTTCAAAGATGGGAAGCGTACACCACTATCAGTTGCATGTTATAATGGACATGTAGATGTAGTTCAAATATTGATTATGGCTTGTGCTGATGTAAATCTCTATGACGGGGAGAGTATACCACTCATAATAGCATGTGATAATGGACATTTAGATGTAGTTCAACAATTAATTAAAGCAGGTGCTGATGTGAATCTCAAAGACGGAAAGAGTACACCACTTACAATAGCATGTCAAAATGGACATTTAGATTTAGTTCAACAATTAATTAAAGCAGGTGCTTATGTAAATCTCTATGACGGGAAGAGTACACCACTAATATTTGCATGTCATAAAGGACATTATGATGTAGTTCAAAAATTAATGAAAGCAGGTGCTGATGTTAACCTTAATGGAGGGGATTGGACACCACTTACAATTGCATGTTATAATGGACATTTAGATGTAGTTCAACAATTAAATGAATCAGGTGCTGATGTGAATCTCATTGACGGGAAGGGTACACCACTAATATCTGCATGTTGTAATGGACATTTAGATGTAGTTCAACAATTAATTGAATCAGGTGCAGATGTGAATCTCATTGACGGGAAGACTACACCACTTACAATAGCATGTCAAAATGGACATTTAGATGTAGTTCAACAATTAATTGAATCAGGTGCTGATGTGAATCTCTATGACGGGAAGAGTACACCACTAATATTTGCATGTTATGAAGGACATTATGATGTAGTTCAGTATTTAATTGAAGCAGGTGCTGATGTGAATCTCTATGACGGGAACGGTACACCACAAATATTTGCATGTAATAATGGCCATTTAGATGTAGTTCAGCATTTAATTGAAGCAGGTGCTGATGTTAACTTAAATGGCGGGGATTGGACACCACTTACAATAGCATGTTATAATGGACATTTAGATGTGGTTCAACAATTGATTAAAGCAGGTGCTGATGTAAATCTCAATGACGGGGAGTATACACCACTTACAATAGCATGTCAAAATGGACATATAGATGTAGTTCAACAATTAAATGAATCAGGTGCTGATGTGAATCTCAATTACGGGAAGGGTACACCACTAACATGTGCATGTTATAATGGACATATAGATGTAGTTTAAAAATTGATCGATGAAGGTGCTGATGTGAATCACACCACTGACAATAGCATGTCAAAATGGACATAAAGATATTGTTCAGAAATTGATTATAGCAGGTGCTGATGTTAATATGTGTGCAGAAAAACATTCGCCGTTTACAGCGGCATGCATTTTTAAATATGATGATTGTGTTTAAAAATGTTTTTAAGCAAAAGGATATGTCAACCTTGTTAAACATGAATTTAAACCATTACCTGCAGCATGTAATAAAGGGTATTTAGATAAAGTTAAAACTAATTGAAGCAGGGGCATATATTTACGTGAATGACAAGAATCATATACCAAAAATAGGATCATGCCGATATGGACATTTGGATAAAGTTTAAAAATTAATTGAAGCAAAACGAGATGAAGATGACGATATAAAGAGTTGACAAAATTTACAGTCTCCGGTTTGTGCACTTCCTCTCCTTTGTGATTGGTAGACAATGCATGATGTGAACATTTGCATTTATTTCATTCGTTGAAATACTGTTCGGCGCAAAGGAGATAATTTTCTGAAGATCGTTTCTCTCACGACTTAACATGTTTCGTAGATTTCAAATCTTAAAAAGTGAGTAAACAGAAAAACAGTACAAATTGCTATGAACGAAATTCAGCCTTTGGTTTTCAGGTCAAATTAGTTAAAAATGATATTCTATAATATGTATTGAAATGATTTGTTTTTCTTATGGTATTGTTTATTTACATATTGATATAAAAATGTAAAAAAACAAAATGATGCGGTGTGGCTTATATCGGTTATATATAAGTTATTTGCACTTTGGATAGGTAAAAACTAATATAAGTAAAAACAGATGCTAAATGCAGTGGCGTAACTTTAATCATAATAATACGATTCTACGACTATTCCTAAAATATCTTTTACCCTGCTAGAGTCGATCTTACAAGCTCGGGTACGCATTTCTCAGTTTTAGACACGTAGGCTTAAAAGATTCATATTGACATAAAATGTTCCACTCGCCAAGCTATGTAGAGGAAGGTGGCATTTATATAAAAAAACCCATTAAACTGTCTTTGATAACTAATTGCTGTTTATGGTTTGCTCTTGAGACAGTAAGTTTTTTTTAAATAGCTAAACTTGTTTTTTGATTTAAGGTTGTAAACTGTACAACGGGTTCGCCCATTCTTTCTTTTTTTGTTCCAACTTTATCTGGATCCGGCTTTGCCATATGGACAATGGACAGTTAATTTCTTTGAATTCACTCAGTCTGAAATTTGTCAACAAAACGAAAGGGGGTCATAATAGCAATGGAGCAAACGTTTCCCTGTTTGCAGCATTAATATACCTGTGGTTATGATTGTATTTGTATGGTAGTATTCATTTCTATTTTATTGGTTTTTTTCTTTAGTTAATTTTGTTCTTTGGTATTTGATTTAAATTCGCATTTTATAATTAGAATGATTTGTCTTGAATGCATTGATTTGTTTTTTTGATATATATAAACAATACTTATTGATTAATGTCTCTTGTCGTCAAGCGTTTAGAACTCGTTTTGGTAAATATACTTAAACATATTTGGTTAAGTGGATTTATTTTTACGCAGAACAAGTTGGATGTTCTTTTCAGCATTCTTTGACTACGTTGCTAACTTCTGAAATTGGATATTTGGAATTTAATGTAGGATGTATTCTTCAGCATCAACAAAATAAATATTGGTTCTAATTTCGGTTTGTTCTGTGTAATGTCGATATGGCTTTAAAATTAAATAAAATTATTTAAATGATTGAGGGTTTGTTTTTTCATTGGTTTTGTTTTATTATATCTAAAACTATAACTTTGATTTTCCTTTCAGCTTAACAAAAACAGTATTGGATATAATAACTATTATGTTACCTTTGAAATTATAGAAATAAAAAAAAATTCTTTAAATAAGCGTAGATAAATATTCCATTAGCCTTAACAATAATTAAACTAGATGCTGTCATTAGACAGTAATATCTGCACCAAGTGTTTGCCCCTAAATAACACTGTACCATTTTAATCAAAAATGAAGGCCACATGCAAGCTCCGGTAATACATTTAAAACTTATGATTTTTATAACTGAAGGATGAGATCCCTTCCCATATGATAATACACATGAGCAGCACTTTATGTGCAATTTGGGGTTGAACTGTTTGCAGTGAATTTTCAGTTAATCAATAATCTTAATACTTCATGTCACAGAAAGTATAATGGTCTATATAATGATCACAAACAAAATTGAAAATTAAATTATGCCCCCTCCCTGTGGCGGTTGCCAGTTTTAATCATCGTGTGCACAGATTTAGAGAAGGGGTGGGAATGAGGGGTCCAGACCCCCCCCCCCCCTGAAAATTCATTTTTATCAATTGTAAAATTACCAAAAATACACCTTGGACCCCAATGCTCTTAGAGACATGTAAACGCTCTAAGCCATTGCGCTTCAATGTTAGGTAACATTACTTGGGGGGTAAATATTTAATTAATATTTAATATACTTTATTGTTTATCTCAATCATAATATGCAGGTGTCCTACACCACCTTAAAGCTGTTTTTTACCTAATAAAATGGTGCAAGTGGATTTGAAGAATAGGTCATAAAAATATATGCATGTTACAAATAAGTGATCGTTGTCTGAGGTTACGTACACAACACAGGTCTGCAGGTATCATTAGCGGGTACTAGTTTTACCCAGCTCTTCGATTGTATACATACATGTCTGTGTTTTGCAGAAAAGGATTAGTAAAGATCAGCTAAAGGAATTCATTATTGTGTTTTAATTGGATTATCATTATGATGTTGACCAATATAGGTAAGCATAATACATGTAGTAGCAGTAGCACAATATAATGAGATGCCAGCATACATAAGTTCTACTTTCACTTTCTAAATGTGATCTGCCTTTGACAGCATACTGTATCATCATCTTTTAATATTGAAATAAGCTTATCATCGTTACCTATCCTATCGCATTTGTAAAGTTTCTGTCATTTTAGTTGCAAAAGTTATTTTTTTCATTTGTCAGACTTGCACTATACCTATTGAGTTGACCCCATATTGACCCTGTATAAACAACTTCTTATTAAATTGTAAGTAAGTGTAGACACTTATCATCTGTATATGAGTTATAATATGAAGGAAGGAGTATTTCTTTCTTAATGTATTATAATGCATCAAATACAATGTAGGTCATGACCTTAAGGGACTGTTTTTTTTAATTAAGCAATTTCCAAAATGTTAATGTTCATCAGGAGAGAAAAAGCAATCAACCAATGGTTTGAAATTTTCTACTGTACACATGTAAGAATGTATTATGAAGACTGAATCTTTAGAACCAGGTTTGATTGGGGGGGGGGGGGGGGGTGAATGTGGAGTATAAACATTTACAATTTGAATCATTTATATAGAACTGTTTATATTTGAGTTTGTTTGAGGTGGGGGTTCCAAGTAATATATTTGAGAATTTTTAAATGTAATTTAAAATAAGACTAAGCCATACTAAAGTCATAAACATGAATAGTATAGAACAAAACACAAACTAATACATGTATATATACAAAGAAAGTATTACAAAACAGATGATTCATCTATATCTGGGTTCTTAAATTGAATAATATATCATGTAAATATTATATTATTGTTTCTTTGTTCAAGGCATTTTAGATGGTATGTAGGTCATGATCCCAAGTGCTCTTCCTGAAATTATCAAATATCATAAAAACCATTGAGGTCCCCACCTTAATCCAAAGATATTATTCCTCCTTAGGTCATGGCGGATCAGATCATTAAGGCATGTAAGTCATGACCCTAAGGGGTCATCCTGACCCCCTTAGAATCAGAAATTGTCAATTATCTTTAAATTATTGATGTTTGATGATCCTATCTCTATTTAATCGTTATTATTAAGTCTCCCGAATGAAATTTGGAGACTTTTTGTTTTTGTACAGTTCTTAATACATGTATTAATATTCTTCGTCTTTTTTTTTCTTTCCCGCTCTAAACTTGTTTCTCAGAGATGGCTGAACAGAATACTACAAAACTCTAGGATATAATAGGCCTGCATATCTAGTTGTGCACCCTGGGTTGATTTTTCTCATTTTGGGTTAGACAACCACTTTTCGGGGGGGTCAAAGGGTGTGGGGTCTAACATTGAACCTTGTAGGAAGATTCGTAGACTCTATTGTAAATGGTAACTTGAAAACAGAGATAATAATATAGGGTTTTCATAATCATATATTGACTGTTACTGGCAATATATAGGGTTTATTAGATCTGACCCCTGGGGTCATCCCCACCCCCAAGGAATTTGAAATTACCATATATCCCAGGAACTTTTATAATCATGACCCCTAAACTCTATATATTCATGTTTCTGATGTCAGGGGCATCAAATGTTATGTAGGTCATGGGCCCTGTGGGTGGTCCTGACCCCCCTCAAACAGCAAGTCCCTTAATATCTTCAAAAGAGTTGAGATCTCCACCCTTAAACTATATATATTCTTGTTCCTTGTGTCAAGGGGCATCAAACGGTATGTAGGTCATGGGCCCCGGGAGTGGTCATGACCCCCCTCATACAGGAAGTGCACGAATATCTCAAAAACGGTTGAGATCCCCACCCCTTAACCATATATATTCTTGACCCTTAAAGGGCATCAAAAGGTATGTAGGTAATGGGCCTCAGGGTTAAATTTATTTTTTCAAAACCGTAATGCACATCTACATTGATCTATGGAACAGTTCCTATCATATCCCAAGATATGATGTGTCTATCCATTAAATCATAAAAGGAGTTCTAGGATCGTCGTTTTTTGAAGTGATAAACGTCAATTTTCTGCTGCTTTTTGACTCCCTGGATGAAATTTTAATTTTTAAAACCTAACTGCACATCTATAGAACAGTTCCTATCATTTCCCAAGATATGATGTGTCTATCCATTAAATCAGAAGAGGAGGTCTTGGATCTATGGGTTTTTTTAAGTGATAAACGTAAATTTTCTGCTACTATTTGACTCCCTGGATGAAATTTAAATTTTTAAAACCTTACTGCACATCTATAGAACAGTCCCTATCATATCCCAAGATATGATGTGTCTATCCATTAAATCATAAAAGTAGCTCTTGGATCTATGTTTTTATTTGAAGTGATAAACATTAATTTTCCGCTACTATTTGACTCCCTGGATGAAATTTAAATTTTTAAAACCTTATTGTACATCTATAGGACAGTCCCAATTATATCCCAAGAGATGACGTAGCTGCTCCAAAAGTTGTAAGAGGAGTTCTGGGAACCATACTTTTTTTTGCCAAAAAACGTCATTTTTTGTTGCCCACTGATCCCCTTAATCAATATGACACCCCCATTCATATTCTAGATGATCATTTGGCTACTGCCAAAACAAAATGACGTTTTTGAAACCATTTTTTTTGTAAAAAAAAAAAAAACAAAACACGTCATTTTTCAGCCATTAAATGACCCCCAGGACAAAATTGAAAATTCCGAAACCTTATTGCGCAACTATAGGATACCCTAAAACTTAATCCAAAAGATGATTTGTCTACTATTGAAATGTAGGAGGAGTTCGAGGAAGAAGGTTTTTTTGTGAAGAAACGTCATGTTTTGCCAATTATTTGACCCCCCCAGGACTATCAGAGAATTTTTAAACCTTTTTACAAAACAACATGATACCCCAAATCAAACTCCAAGAGTTCAGTTTGCTGGTTTATAAGATGTAAGAGCAGTTTGAGAAAGTAAAACGTGACAGACGGACGGACGGAACAGAGAAACAACAATATACCCGAACTTTCTTTAGAAAGTGCGGGTATAATAAAAAGAGAACGCGATTTAACGTTATATTTTGTAAACGTACGCCATACATTTTCGCTTACAAAATAATGCACTTTAATTAAGTTACAGTGATATGCAGAGATGTGAAAGTTCTTCACAACCGTTTAAAACACAGACAAGACATAAAAAGCAACGTCAATTGATTTTAAGATTTGTCAAACAATACATACCGGTGAAATGTTAATGAAAGATGCGAAGATTATAAAATATTTATCAGATTCGTACGTTCAATCTGCATGGAATTCAACACGTATCAGTTTTATACTTCTTTGCCCCCAAAATGCCGTTATCTTTCGTATTCCAGGTAGGTTCTAATGTTAACCTTCAAGTAATTTAATCAAATTTTTTTCAGTTCTTAAAAGAACTTCTATTTATTTCCAAATGTGAAACGTATATGTATAAAATGCAACTACACAATACAAAAAATAAGATTCAAAATGCTTTGTAAAGACAAAACACACCAAATAAATTAAGTTTTATTCCCAATGATTTCTTTCAAAATCAATCATGTTTGTAAATACAGACCCTGAAACGTACTAGTACACAACACACTAGTACACAACACACTAGCTACACGCTTGGTTAACGGTTCACACAAAACGTTAAACGGTTCATACGAATTCTAAATGGTTTGCACGAAAAACAGAATGGTGCACAAGAAACGGTTCTCGAACGAAACGATCAGTCTGCTTTTCACATAATTTGAACGCGATTTTAACTTGATCTATTATTGTTTTAATCGGGTCCTCTCAATTTTAGCTCACCTGAGCTGAAAGCTTAAGTGAACTTTTCTGATCATTTGTTGTCCGGCGTCCGTCTGTCTGTCTGTCTGTTAACTTTTTACATTGTTGATTTCTTCTCCTGAACCACTTGACCAATTTCAACCAAACTTGGCACAAAGCATCATTTGGTAAAGGAGACTCAAGTTTGTTAAAATTAAGGGACACGCCCTATTAAGGGGAAATAATTAGGATTTATTGAAAATATGGTGATATTTAAAAAAAAAAATTCTTCTCAAAAACCATGAGGCCAGAAAAGCTGAAACTTTTGTGGAAGCATCCTCAGATAATGTAGATTTAAGTTTGTTCAAGTCATGGTCCCTGGGGGTAAAGTGGGGCCACATTGGGGGGTCAGAGTCAAGGACTCCTGTTTAACAATATATTCATATAGGACAGTGAACAGTTCACTTTTTAAAATTTATTGATAATTAATCTGTACTACTTTCGAATAGAATACGTTTCCCTCATAATGTTCAGACTGAAGATACCAAGTGCGCATTATACTTATTATATATTTTTTTCATATCATTAAACTTTACGTCTGTCACAATTTGTGTTAAAAGGCCTGAAAATTCCCTCGTTTATGAACTGAACTTTGAAAAGATAAAGAGGCAGAACCGTGAAAATAACTTTATTTACAGTGTAAAGAAAACATATAAAGCTAATGCATACAACCCTCTCTAAACACACACACACTCATACACTCAATTCACACACGCAAATAGCTGAAAATTCACACAACGCATTCGCACAAACAATATTAACAAAAAAAACTAACCCCCTAAATACCCCCCAACATATATAAACAGAATAAATAACCCGACTTTGGCTGATGTCACTTATGAATACTAAGTCCGGACAATGCTTTTGAGAAGTTGTATTTTAATAAATAGTTTCACCCGCAGCAGGTACGTGCATAGTTGAGACCACAATTCATGTTCATCATTGGTGATAAGGATACATCACACGTTCATGTATATCGCATATACTGGTACACGTGCGTAGACACACTGTCATGTAAACCAAATCCTTCGTCACGGATGTTACTGGACCGTATCACCAGCTCATATAGTGCCCGTGCGTCCGCGTGTGTCACATGTCCCACGTTGACTATGGGTCCACTGTGGTTAGCTTGTCGTTGTCCTGCACCCACGGATGATACTGTCATGTATATAACCAACCACACCCACTCAGCTAGTCACCTAAAATTCAATTCATTGTCGGGTCCTCAGTGAAAATTACACTACACTGTTCAAAACACACATTAGATTCAACCGTCGGGCTACCATATTTTAAATTCTTATACAAACAAACAAAAATGTCATAAAACACCTAGCAAAGGACAATATATATATATAAAGACAATATAGATACTTAAGTATGCGCATTCTAAATTGAAATGATAATGAAAAATACTTCTCACTTACTGCTGTTCTCTCTCAACACGGTTTAACGTACTTTCAGCACACAGGAATTCTATTCAAACACTCCACACAGGATTAGACATAGGGCACACAGGTCCTAAGACATATTTTCAAACTCCACGAAGGTTCATACAGAAGGACACACCTTCTCTCATCAACGACCTGGCCGGAACTAACTCATGCACGAAAACCGGTCTAACAAACAATGACTAGCTGACCGTGGCCCTTTATGGAGCGCCGTTACTCACAAAAATTAATAGACTAATAAAACTTTAATTGAACATATATACAAAATTGTGACAACGTCACGTAAATGAAAAAATAATTAAAAGCATGATTGTAAATATATTACTAATCACCTTTTATAAAGCCAGGATTAAATTTTATATGATGAACAAATCGATTATCGGTGAAAATAAAAAACATCGTGAAAGGTACTATCATAGGGAATCATGACATTTTAGACCCATGGAATTGAAAACGTCTCCAGTATAGAGATGCGAGGTTAATATTTATCATTATTTGGTATTATTAGTTACATAGCCATGTAGTAACCGGGTACGGGATGTTACCTGGTTAGTAAAGTTCATATTTGGTCAGGTGAAGCCGAGCCGGGTATGAAATTTGAACCAGGCATCATCACGTACCCGGTCACTACATGACTTTATAATGATCATATATTACTGACTGCCTTTGCGTAAATGACATACATAAAGATAATAAAAATGAAGCATTTTATAACAAAATAAAGATAATAAAAATGAAGCATTTTATAACAAAGTTATAAATTTCAGTTACTGGAAAAAACCTGGCGTAAAAATAATGTAAGAATTATGTCATAATGCTCAAAGGGGGTAATGTTTTGTACTGACTGTGTATAGAATATACATGAACATGGTCTTCATGTGACAGCTGTTAGTCAATAATTTCCATACAAATGAGCAGGGGGTAATAATATATATTTTTGGACTGGTCGATAGTTTGTTAAATAATATATATTGTAAACACATACAGGTAGCTCAGAAAAAAAGATCATGTTTTGATGGAAGGTCTTGCCAAATGTCAGTTCACCAAGCAACAGAAATATTCTGCTATTTGCAGGAATCACTTTATTCATAGGAAAACTCAGATGGAAAAAGAACAATATTGTAGGTTTGATAATGTATCATTGAGTGTAGAATAAATGACAGTTCATTTCTGTGTATTTATCTCAGCATCGGAGAAATACTGTTTACCGGGTTATTTTCACCCCGTCAAATTTTCGCCCGTCTACACTTGCAAAATTTTTCGCCACGTCTTAAATTCGCTCTGACAAGTTATTTTTAAATAGATAAAGTTTGAGACATTCAAATTCGCCTAGTCTTTAATTCACCCGCTGACATCTAGGGCGAAAAAGGGCAAAACAAAGCGGAGCGTTATTTCCCGTTACATAGTATACATCAGATACAACAGACGGACTATTAAAACATAATATGTGGACCAAACAGGACGACGGACACTTCTTAGTCGATGACAATGGGTTTACTAAATAGGCTTAAGGAAATTTAGTATTATAATACATTCCCGTAGTGGAAAACTACAAGCATTTTGATAGTTTTCAAAATGTGTAGCATTTGAACTGAAATTGTATGAATTGAACACACAAAAAGACAAAGTTTTCTATTATCAAATAATATGATTTAATGAATAAGAATAAAGCTGTACTGATTATCATTGCACAATATGCCATTGTAATCAAGTAAATCAAAAAAAAATTAAAACGTCTCAAAAATATTTGACGGACCATATATGTTAAAATAATTTTAATACTTGAAATCTTGACTTTTTAAGATATATGTTTCATTAAGTAGAGTTTACAATGAAAGATGCCCATTTACCATTAGGTTTCTCTCCCAAACATATGATATTACATGTACCCGCTATTCCTATCAAACAATAAGTTTAAATTTTTTTCACTTTCAAACTTTATTGTACATTTGGTGAACATTTATTTTTGTCATCGGTTAGATTAATTACCGACTGGCCGATCGAAAACATTGACCAAGATAATACATTTACCTCGTCTAATTTATTTAGTTTCTTAGTACCTAAGGATGATTCTCCGGCGTATCCTCTCTTTACCTGTTGAATAATACATAATATTATAATATAATTCTGGATACACTTAAATTTACATTTCAATAACAGTTTAAATAAAATGAAGTAGAAACTAAAGCGATAGATATGTAGCTGATATTTTGATTGTAATGATAGCGGTGGTGAAAGGGAACTATCATTGACAATGTCGACTGCGAATTTGAAGAGGACATTATTCAGGTTTCTAGTTCCCAATGGTGATTCCCCCGCCTGGCCCCTCTCTACCTGTGTAATAAAACCGATATGCTTCATACTTCAACTACACTTTATAACTCTCATGTTTGTAGACAATTCATATACTGTGGTTTGATTAATATTAAAGGGCATCAGTTTTCAACGATAAAGTGAACATCACAGTTTCAAGGATACGAAAATACGTGGCCAATGATCCTATCAATTCAAAATGTTAAAAGAATTTGCACTTCAATGAACATTTAATTTCGTGGATCAAAACTTAAAAACAAAATCAACAAAAATTGGTATTCAACGAATATTGATGAATCCACAGTATATCGCTTCCGTTTTTAAAACGTCTGATGAATCATATCTTTATCTGTCAAAGAACCAAATGTACAATTATACATTATTTATACCTCAACATCTCATATTCAATCTTAGACAAAGTACTATTTTGGCTGAATAATAATTGAATGAAAAACAACATTAAGAACCTGACATAAAAAGGATATTAATTAGGATAAAAGGTGATATATTTACCTCATTTAATTTATCAAGATAGATGGTGTTCTGTGGTGAGGGTCCAGCAACTCTTCTCTTAACCTGTTTCTCATTAAAATTTACATTTAAGTATCCACTCAAAGGAGGCCCTATTAATTGCATCATTTCATATGGATACATGTTGTATCAATACATCAACAAAGCATTTGCATTGGGGTTCTTTTAATTTGAGAAGATATATTCCAAGTGAAATTGTAAATTTCATTTTCTCTCACGAAGAATAAAAGTAGATTGTTTACCATTTGATACGATTCGCATCTCTTAAAACTTTGGTGTGTTGTAGGTTCATACACATCTCATAGATTTTAAAATCCTGTGAAGTAAATTCTGTGTTTGCAGTTTTTTTCCCTGTGATATGAATTGAAACTTTGAGAAAATACCATTCTAAATGTAAACTATTTAATTTTGTTACAAACTTTTGCACATTTGCAACTCTTTGAGGACGACTATTTTATTTTCGTATTCTTACATTTTGTTTTGTGTACGTTTTTTGTTTGTAAATAATGTGTTAACATGTTTATTTCAAGTTAAAAAATGTAGTATGTTTCTGCCTTCAAAGTTGTAAAACTGTGCGTAATGCTTAGACATTTTATCGCCACCGAGTAACATGTCCATGTAGATGTAGGTACATGTGAAATCTCTACAGCGATAACTTTGAACTGTTAATAGGTCGACGGAGTATAGGATAGAATTTGTAAGGAAAGCGGCGATTAAAGGGAAATATGGCCTATTTACGAAAAGCTGAAGCTGCAGTTAATCAATATCGTGTGAGGTGAACTGTTGTATAATTAAGACGTATGTTCAAAAGGAGTGAAATGCAGTAAAATGTCCAAAGCGAGTAAGATACGGCAACTCTCGGCGATCAATTAAGTAAAAATTTCTTTGAGCAATTTTACGTCACAACAAGCAGCATGACGTCGTATTTTACTGAAGAAATTTGTCATTGCTCTTGTCCAAATTATAAAAACCGCTGGCCTATAATGTCAAATAAAAGCTCTTTTAAATGCATGTATATACATTTTTTCTATATTTATTGATGACGTCACAAGTAAGTTTAATAGATGAATTCAATGCAAGGGTAAACTTATTTTAAAAGCAGTGTAAACAATGCCGAAATAAGACTTATTTATACAGATATCCCAGATTTAAGTAAATATCAGCTAGAATTTTATCAGGATTAATCAGGCATGTGTATTTCGTTTTATTAGCAAATGTTATATTTATGTAAGCAGATATAACAACATAACTGAGAAAAGGAATATGAAAATACATTTTTTTTTTTTATATGTTTAGGTGATAGATCCAAAATAAATAGCACATAATCCGTCATCCGTCTCGATATTTCATCATATTTTCAACAACAATGGCATTGTATTTTAGGTTATTAAACTTCATGTATAAAATATCGTGAAATGATAGATAAAGCAATTCAAATGAAGTAGTACCACATAACTATTTTGACCTCAAATCAGTTTGGCTACAATAGTTTTCAAACGCTTGACTTTTGATTAAAATGTAACATTTGAACTCAACATATTTGAATAAACTAAACCCTGTCCTAAGTTTCTGCTGTCCCCACTTGTTGTTTTAGCGTTTGACAAACATATATACCTTAGTGCCAAAGACTTCGTTTATCTACCAGACTGAAAAAGTCCAGACAATTCGTTTTGAACCACGCCCATCCACTCCTACCGCTTCATGCTTCGATACACAGCCAAAGACGAAAAGTATACGGGGGTTTCGCATTGCAGCTGAATTTACTGTTCATGTTAATTTTTGCGGGTAAAAATAGATGAAGTGTTAATATATAAATTACCCCCTTTTTCTTATATTACATATGGTATAACAAACATTGTTCGAACCAAGAAAAACCGCAAACAAAAGCAACGCGAACACGAACCTTTTCCAAAAGAAAAAAAAAACAGAGGCAGGATCAGGTGCCATGAAAGAGAGAGCACCCTACGCCAACCAGTCACACCTGCCGTGTTCATGTTGTCGTAATCTGAAAAACGGAACACACATCCAGGCCATTAGTAACAATTATTATGAAAAACGTCATTCAGTATGAGATCGACTTAACTGTATTTGTTGACAGGTACATGTATGTGTATTGTAGCTAAAATTCATCAACAAGTATTGGATTTTTGGGGGCATATTTTAAATATCAATAAGGATGAAGCACGTACGGGATAAGAACAAAACAAAAGGGAAAAAAATACAAACAGATTTTAGTGAGTTCTGCACTTGTCCCGTTTATACTTGAAGTCTTCATGATATGTAATATTTTGATAATTAACAAACATATGATCAAATTAATTCAATCAATTGTCCCATTTTAACACGTTCGTACCGCATCGTTTTTGTTGGTCTGTGTGCTTTCATACCAAACTGATATTAATTTACAATGGCCATTTGCATTGAAAAGCTGATTGATTATGATAGTGTAAATAGTTCTTTTTTTAAGATACGTAGTTTTTTTTAAGGGATATTATTTTTATTTAAGGTGGTTTGAAACATCTGGCGACATTAATGTATGTGGATTTAAGTGCATTACAATTTAAATACTTTTATTGGAAAGTTGAACATCCGTTGAACTTAGTCATTTTTGGCTCATTATTGCATTTAGGGTTATATTGTACAGATAACTCCTCCTGCAGTTTATTTTCAAGATATAAAATTGTTCGTCGTTCTTTGGACGTATATTAGAGGTATGCATATTGCTAAGATTTCGATTACTGATGGTTTATTTTTAAAATACCAGCTGAAGAAGTATTGCATATAGAGTAGCCCATTTCTCGTGATAGGTAGTGGTCATCAATTGAAGAGTTAACAAATTGATTAAAGATACTGTAAACACAAACGAAACCCCGGTTTGCTGTCACATTGACGACGTTTCTCTTGTTCAAACGTAAATATAGCAATAAACAGCAATGTAAAACAGTTCACGGGGATATGAAGTCGGTTGGTACGTTATCAAATCTACTGATAAGCCCTTCTGGTTTTACGGAGTTTGTTGATCATGTAACCAACCAAGTTAATATCTAGGTGAATATTTTAAATTGCTGTTTATTTCGTCAATGAAGTTTGACAATATGTGCAATGACAAGAATGTAATCGCTGAAAATCTGTCATCTGTTAAGGTCAAGATAGAGTAAATGATTCTAGAGTGTCTTGTTGGTGCTAGATCCATTATGACGTCATATTTGATTTGATGAATCTGTTCTCGTATTTTACGACTTTAAGGGAATTATGCAGAAAATCAAACAATATTTTGACATTCTAAATTTAATCAAGGGAAAAGTAATCCCGGTACCAATGTTCAATTTGACATCATTTTTAAAAAAATGAGCCCCGATACACCCTATAAAACAGAGATATTGTTTCGAAGCATCATAAAAGGAATTTATATCTTGATTTTCATAAACCTGTAGGCACCTTACATTTACTAGATCTTGGCCTTAAGAAGAAACCCTAATGAAAATGATATTATATAAATAGTGCCTGTTTGGGAGGGTATCAGTTGAAATTGACACCCCGAGAAAACCATTGTCAACCGACGCGAAGCGGGGGTTGACAATGGTTTTCTAGGGGTGTCAATTTCAACTGTTATCCTCCCAAACAGGCACTATTTATTTTGTTATACTGAATGTCTTTTTTTAAATTTTTAAGAAAATTTTACTGCTTTTATATAGGAATAACATGAATTCTACAGCGAACCGTACGCGCATAATTTTCGCGCATGTAACATTTTTTAATGTTACCCGTTGCCAAGTGCGTTGCTAACGCTGAGGGTAATAGTAAATATTATTAACTGCGTCTTAACCAATCAGATTTCAGTATTTAACATGAAAGTATAACAATATTCAATAACACACTTAATAACACAAGTTATTAACAATATCAATGGTATATCGAACAAACATCAAACTTTAGACCATTCAAAGAATAGCAAAACAATTCGTCAGTGATTAGTGCTATTTACGACACTAATCGCTCGATTAATTTAATTTTTTTTTTAATGGCGACGCATTGAAGCTGCATTATCCTAATTGGAGAATATTTTTAAGGTGGTATGGGACAACTCCATATTGTAACGTTTTATTTTTCTAAATAAACAATAAATCAAGTGTAAATTTATATAATGCCCCAAAAACTGTCACTAAACAGCGTTGCGAAGTGATGTAGAGGTTTTACTACTAATATGTACGTCATTTGTTCAAATCCCGTTGGGGATTTAAAACAAAAATAACTTTTAAAATATTGTCAATTATTTAATTAAAAATTGTAAAATCTAAAAATTCTGAAAGGATAAAAATATTTTAATTATTGTGTACTTAAATAACCATTTATACCGACAGTTATCCCATACAATCTTAAATATAAAATAATTTTCCATGAAAAAACTACGTATCTTAAAAAGTATTGCACGTTCACCTATTCACACTATCATAACTGATCGCCTTTCAATGATTTAAATTTTTAATGTAAAAAAAATCGATTAAGCATAAGAACACACAAACCACCAAAAATTTGTTACGAGCGTGTAAAAAAGGACCACCGTTTGGAATGTCTACAGTTATGATGTTTCATTCATAATCTGCATTTTATTTGCAGCAATCATAAACACAATACAGTCCAGGAATACGAAAAACAAATATGTAGTCATGCCTCTCTTTCATTAGCTAACACAATTTATAAAGCCATTAACTTAATTTTTTGGTGATTTTCTTATTAGAATAATTTATATATTAGAAGTAGAGTATTTATAAGTTGATAGTGCAATTCCAGAATAAGGTTAGAGTTGATTTTATGGACTGCGAATTTAAACTTCTATTTAAGGTGGCAAACTAGTCCTGGAACAAATTACCAGAAAACTACTTGATTGTGTTCGATAGCAGGATGTATAAGATGCATGAAAAAAATGACAATAACAAACCGTCAACCATCTCAAAAACCCATAAAACGAAATACGAATTCAAAGCAGAGCAACACGGACCTCCAAAAAGATAGAGGTAGGATCAGGTGCCTAGGAGGAGTGAGCATTCTCAGTTAGATAATTAATTATGTAAAAAAAATTGTATTTGTTGACAAGGCCGTTTTATCGACCCTAGAACTTATGAAAAGATTACTTCAAACAAGACTTTTGATATTTCAATTTTATCGACTTGTTTGTCAGTAGCTTGCTTTCCCTAAAAAACTGTTCATACGAAGAACAAGTCTCTGTGTATCGAATTAACTGAGAAACAGAAACACAATATGCATGTGATGAAAGCATATTGCTACGTTAGTAAGGAAAGTTAACTATCAACATTGAAGTCATCGCATTTATCGTATGACTTAGCATAAATGTTAATGTAGTAAGGTACCTCAAATTCATTTATTATCAACATTCAAATTGTGAGATTGTTCTTAAATGTGTATATAAAAAAATAACAATCAAGCATGTTTTGTAATTGATAATATAATTATTTAAACAGCGGTAAAGTAATTTTCAAAATAAACAATACCCATAATATAAAGTTAAACTTGTGGTGAGGGTCATGACAAGTAGTAATGTTACTGTATTTGTGACAAGCGACCTAACCATCAATAATGATTCAATTTCAAAGTTATATCTAAATGGTCAATATGCACATCCAATAATAGTCGTCCACAAGCTCGTACATGTAAAACAAGAACATCGCGGGTGTGTTAAGGAAGCTAATGGGCAGTTAAGCGTCTTATTTTAACAGTTCTCTTCAAAATTGTGAGATTGAATAACTGAGGTGAATCAGATCAAATAGCATTATCCTTTGAAATAGATGTAAACACAATAAAATCGGGTAGTACATCACTGCCACATCGGTGCATTCTCACGTGACAGCTATTAATAGCTTATGTATATTCCTTAACATAAAATGTGATGGAACAACACTACCCTGTTGTTACCACAATATGATAAACATATCAACGTTTATCAAAACACCTCTCCAATTTGTATTGAGTTTGCACGTAAAATGGTGTGTTGCATCAAATTAACACAAAGCACGAGATCTTATTAGCACTTTTCAAGTTAAGCTCTGATTACACTGCTTTCCGATTAAATTTACACGATATTCAACTTTTAGTCATTACGTCATTTTTATTTTGGCCTAAGGTTCGTTGCTTTTATATTTGAATATGCACAAAATAACTATTTCATGCAACTGAAGTTCCATATGCTTCATTTACATCCCCGCGATCGTTTACCCTCATGATATGCAGGTAAGACTTCAACAAGTAATAATACAGTTGTACATGTATATATAGAAAAGTGCTGTTCTGAAATCATGCTCGCTAGTTTATTGAAATATGGTCAATCAAGATTCTACGTTTTGAACTAAATAACTATACCAAAGACATCAGTAGTTTATATAACCGGCGTTTTTAGATAAAATATAATAAAAACCATTTACACATTTTATAATAGTCTTGCACTGACTGTCATCTCTAATAATAGAAAACCTGGCACGTGCGAATGATTTGTGAAATATAATAATAATTATAACAAAAGAATCTTGTTTATTTATATCATGAACTTTAATGTAAACAACATAATATTGTTTATCTTTCTGTATTTGAAACCTGAATTATATGTAACATAACGCCGCCAAAAAATTGGAATTAAGTTGAATGATAGTAATGATTAGAAATTGGATATACGTTGTATTAGTGAGGCATAATTACATTATATTGAATAGGACTGGGTGGTAAAAAAATATCGGTCTGATGGAAGAAAAAACGACCTTGATTTAAGAACACCTCTGATATATGCCCAATTGATCTGTAAAAGAACAATTTCATATCTTAAAAACTGTAGGAGGAGTTATAGGTACAATAAGGGTACTCTTTTTGCAGCCATCCGCCCGCCCGTTTTACCATTTCAATAATTTTTCCTTGAAAAACTTTTTTAAACAGACAAATCGACCAGAACTGTTAAAATTACCGAAAAGTTATGTTTATAATAATCCAAGCGATAAGCACTGGCTATGATCATTGTGACGTCGCGAACAGTTCATACATAATTCAACGTTTTCGCTATTCCCTATGTTCATATAAGAAAACATATTAGCAAATGTAAATATTTCAATTTCAACTTTATTGTTTATTTGTTGTACAGTAATATCTCTGTCAGTGGATGAATTCATCTTCCCCATGGCCAACTAAAACCGTCAATGGTTATCTGCCTTTTCAACAACGGGTAACTTTCCGGTTTTACCCTGTCAACAACAATTTGTAGTTATTTTATGTTACAATTGGAACTTCTTGATGGTTATACTATAATTATTTTGAATTTAACAAAACTGGAAAAAATTGTAACACTATCATTTGCAACAAATAAAGATTTTACCTCGTTTGGTTCATCCAAGATTCTCCTAAAAGGAAGGGGCGGGTTTCCAATTACACTTCTTTTCATCTGTTATACATTTTTTTGTTAAGATGTCAATTCCATGGTAAATATTTAGTTCAGGAGGAAAATATATCAACATCAAATCAACAACTATAATCATTTAAAACGTAAATTTGTAAATATCATATATGAATCATCTTTGAATAGAGTAAAAAAAAATAACTCACGTCACTATGATATCATATAGTGAAGCAGCATATATGTGTTAACATGTAAAATTGATGTAATTTTCCCTTTTGTTATACCCTTTTATATGAACACGCAGTGTAACCAGTGATTACTTTTAATCATTAAATTGAATATAACAATTGTCAAATTGATACCTACAATTACATTCCAATTCAATTGTTAGAAACAAGTTAGAAAGCAGAACGATGATATGACACTCATAATATTATATACCGTTTAATAATGGTGATGATTTTTTTGTTATATGATATGTTTATGTTTTTGCTATGTCTTTCCTTTTAAAATAAATTTATCTTTACAGTATTTTTATTGAATTTTTTATTTACATTTTTTTTTTAAATTATCTATCTTTTTTTATTCTAATTAATTTTTATCTTCATTATTTAAGTAGAAAAGATCAAGCACCATCTTATTTATATTGACACGATAACTTTTAAAAATGCTACGTTCCATACAATTTTTTTGTATAATACGCCATATCAACATCGGTCATGTATAAATATAATAGCAAAGGCATTGTATCAATGCCATTTAAATGCAACCAAAACATCTACAACACTACCACATGAAATAAAGAATAAGCAAAATTTATACCTCGTCTAATCCATCCAAGTTTCTTTCAGCAAGAGGTGCATTTCCAAAATAAACTTGTTTTCCCTGTTTTACAAAATGTTTGTATTTTTAGTACAAATATGAAAAAAGAGGGATATTAAAACAATAGAAAAATCAACAACAAAAAAATACAAAGGATTATATTAAAAAAAATTTTTTTTATATATATTTCTTTAATTTGTTTAACGTACAGCATCCCCTTTAACTGTTTAACGTGATTCTTTTTAGCATGTCTACTACATGTAAATTATTATTTTTATTTTTAATATATATTTATGTTTTCAGTATTTCTTTTTCGTATCTATGTTTTCTCTAATTTTTTGGGATCTTATCTATTTATATTTTTGTTAATAATAATTGATTAAAAAACAACAATAAGAAAAAATCCAGATAAAAGGTAAAATAATATGGAAAAACTGTGATATATTTACCTCATTGAATTCATTTAGATAATTTGTATTCTGTGGTGACGGTCCAGCAACTCCTCTTTTTACCTGTTTCACAAAAAAAAATTATTATATTCAAGTACATTTATGTTTTCTTATTTCTTTTATTGTTGTATCTTATTTATTTATATTTCTGTTACAATATAGATGATCACACATGGTCTTTTTGGACAAAATAACTTTTGAAAATGTTACGCTTCTTACAATATATTTCAGATTTGGTCAAATCTGAAATATGAAAAACGATTTAGGTCGTTCTAATTCAACATGAAAAAAACATACATAGGTGTCATGCAATTCTAACTTCAAGATGGCTTAACTGTTAATTATTTGAATTAATCAAATGCGAAAAGAATCGTAATACTATTATATGCATTAAATAAAGATTTTACCTCGTTTGGTATATCCAAGATTCTCCTAAAAGAAAGGGGTGGGTTTCCAATTACACTCCTTGTCATCTGTTATAAGTTTTTTTTTTGTTAAAATGTCAATTCCATGGAAAAAAATAAGTACAAGAGGAAAATATATCAAAAACAAATCAACAACTGTTAACACATATTATACATAATCATATGATATCGTACATTTGTAAATATCATGTATATGAATCATCTTTGAATAGAGGGAAAAAATAACTCATATCACTTTAATATCGTGTGCATATATGTGTTAAAATGCAAAATTGATATCATTTTCCGTTTTGTTATACCCTTTTATATGAACAAATTTAAGTAGAGAAGATCAAGCGCCATCTTGTTTCTATTACCACGATAACTTTTGAAAATGATTAGATCATCATCGATCATGTATAGATATTATAGCAAAGGTATTGTAACCATGTCATTCAAATGCAACCAAAACAACTACACCGCTACCACATCAAAAAAAATAATTAGCGATAGTTTGTACCTCGTCTAATCCATCCAAGTGTCTTTCAGTAAAAGGTGGATTTCCAGCAAATCCTCGTTTTCCCTGTTTTACAAAATGTTTGTATTTCTTTTAGTACAAATATGAGAAAAAGGAGGAACATTAAAACAATAGAAAAATCAACAACAAAAAAATACAAAGGATTTTATCAATTATTTTTATATATATATATATTTCTTTAAATTGTTAAACGTGCAACATTCCCTTTATTTGTTAAACGTGATTATTTTTAGCATGTGTACTACATGTGTATTAATTTTTTTTTCCTAATATCTATTTGTGTTTTCAGTATTTTTTTTCGTATATATGTTTACTTATTTTTTTTTTTGCATCTTATTATTTTTATATTTCTGTTACAATATATATATTTACCTCATTTAATTCAAAAGAGGGACAATTAAAGGGGAAGGAAACTAAAAATATGTTGTACAATTAATCAATTAATTATCATCTACTATAATTGTAAATCGTATTTATTTTCATTAAAAACCCCGGAACAATGAATAAATCAAGAAAATCGATCGCTTAATTTAAATTTCCCGCCGCCATGAAGACTGCCATTGAACTTTAATCTATGACGTCACACCATCTATTCCGGTTTGTCTTATCAACATAACATCATGATATTCGCTCTAAATGACAAGTTCTGGAAAATTTGAAACGATATTGATTTGAGACCGTTCTTTTACCTTTGCAAACTACAAATTAACGTCAAATGGAGCATGTTCGTTGAAATCTAAAAGCGGAGGTTAGTGTCGAGAAATCTTCGCGTAAATGTGGAAATTGTCAACATATGCCAAGTGTCATAGAAAATGTCTGCCGTCGTTATTTCGACATGGTAATTCCGACTTTAAAGAATGAATTTTAAACATCCCGATTAAAATTATAACACTTATTCAGTAAGCGAAGAACTGGACTTGGAATAAAAATATTAATCGAGGTAGTTTTCAACTTTGAATGATAGCAGATTCACAGCTGCCATTTACTTATGAAAATGCATATATTTATGCATACAATGAAACATGTACTTATTCTTTAGATTGACGTGTGAACTCAAACATTATCAATTTTGTTTAGTCGATTATTTGAGTAACAGAAAGGCATAAACCAGCGTTAATTATATTCAGAGCACTGTGTACATTCATTTGTATATGTAAACCAAACCGGAATAGATGGTGTGACGTCAAAATAATTAATTTTTTTGGTTTTTAATACAAAAGAGTTCTACATCATGTCAGCCTCCAGTAAATATGATTTCTCCAACTTCAAACGTTCATTAAAGCTTAATTACGTATTTTATATAAAACAGCATGACCACATGTGATAATTTACACCACTTTATTAAAATAAATAAATTATGTTTTTGACTGTCCATCCCCTTTAAACAGTACAACAATTAAAAAAGCCAAAAGATTATATTAATCATTTGAAAGTTTGATATAGTTCGTAAACTTGTTTAACGTAAAACATCCCCTTAAGCTGTTAAACAACGTGCTTCTTCTTTAGGATGTAAACTACATTTATTAAAGTGTTATTTGTTATTATATCGATTTGTGTTTCCAGTTTTTTTTTCTCTTTATCGTATTTATTTATTTTGTGCTTTTTTTTTTGTCTTATCTATTTATATTTTCATTTCAATATAGGTTGTAATAAGTGATATAGCTGTCGATAACTTGACATGGAACAAAATATATCAAATTGATCAGTTGAAATATATACATCAGACAAAGCTAGTGTCTTACGCTATCAACCTATTGTAACACCATTTACCCGTGTACATGTATAACAAGATTTAAAAGGCTTACTCGTATTATGAAAACAAATCATCAATACAGAATAAGTGTGTATCTATTTTTGGTTTGAAAAATGAATAACGATTTAGGTCGTTCTTATTCAACATGAAAAAAAATCATATATATAGGTATCATTCAATTCTAACTTCAAGGTGGCTTAACTGTTATTATTTGAATTAAACAAATGCGGAAAGAATCGTAATACTATTATATGCATTAAATAAAGATTTTACCTCGTTTGGTCCATCCAAGATTCTCCTAAAAGGAAGGGGTGGGTTTCCAATTACACTCCTTTTCATCTGTTATACATTTTTGTTTGTTAAAATGTCAATTCCATGGGAAATGTTTAGTACAGGAAGAAAATATATCAACAACAAATCAACAACTGTTAACACATATTATACATAATCATATGACGTTTGAAAATATTACGCTCCTTACAATATATTTCAGATTTGGTCAAATCAGTACATATCAAGTAGGAATAATACACCACATAATATACCACACTATCGTATCCATGTCAATAAATTCATTTAAAGCAACATAACACATAAGTGATAGTTGATACCTCGTCTAATCCATTCAAGTTTCTTTCAGACAGAAGTGGTGGGTTTCCAATTACTCCTCGTTTTTCCTGTTTCAATATTTTTATACATATTTAAGTCCAATTTGAAGGTCAGAGGGACGCTAACACAACAAACAATTAAGAAAATAAAGCCAAATAATTATTCAAATCACTGGCAATTCATATCATGTTTTTAAAACTAAGCCAAATGTTTAACGTAAATATATATAATATAATAAAAAGATAGGCGATAGTTTCTACCTCGTCTAATTCATCCAAGGTTCTACCAGTAAAAGGTGGATTTCCAGCAAACGATCGTGTCCCCTGTTTCACAAAATGATTGTATTTTCCAGTACACATATAATAAAGGAGGGAAAATTAAACAGTACAAAAATAAAATAAAAAAAGCCAAAAGATTATATTAATCATTTGAAATTTTGATAAAACAAAATGAAACAATAGAAAAAAATAACAAAAATCTACCTGCGAATACTTAAGGGACTAGACGAAATTACAGATGATAAAATTAAGATTATTATTTTTTGTTTACCAATTTTGTTTTTGATTTCTATGTCAACTAAATACTTTTAATTTCCTCTGTTTTTTTTTATCTCTGAATATTTACATCTACGAAGTATTATTCTCTGTATTTCTTACGATAACTTATAGTTAATTCATAGCTTTCTAGAAACAGCCAGACTGAAATCTACACGCCCAGTTGATCGATTGCTCCAAATCTACAGCGGCTGAAACTGACAAGAAAATGACAGGACTGAAATTGACACGCCCTTCTCATCACTATAGTTAAACTTACAGTGACCAAAGAAAAATCATTGACTGCACGAAACAATCATGACGATGTCAGACTGAAAGTCTCAGAGGAGACGATTTGACTGTTTCTTTTAGCTAATGTACTTACGTACATTAATAGTAATTTCGTGAGTTTTACTTACTTTTCATAATCAATTTATTAATAAGTTAAAAGAAAGATGTTAATATAAAAAATAAAAATTCTTTCTTTGATGATTCATGAATCATCAAAGAAAGAATTTCAATGTTTAATTAAAGCATACCATCTCGTTTATAATAGTTTTGAAATAGATTAATGCTTTAAAGGTTTCATAGAATAGTACAAACCGGAAGGGGTCGTATATTGCTTATGCAATAATCTAAAATGCTTATTTTTTTTTCGTAGATTTTGATGCAAATTATCTTCGTGTTATAAAACACATTGCTTTTTTGTCTTTTTACCTTTTGAAGTCCGTTTAAGTTTCTCTCCGCTAGGTCTGGATTTATTATTCCTGGAATGTTAGTTAGATAAGTAGTTGTATACAGAAGGATTGATTCAAACATGCATCTATTTAAGGCAAAATTGTCTTTAAATGTCGTCAGGCGCCATGTTTACATTTAGAACAATGTGTTGCTTTATTAGTATACTTCTGCGAAATGACCAATTGATCACACCAATTTTAAAAATGATTGTTACTGGATTTGCTTCTGCAACAACAAATAATTGAAATTAGCTTATCTTTATCAAAGTAAGAGCCGATTCAACTATTATCAATACTTACAAACAATATACATATACGTGCCATGCTTTTAAACGTTTTAACGGCATTTCCCCGTAAATATCATTAATATGCTGTCATTTTGGAGTAAAATGAAATCATTTTTTTTTCAACAACAGTTCCTTTTTTGGCTTTGGGTTTACGAAGTTAATGGAAAATATGGGAACTGCAATATGTTTTTATTAAATGTTACTACGCCATACATGATTAAACGTTTATATTCTACAACACATATCTTACCCTGAGCAGGAATCAAGTTCACCAACACAGCGACATAGACAACAGCCAGTTTGAGCACGAGCGCCATCTTACCGGTATGTACGGCAGGACTGCTACCTTATTCTTTATATACGGTTTTCATCCATACCCCATCATCATAAAGCCTAGTTTAGCGTTACGAACATGTCTTCTTGAGAGCAATATAACTTTTCGACAGTTTAAAAATCAAACATGCATTGAAATCATAACACTTTGATATATAAAGCTTTTACATTATATATATAAAAATTCAGCTCATGTGCTACAGACATGTCTTCTTGAGGATGATACAAATTTACCATCCTTTTATAAACCAGTCATTCGATAAAATCATGATGCATTAAATATTTACATTAAATATAGATGAATCAATGATGCGGTGATAAGTATGGCCGTTATTTGGAAACCGGTTCAATTATCACGAGTGATTTTCTTGTGTAATTTGTCTACATATTCTAATGTTATTAAAAATATTAACCCGTTTTCAAAGTGTATACATGTATAACAATTGTATAAAAGAAAACGGACTAAGCTTGGAGAGTTGCTTTTTTAATAACATTTCTTATTTGACATAAACATGTATCTGCGCTGACAATTTGGCAAAATAGATCGTATATCCTGAAGAGAGGTATATTATTGATTAATAGTAACATTATCTGTAACATTAATTCTGATCAGCAGTTATTGAAATTTAAAATCTTTTATATTAGATGAAAAAATTTTCCGGTCATTCTGTTTTCCTTTGATACGTCTATCAATAAAAAACATTATTTTTCTTATCATTCAACAAAACATTTTCAAATCATAAAATGTGAAGTGTTATTGATAAAAAATGTTAATAATGTAAATGAAGTAGCGTGTGTGAATGCAAAACAATAACAGCAGCGATATTCAAAATGAATGAGCCTTCAGATGATATTCGGCTTAATTTAATGGATTAGAAATAAATAGAAAGTTAAAATCTGAATCGGCTGAACAAAAAACGAACGGAAAGTACATGTAGTGGCTTGTGATACTATTCTCTTTGTAGCAATTATCTTTAAAACTGTTACATAGCTGGAATATGAAACTTTAGGGGCATAACCATGCACCGATCGGGGATAGTGGACAAAAAATAGTTATGCCGACATATAATAGTATGTATGTGCGACTTTTGTAAAAATTGTGGTAACTAGATCGCCAGTGAGGTACTTAAATGATATTGCTATTTGTACACTAGATTTCTTTGCTTCACGATTCTCACCCTGATGACCAAACATCTACGTGTGTTAACTTAAAACTTATCGTTACTAAATTTAAACAGCAGTGATACAGTAAATGTGTATAGGCCTATATGTCTGTTATAATTATTCCTAAAATTGGAACAGCCTGCATTGCTGTAAATATTAATCGTTGATCGAAAACAGACACAACTATGTGAAGACGCTAAATTTTCTAAATAGTGAATGAAATGATGCGTATTATTTATTTTTCAAGGTTAAACTTTTTATTTTTTTTATATAAAGTGGTATTTTGTTTTTCTACAATCAAACAGACACAAATCTCATTTTGTTGATAGTGTTTATTTTGGAAGTTCCTGTTTTATCAAAACCCAGATAACACGACTTTCCTGACCAACATTGGCTGTGGGGTATAAGGTTTGCGTTGGCTGAAGAACGTTGGGCCAACATCGGGCTCATTTACATTTGACTCATCTAACTTGAGAATCAATGTTATTGGGAACACAGCGTTGGGCCAACATTGGGTCAATGTTGTAAAGGACTATATGCGGTATTATGCATTGTTCGCCCCCAAAATGAAAGTTTTATAGAACGCTTTCAAAATAAGGTGGAAGATTGTTGAAATCATATAGAAAATAAGTATGTTAAAGGTTATCTCCACAGTGACGTAATAATGTAGAAATGATGAAGATTGTCTTATTTTGATAAATTGATGATCTGTTTTTGACTTGGAAACATCGAGCGCAAGCTTGCTCAAGTACCATTTTCTAGTATGATGTATACTTATATGAACAAAAACGTATGTTAACAACGTACTTGTGCAGGCCTGCGCTCTATATTTCCAAATGAAAAAAAAAATAATATTTTTATTGGTTTGCAAAACTGCGGGAATTGGGTCATTTAGGTGACGTCATAGATCAACAGCAAATGAGCGAAAATGATGAAAATCAAGATATAAATGACGGGCATCCTCTGTACAATGATTTATGAGGATTTGATTCTCATACGGTACTATTTAAAAATTGGGGCAGATATTTGACCATACTGCACATAGTCCTTTACCTTCAAAGTAAGATGATACCGTGATATCGGCCCAACAATGACCCTACGTCTCTTAATTACATTTTTCATTTACTAAAAAGTATGTCGGTCAATTACAATATATTATCAATTAAAACACACATACCTTTTTAACAAAGATTATATGTTTAAGTGGTTTTTTTTATTATATTATTATTAGCTTTACCGTCTTTAGAAATAGAAACATTACTAGAAGCTAAATATATTGTAAATATTTACATGTATACTATTTATGAAAGGAAATTTGAAAAAAAAAATATGCAAGTTCAATTTTCATTCTTTTAAAGATATATTATGATAATATTAAAGATTATAAACCACCATATCTTAACCATTTAATGTATTCAAACAATGATTTTATAGATGGTATAATGTACCGACATCTGTTAATATAAAACAAATTTTTGGCTAACAATATCAATAGATTAAGTGCTCTGTATAACACAGGATTATCATAGTTACATCCAAAGATTACTGTTTGTTCATTAAAACATACACACAAATTCTTTATTTTTTTCTGTATTGTAATCCAAATGTTTCCTACATGCAGACAACCATAAAATAGATTATGTATTGACTCATTAGTTTCATGGCCAAATGAACACGTTTCAGTATCTAATATTTTAAATATAAATATATGAGAGTTTGTGCAAAGAATTCTATGTAAAATTTGGAATTGGAAATTCATAAATTTTGTGTTTATTGTCATATTATGTCGAATCATAAAATATTGTTCCCATTCGTTGTTTACAATATCTATGGACATTCTCTCTTCCCATTTGTGTTTTACGTTTACAGGGGTTTCGGCGACAGATAATGAAAATATAGGCTGAACCAGTTTTGACACCTTTTGGGCCTTTTTTTTTAATATTTCAATATTGCCATCAAATATTTCCTCTCTCAGACATTTTTTATCAATTATTTTCCAATGTTTTGGGATGGCTGATATTAACCCTTTGTAGGTTAAACAATTTGTATGAAAATGAATTTGTCTTCAAGTTTTCGAATGAAAGAAAATTACCATCGTCATTGATAAGATCATTGATAAAGAATATCCCCTTATTGATACAATAAGACTTACAATCACGTTGTTCATTAATGAATATTTCATTTTTGTGCCATAGTGGCTTGCGTATAATTGTTGATGGTGTTGTGATATGATGCTGCATAATTTTGCTCCAAGCGTGCATTACGTTTTACCAAAAAAAAATTTTAAATCTTGCATGGCAGTCGACAAGCCTTCTTTACGAAGTTGCCATATATTTGAGTACCCCACTTTTCTAGTGTATCTGCTATGAAATCTTTATCCGTCACGTGTTTACAAAGTCTATATGACGTCACAAAAATGCATCAAATATAATGTTTAACGTTGTCAATAAATGTAACACAGATTTTAACAAGAAATCACATTGACGCAAGCGTCAAATGGGCCGCAAAAAATATATTGGTGGAATGAATCATTGGTTGTTTACAGAAAAACACACCACAAAGAAGAAAATAAGAGTTGGTTATACTAATTTTTATGGTAAATTCTAATATACTTTAAGCAACTTGTTTTGAAGTTTAACATTTTACTATTATCATAAAGAATCGATTTCGTTACTGTAAGCATTTCTAACGGCAAGTGTATGATCATTGCCATAGTATGAAGTAATGGAGAACACATTGATTTGTACATTACTCTAATACAAAGTTCAACTCATCATTTGAAATTTCTCTTGGAAATTATATATTTCAAACCATTTTGGTTTTGTTTTTTTTGCATTGTATTGAATGAAAACTTAATGCATTAGTTTAATATATGATTTCAAGGGACCTCCTAATAAAATGAAAATGGATTAGTTCAAATTTTCCAGTCAATTCAAATTTTCATTTCTGTCATATTCTTGCGTAAATAATTGATATAATGATATTTTCTACCACATTTTACATGGAAATATAATAAATACACATGCAAAGTCATTTCATTTGACACGGCACATAGAAATTCAAATATATCATTTATATAAAATTGAATGACTTTCAGGTCTTTAGTATTTCAGGTCTTTAGTATGTACCGTATACCATTTTGAAAAGAATGAAGAACTCCGAAATTTTCCGAATAGATTATAGTCTCGATAAAAAGGCGCCAAATACGTCAATCTACTAAGTATGACCTACTTTTCTTTTACGAGTAAAACAAAAAATATGTGATATTTTCTAATAGGCATAAAACATATTTCTACATGCAAATTTACTTTTAATTCATAAAAATAAGCATAGTATTAATTCTACTAAAAAAGAACTATCCCGCAGAAACGCAGTAACAATATTTAAATGTGTATCAAATAACGGACCGCCTTCCGGCGGCCCGTAATAAATACTCCCGGTCAAAGTTTTTTTTTGAGATGATTCAAATAATATTGTTTTCGAACCATATTTTTGCACCGGGACGCTGCGCAGGGGAAACATGGAGTTAAAACTCACCTGAGCTGAAAGCTCAAGTTAGATTTTTCTGTTGTCCTTCTGACCGTCTGTTCGTCTATTTGTAAACTTTTCACATTTTTGACATCTTCTCCAAAACCACTTGGTTAGTTTCAACCAAACTTGGCACAATTCACACTCACCCAAAACGGATTCAGAGTTGTGAAAATTAAGGACCACACTGTTTTACAAAGGGGTATAATAAGACATTATTGAAAATGTTCGTGAAATTCTCAAAAATGATAAATTGTCATAATAAAAAGGTTTGTCATACAATACATTGACAAAATGTCATAATATAGAGGGTTGTCATATAATACATTGATAAAATGTCATAATTATAGAGGTTTGTCATACATACATTGACGACATTTCATAACATAGAGGGTTTTCATACGATACATTAACAAGATGCCATACTATAGAGGGTTGTTGTACAATACATTGACAACATTTCATAATATACTTGGTTGTGAGACAATACATAAACAAGAGGTTAAAATATAGAGGATTGTTATACAACATATTGAAAAAATATCATAATATAGAGGGCTGTCATACAATAAATCGACAAAATGTCTTAATATAGAGGGCTGTCATTCAATTCATTGTCAAGATGTTATAATATAGAAGGTTGTCATAAAATACATTGACAAGATGTCATAACGTAGAGGTTTGTCAGAAAATACACTGACCAGTCACCTCTGTTCAGCAATGTCCTGGTTTAATGTTAATGTTATCAATAGCAATATCTGCGCGGAATCCAGTATTTTCTTTGCTGCCATAAAACATTATATGTAATATACATAAAATATTTATTACATTGTTGTAATTATGGCTTCCACCATGCATTGAATAGATACCAGTGCAACATAAAACCTCTGCAACACAGTTATTCAGTTTAATAAAAAAAAGACTGAATTAAACTAAAATAATTCAAAGAAAAGTCAATAACGTAGCTTTGACACAAATAATGCTGGGGATATTTAGAAAAGGAAACCGTTTAGTTTCGTCTCCCGAATGATTAGGTTTATTAAACCCAGATATAATGCATCAATTGTAAACAAAACAAACTTCAGAAATAATAGTAAACAACATGTATACAGTTTTATTTTTAATTCGCCAGAACACTACAAAAATATTGTGTTTAATAAAAGCGATTTCAAATATCAATACAGGCAACATTACCACGATATCGGTGGCGAATTTTAATATGAGGTGAAATAAGCCTATACCGTTTTTATGTCTTTGTTTTGTTAAAAAAATCGTCATATTTTCATTGAAGTACTGCTCAATTGATCTGAAAATTACTATAATGTCTATCATCATACACATACTAACCACTACCATCGTTTGAAAGCGTACAACAATTTTAATATTACATCGGACCAAGCAGATTTTTTATCAAAACCCTAAACAGTATATATGTTATTTGCGCCCGAGTTTTTTTTTGTTCTCAAAAACTTGCAAACTGTTTTGTTATGCCTTGAAATTGCTACAGTTTTGGAATAGACTCCTTTTTAATCAACACAGTTAATCATTTGATATTTTAAATTTACTTCGTTTTAAATTCATTGAGGGCGATAGGGCGAAAATAAAACAGGAGAAAATAATTCCTTTTTGCAGTATATGCAAGATGGAAAGTAAAGAATAAATACGTTTAAATGAAATACGTATATCATTCCAACATATGACTTGTTATAGTCGGTGTTTATCAAATAATTACTGTTCACAGGAAAATATTCCCCCTCATTTTTTTTTCAGCAGGCGAATTTAGGACTGGTCAAATACCAATGTCCCATATTATCTCTCTTTCAAAACAAGTGTGTCTGGGCGAATTGAAGACGGAGCGAATCCGTTAGCAAGTGAAAAAGAGTGAAAATTACACAAGGCGAAAATAACCCTGTATACAGTAAACTTGTATACATGCACTCACATAGGTGCTGCTGTACATATAGGCTGTATATACACTCTCCAACGAGTTGTGGCCCAGGCTTGGACAGTTCGTATCTGTAGCTCCAGTCGGGGGAATCAAAGAAATAACCAACATCCGCCCCGATAATTGAGTAAAAGAAAAACAAGCAATGGTCACCTTCTACAAATTAACACAACATTATAATATTTCATAATTTACTATAAATCTGTATTTTCCTAATGTAAATGTTCATAGAATTAGCCGAAAATTTCATTTAGACACCGTATTTGTATGAAATAGTTTCCATGGTGAAACAAAATCGGAACAATTCGCTGGAACCATGTGTTTTCTTTTGCGATTGATTTCCAATTATCTGTTAGTGTTATCAAAGTCGTAACGTTGAATACAAAGAATGACAACTCTAACTTTTTTTAACAACAGACATAGTGAAGCTTATTTGGTGTAATAAAAAAAAATACTGATTATAAGGGCAGTAGCAAGTGTACTCCTAAAGTAAATCAAAGTAATGAAGTACTGACGGGAGTTAATTTTATCGATTATTATTCATTTTAAAATCAACGATATGTTATTTTTCATGAGCGGTGGTGATTTTTGCTTAGGTCCAAACACTGTATTATTTCTTGTTTGCCCGAGTAACTGCAAAGGAGAGTTGATTAAAATCAACTCATTTACAGATGCTCTGTCAGGGATGGTGTTGGCAATCAATCTGCTTTTGGCAATTAACATCACAGCCAGCGAGTGAAAATTCACATATGTATGATTTTTAAAAATGGAGGACAACTAAAATGACGGTTTAACAGAAATGTGTACTTCATGATAGCCCAAAAAATATTAGCAAAGTCACTTGCATTTATTGTGATTTTTTTTATTGTCTATTTTAGTTTATTTTAGTGCTTATTTGTTCATTTAAAAAAAATATAAAATAAATCGTTCATTAACAACACAAAATAGGTTAATAAATAAACAAACCTGTTTTATTCGTGTTATCTCTTATAACATGTGAAATGGGGTAAGCGTTGTCCCCAACACCTGACCCCTCTATATAGAGGTAGTTCTTGCCTTCCTGTGCCCCCATTGGGCCGGTATTCAGACTAGAGGTCGAGCCATGGTAATCAATGAAAAAGAAAACAAAACAATGTCTATCACGAAATTAAAGTATACAAATAAGAAACATCTTAATTTTAAAGAAGATCTCTACGAGGTCAGAATATAAAGAGGTGGCAAGTATGTGTTTGCTTCAGATGAGAGAGAGAAAGGAAGAGAACGAGAGAGAGAGGGAAAGAGAGAAAGAGAGAAAGAAAGAAAGAGAGAGAGAAAGAGAGAGTAAATTAAATGTCTATTGCTAATGGATGGAACTACTAGTAAAATGCATTGATCCATTACTATAACCAGAATGATTTAAATGATTATTGGGGTGAATTGGTGTTCCTTATTTTTTTTTTCAAGGATCAATGAGTATAACTACACTAGGTCAACACAAAACTAAGGTAAATTGATGTCATGAGACTTGTGAAGATATAATACATTGCAATAAACAGGGAAATATGAAAGATAGAAGACCGGTTAAACTAGCGATCAATTTTTGTTTGACCGGTCAAACTTGCAATCGGTGTTTGTATTAGACCGGTTAAACAAGAATCAGTTTGTTTGACTTTTATTTAGTAAAAGCAATGCAAACAAATTAAGTTATATTGTATACCCATTTTTTTTTCTTTTACGACCGGTTATATACTAGTATCCCTCAACTTTTTTTCTTCAACCCCTTGTATGCATTACAAATATGCATGTACTAGTTTTACTAGTAATAACAAACACACACCTTCTTTTTCGAATTCTTAATATATGTCTACTATGACTTCTTAGCTTCTGACATGCGTTTTTATATATTGCTATGAGTTTACGTAAATGCAAAAATCCTTAAAGATATGACATCCTTTTAACTTTTTTAAAGAACCGATGAAACAACTAGAATTTAATCAGATACTATATCACAAACAAAATATGTGTGTCTATGTTTTATGTTCACTTTTAGTAAAACGTTTCCGTTGAAAGTCATAAAAATTAAACAAAAATCTCTCTCTCTCTCTCTCTCTCTCTCTCTCTCTCTTCATCTCTCTCTCTCTCTCTGTTTTGTTTCTATAGGAACTTAATAAGAGAGAATGAGAGAGAGAGAGAGAATGAGAGAGAGATTGAGCGAAAGAGAGAAGAAGAAGGGGTTAAAAAAGACGTTATTAAAAAAAATTCAGACATTTTAATCTGATGATTAAAGTACACGTGAATTACCTTATTTGACGTGTAATGGATTAAAATGACACAGAACATATTTATGTGGTGAAAGCAATTTAATATTATAATCGTGTGATGCGTATTTTTTATTGATTGTTCAGTTTTGATAAACTGTATAAGTTAATGTTAATTTCGTGATGGATTTGATTCGGTAATGTGATTTTATTCACGTTTAAAACCTAAAAAAAAAAACCACGTTAGAATGTTAAAACAGGATATGTTTTAAAACTTAAAAATTATCTGTTCATAATATTTTAAACAATTGTTAAAGTGGCCAATTGAAATACGTCTACCCTAAACAAATTGAAAATCGATGAATTTTCAAAACTGTTGGTTGCTTTTAATAAATATGTTCCAAAACCTTGAACTATTTTGCAGACATGGGGTCCAATGGTACTTATAGATGTATCATACGGTTGGCCTGCGTGCATGTACTTTGCAATCATTAATTTAAACTTCTTTAAATATAATTACTGGTTTTACTATTGCTGGATTTTTATTTTTGCGCATATCTTACAGTAGCTTTATTCTTTTTAAAATGTTATTTATCATTCAAAACATAAACAACACATAGAATGATCTAATGCGTTTTTATCAAATATAATATGAACGAGTTGTGTGAAATACGTGTACTTTTCGGTAGGAGAATGGTAAATTACGTTTGATAATAACATTTTTTATATTAAAAAAATGTCTCACTATATTTGTGGTTAATGATATAGATATTAAAGATTGATTTATTTTTTTATACTTTATCAAACTACATTTACATTCAATTAACTTAGCTGCTTTATTATTTTTCAACAGCTACTTTTTTAGAGGGTGATATCATCTATTTTACACTGAGGATTGATTTTATCAACTGTTGGAAGTTCAAAATCACTAACATACTGAAATCGTTTTGTTTGTTTTTCCCAGCGCGTTTTTGAGCATTTATTTCCACTATGGTTGGCAATGACCCTGGGGCTATAAAACGTAGATGAAGTCACTTCTGATCTAAGTCTTATTTTTACAAGAGGACCATATAGTGGAAAAATAATGACTGAGATAAAAAAGTGAGCTCATCTTAGTTTTATGACCCCGGGGCCAGATGTTGTTCAGTCCCCTTTAACTAAGCTAACTTGAACTATGGATTCCAATCTAAGAGACCGGTCCACAGATGCATACATATGTACATGTACGTTTGATTTAATTATTAAACATATGGTTTATTTTTTTTTCATTTTTTTTTGTTATAATATTTCGATATCCTTTTATCCTCAAATATATTTTCAGATCTTATTTTATAGAGATAAAACGAAATATGGATTTTTTTGGGGATATCGCAAGTGGCTTCATTTAGACATTGGAAATGCTGATCATAAAGATATAACACAAATCACCACTCTTACATATAGTGGTCACATTATCATATGTGTCATCTAGTTGTTTCTCTTGTATGTACATCAGAGGTACCGTCTGCGGTATCAATTGCAATTATTATTTTTTCATGCTAAATACTGAAATCTGATTGGTTTAGACACAGTTGATAATCCGTTTTATTACCCTCAGCTTTAGCAACACTTAGCAACGGGTAACACAACGATTTGTGACAGTGACAGTACCAACAGATGTCTCAACTATCCAGAGTTTATCGAACTAGTGTACTTTTCCGATCTGTTGTGTTTCATCGAAACAAAAACAGACGACCTGGACATTTTGGAACTGAACAACTACATGTACGTATTGTTTGTTTTTGTGTAACAGTTTAGTCGATTTTAACCCAGTAGTAAAACTTCAGCTAGAAATAACAAAAAGAAACAATGGCTGAATGCTGGTTGTTTAATAGCAAGAACATTTGTTTTAGGAAAATGAGACGCAAATTCAGGAACCAGCGTGTTCAAATCCGAACTGCAAGAAGCACAAAGAAAAAATATAAACGTGGATTCAATAAATCTTACAAAGTTTGTTGAAATAACCTACATGTACAACGCACCATTAAAACGTTAAGAAGTTCAAATGCAAGAGAATATTGGTAATTCGTAAATGATAAAAGAAGTAACGAATATAATGATTCTATTTTAGTAGATTTATCTAACGCGGGTTAAGTATTTTTTTTCTGCAACGTCGCAACCTTCATATCCAGCATAAATCACCAAAGAAAACATTTTGTTGTTCAATTTAATTTAATAGATTTTTCATGTTTTTCTTTAACTTTCAACTGTTTAGATAGCGGACCACACTATTCTTTCCTCAGTAATCGTTATGAAAATAAATCATATATCAATGACACTGTTACTTTTGATGGAATTCTCCAGGTTGTAAAAATTATTAAAAATAACAAAAACCCCGGACCAGATATCGTCGATAACGAATATTTTAAGTCATCTACCAGTATTACATGTATACTCTTCTATGTAAAACTTTCAATTTAGTATTTATTACTGATATTACTCCCTGGGTGGTCGGTAATATAAACCACAAATATTAAAAAACAGCAGTCGTGGTTACCCACAAAATTATCGTTCAATTACTCAGTTGAGCTGTCTTGTAAATGTTTATACTGCTGCACTGTCTAGAAGATTGAATGCAGATGATGATAGTGTTGATATCAGAGTGGCTTTAGGGGAAAATACTATTGACGATATGTTTGTTCTTTTCTCAATGATTTAACTGTCTATTTTGTGCCTTCAGAGATTTTAAAGCTTTATTAGGCAAAGTGTGGAGAGTAAGGTTATGAAAAAAAAGTAATAGTTAAATATCAAATTAAAGGGAAACTGTTAAAGGATGTTGTTAATATGTGTAATGGTTGTGGATTAAGAATTTTTTGCAATAATTATTTTTCCGAATAGTGTCAGAATGATGTCCGTTAGCGAGCAAAAATATCTTCGTTTCTGTTTGCATTTATATCTTTACGATCTCGAAGATTTTCTTATTACATGCCCGAAAAGCTTTTTGTTCATTTAAAGCATAAATAAACAGTTTCCAATATTAACACATTCGTTGTAGGTCTAAAACTCGAAATTTTACTTCAACTTTCAAAATGCAAACTTTTACATAGCATTGTAAAATACATAACAATCATAGGCTCTGTAAGTTGCTTAAAGCTCAAGGAAAAATTGCATCAAACATATTGTTTACTCGTATTTAATTCTATGATTTATGGTGAACTTGCTCGATATTGACTGTGACTGAAAATGAGAATGTTGTTTTTGGATAAGGTTGTTGAAAGGTAGAGAAATTGCCATATACATTGTCTATAACTTTTTACGTAGCCTAAACAAAACAGCAATTATAACTTCTAATGGGTTTGATGTATACAAAATATTTTACATGAAAGTAGACTATGTTTGCTGTGTGTAAGCTATGTTTGGTTGACGCATAATATATTAAATGAAAAATGGATTGTAAATGTTGTTAAACAAACATTGATTGATAATTTTTAACAATAATTGGTCTCTGATTGTAACGCATCTAGAAAAGGATTGAGCTATAATTTGTTCACCAATAATACTTTTGTACCGAGCAATTACATAAAATCTAGTGTTTCTGGGAATAAATTCACTACATAACTTAGATTTAAAACAAGCAATCACCAACTGCTGATTCACACAGACAGATAAAACAATATACATAGAAATGAACGATTTTATAATTTATATTAAAATAACATTGACGATAATAACATGGTATGAGCTTTGTTAACATAACAAAAAAAAAATATGAGCTTTGAGTCTCGTTAAGAACACGACGACTGATACTCAAATATTGAATTACTATTAGAAATACCTAACTGAAGCATTGTAATTAATAAAACGGGAAACCATCGACAGAAATCATGACGATGTCCTTTTTAACCTTATTCAATGTTGTGTGCATGCTGGGCATTAAGTGTGTTTTAAATATCATTTGTTTTCATGTTGCCTCGCTAAAAAAACAAGTTTTGGTGTTCTTATTTACTTTGTGCCAGGTGAAAATCTTTTTTTTTCTTCTCCCAATTGAGTTTTAAAATATTCAACGATTATCAACATAAAATATCTATAAATATAAAACATATTTATTTACATTTAATGGCACAAGTTAGAGAGTCGTGACTGAAACTTTCAACAGACTGGTTTTAGGACAAATTGTGAACTAGTTGATGTAAACAAATTTCACAAGGATAAAACAAAAATATTACAGGCCAACCAGAAAGTGGAATTTATGGATATTTAGGGCACTTTTCTAAATAGGTAAATATTAGAGCGAGATGTATTTATTTTAAGCTTGAAGGAGTCGAAATTCAAAGAAGCAAACATCAGATTATAGAAGGTAGTTATATATCCATACTTTTAATTTAGTGAAATTAAAAAAAAATATGACTTCAGCTCCAATCATATGTCATATGTTAATTAACTAGGTTTAAATCTGATCTCCCCTCTATAAGAGGTAATTTTAGTATATGCGTTGGTGGTTTTGCCTTTTTGACTACATATATAAACACTTGGTTAAAAGGTTAACAGCTTAATTTAAGAAACAAAGAAATGGTCAAAATTTACGATAATTTTAGAATACGTTGACTTTAAGATGTTATAATAATAAAGTTAATAAATTTGATTTGATTTTTCTAATGATGAATTAAAGATATACAACGTATATCAATATTGATATTAGCAAGGTAGTTAAAACGAAGGAGGGGGGGGGGGTTAATTATTGGAAAGAACCAACAAAGGTTGGTCTGAAAGATTTACTCGAAATCAGTCAATAGTACTTGTTTCCTTAGAAATTAATGTGGCTAAAATTGCTTGCTTTCTACTTCGTCATGAACTTTTACTCTACACAAGTTTAACTAGCATGTAGAATTGTAAAATTTATGTAAAAAAAGACAACAAAGGCAGATATAATGAAATTGAAATAATGATTTCCACAATTATTGGTATTTATTTAAAAATGAGAAATATATCAATGAAACAAACTTTATGTGTACATTGTATATTTTTTGCTAAGATATGTTAACGATATAACAAATACACATAAACCATTTGAATTTTCTTCTTAATTTTGCTCTTTTAGTTTTGTAACTTTTATAAAAAAAAAAAATTGGTTTAAAATATATAATTGAATGTTCAAACCTTAATTTTCATTAAATATCTTAATGATATATAGACTACCTACAAAAAGCATGGTAACATATCATTTTTCATGTTTTTTTAATAATGTGTATGCAGAATACGTTTCAACAAGCGAATAAATTTAAATCTAAACAAAAGGCAGTTTGCTTTGAATCTTAATTTTGTTTAGGTTCTCTGTATCCTAAATTTTACTACATCCATCTATTAATCATCTTGTAATGGCTTCTGTTCGTCTGATGACGGATATCCCAATGGTAGAGTCTGCAATATCAGACTGGATAAGGAACGTGAAAAATGTTCTATTCAGAACAAAAGTATTCTATTCATTTAACTTTCCAGCTTCCGATCACGTCCTTGTAATAGTAATGTATTATCTTAAAGACATTCCGGCACCTGAATGACTCTTGTGTGTCCCTTAAACAATATATTATTACTTATGAGGTTAGTTACTGACTCACTACGGAAATATATTGGGTTGATCAATCTCATAGATGACGAGGCGAAGCCGAGCCGACTATGATATTGATTAACCCAATATATTAACGTAGTGAGTCAGTAACTAACCTATTAAGTGTTTTGTTTTCCCGAGGACTATCAAGAGACGTATTTATTAACAAATAGCGATGATCTACGCAAAGCCATGTACAAGATGCCTAACACCTCGTCCAATTTAATTCATTTAAACTCTTCAAATTTTTCAATCTCACCTTTCAAATACTCTTTAAAAATCTTTGCTTCACCTATGTTCGCTTACAATGTTTTGTTGCTATTCAATTTAAAAAATAATTCTCCATTTCCTCAGCTCTGCAGAGATTTGAGTAAATTTCGACGCTGCCATTTTGTTCTGCTCCAGACAAAACAATGTGACGTCAATGTTCTAAGGGCAACTACTCTAATTTTAAAGAATTCAAAGGGCAACTACTCCAAATACTTTAAGAACTTACAGCATGCGGTTTATGTATTAAATACTTTGAAATGTCGAAATGAGTAAGGGAAGCGCCGGCTAATGACGGCCATATTGCCTCATATTATTTCTCACCGAACAAATATAGAGATATATGAGGCAATCACATGCTATGTCTAAACCAATGAAAGTGTGACATTTCAGTCCAAGGGAAAACAATATTACTTATTAGGTTAGGCACTGATTCACTATGGAAATATTTTTGGTTGATCAATCTCATAGATGGCGAGGTGAATCGGTAGTAAACAATATATAAAGTCTTGGTGTATTATTGGTTGGTATGCTTACACGGTAAGCGAGAGGACTTGAATTTGAATATCGTTTGAGACTCTGACTTTTACACACCTGATGTAAACATTCAACTGAACACTTATCACCAAAGAAAACAAACTCCATCCCCACCCCCCACCCCCCAAAAAAAAAATCTAAAAAAAAAAAAAATTGGCACGATCATTATGAAATCTGACCTTTTGATAGTTTGTAAAATTTAAAAAAAAATTGATTATAGATTTTTCTGTTTTAAAAAAATATGTTTTATCATAGCTCTTTTTTTCACTGACATGTTTAATATCTTTATTTTTCTCCACTTACATCTGTTTCATTAATTACAATTCTTTTCATTGACACTCTTTTTTTTCTTGAAACAGCCAAACTTTCTTTATAATATGTCCATTTTTATCATTTCACATCTCAAATAATTTTTTTTTACATTGTCTTGTTTGTTGATTTATCGCATTTATGGCAAATTCAGTACAATTCAAATCATTTTTTTTTGGTCAAATTTTAGTCTGTTGGCTGAATAACTGATTTTGACCCTGTGTTTCTTTATTTTACTGTATCGGTTTTTAGACATCATTGCCAAGAGAGGTTTATAGTGGAGACACCGCGCTAGATAAAGAAAATTGAGTTATACTCCGCACTGAAAAACGGTGCGGAAGTTTGTGGTTTTTTTTAGGTGGATGGACCCGACTTAAACACTGCATTTTTGGTTTTATTTTGTAATTGATGTTTACCCGTACTTTCTCTGTATTTTTAGCATTGCAATGATAAAAGCGAATTCATAACATGAAAGTAAGATTTTGTAAGTAAAAAACTAAAAAAGATAAGTTTTGTTTTGTGTTTTATTTGTTTTTATTTGTGCCTAAGTTTACTAACATGTACATATAATGTGCTGATATAGCTCCTTAAGACTTATTTGTTTGCAAATAACGTAGAGAAAATTCGAATCCTCGATAGCAATCAGACTAAAATCGTCTTAAAAATTGTTTACAACGTTGAAAAAAAAAGAATTGTTATACGTGAAATTGATGCACTACAGATTGGAAACTTTCAAAAAGTTTATCTATTCTCATAAGTGCTTAGAAGATGACAGTTACCCACTCCCTCTTCAAGGTTAAAAAAAATTTGCATTTTAAATTAAAGGGTACTTCTGCTTTTCGGACTGAAACGATTCATGCCACTCTCAATATTTTTTTTTTATTATTATGGGCGTTCTTTTCAAGTGCAAACTTAATTATAGATATCCATGTAGTTCGCAGAGTTTATTACCCGGGAAAAAGTAAGTTTTGAAATGTTAAAAGTTTCTATCTTTGGTGGATAGTTAAGGGTATTGACTCCCTTGTTTAAAAATAGTAATTTCAAATGTTTTAAGGAGGCCGACTTTTCTTTTCATTGGGCATGTTTTTGCGCATTCTAGTTTAATACAGTGGATTATATTCTTATGAAATTTTTCCGATGTCATTTATAAAATTCAACACAATCAACAAAATACAGATAATATATTTAAAATAAAAAAAAAATTGAACGATTTTTTCGCTGAGAGGTAGGGGGGAGCAAAATGAATATAGGATGTGCGTCTTTAGAAATCTTCTCAAGAACCACTGCACCAGAAATACAAATGATAAAAAGCAAGTTTATATAGTGAAGATTCTAAATTGTAAAAACCATGACCCCTGGATTAAAACTGGGGCCCCAGGCGGGGATCAAAATTGAACATAAAAATACGTAGGAAAACTGTTTAAAATCTTCTTCTCAAGAGCCACTGCACCATAAATGCCAATATTTAAAAAAAAAATGTATATAGAGTGAAAATTTGAAATTGTAAAAATCGTAGCCTTTCGACCAAAACTGGGATCCCAAGGAATTCAAAGTCGAACATAGAATCACGTAGAACAATTGTTTAAGGATGACGTTTACTCAGAATGAAAAATAAATTCCACTGATGATAATGGAAAACCAACTATTGTGTGTTATAGACCTTACATGGTAGTGTTATTATTTACTTTTCAAAAAAGTAGGTCAAAGACCTACCCTTTGAGCTAATGGCATAAAATAATTTTTTGAAAATTTAAGATAAATCCATTAATTTTTTACACTATCATTGAGATTTTCTTAATTGTGAAAATAATACAAATTGCTTAACTCTTTAACAAATGCAATACAGTTTAGGAATAGTAGTGATATTAAATGGATACAATGCATTAAGTTTTCATTCCCAATTTTTATAGATATTCTAGTCCGAATTTCCTCTATCAGTTTTCAAATTACTACCCATTTTTGATTCAATATAACAAAAAAATTGGATGATGATAATGTTAAATCATTTATAGTATTAAACTAAGTAAATTTACTTTTCTCTGCTGGCATAAAATTTATACGAGGTCAATGATTAAAATTTGGAGATATGGTGTCTTTTATCAGTTTTTAGCATTTTTCAATATTTTTGTACTGTGTGCCATACGATTATCTAAACTAAAAAAGCAAGATAAAACCAACAGAAAATATGCAAAATTATGTTGACTAACAAATGAAATCTAAACATTCAATATTATGGTACTACCAAAAATATTTCATTGGAAATAAAATCTGAAAAATTTAGTCAGAATCTCCTCATTTTTGCTAAAAGTCAAACTTTCTCAGAGCCTTATTCCATTATTTAGTAAACATATCGATTGTTTTGTATATAATAATTCATTTCATAAATACTTTTTGTATCTAAAACAAATTTTACTAATTAAATTGAACATTTTTCGATCCGGATTTGAGAACTCAAACCCTGAGTAAACAACGTCTTTAAAAATCTTCGCAAGAACCACTGCACCAGAAATGCGAATATTTACACAGGGCGGGGTTCAAAGTTGACATTTGAAATACGTAGGAGAAATGTTTAAAAACCTACTTTCCAAGAACCACTCCACCAGGAATGCCAATATTTACAAAAAATCTAAATTGTAAAACTCGTGACCCCTTGATCAAAACTTAGGCCCAAGCTGGGGTTCAAATTTGAACGAAGAAATACGTTGGAAAATTGTTTGAAAAGCTTCTTCTCAAGAACCACTGCACCAGAAATGCCAAAATTTTCATAAAAAGTTTGTTTATAAAGTGAAGCTTCTAAATTATAAAAATTGTGACCCCTCGATTAAAACTTTGGCTCAGGCAGGGTTCAGAGTTGAACATTGAAATACGTAGGAGAGTTGTTTGAAAATCTTCTTCTCTAGTCCCACTGCACAAAAAATGCCACAATTTACACAAAAGCTTGTAAATATAGTGAAGATTCTAAATCGTAAGAATCGTGAATCCTGGACCAAACCTGGGGCCCCAGGTGGGGTTGAAAGTTCAACATAGACGTATATAGGGATCTTTGTGTAAAACTACAAGGTAACAGTTTATGATATTACTATGCAAGGGTCTTTAAATAGTGTAGATTTTAAATTTTAAAATCCGTGACCCCCGAACCAACACTGGGGCCCCTTAAGGGGTTTAAAGTTTAACATAGAAGTATATAGGGAAAGTGTAAGAACTACAATGCTACAGTTTGTGATATTATTATTTACATGTAGGCATCCTCAAATTGTTAAGATTCTAAATTGTGGAAGCCTTGACCCCCATACTAATACTGGGGCCCTATGAGGGGTTTAAAGTTTAACATAGAAGCAAATAGGACTAATGTTTAAGAATCTTCTTCTCGAGAACAACAATGCTATAGGTTGTAAGATTACTATGCATGCGACCTTGAATAATGTAGATTCAATCTTTTTTAAAATAGTTACACCTGGAATAATACTGGGGTATAAGCGAGTGTTTCTGAACCAAAGTTAGATTTGAAAGATGTAATCAAAATCAATCATTTTTACCTGTTTCCATTGTTTATAATGTTCTGATGGGTCCACTTCGATCTTTCCACTTTTGCCTTTAGGGCGAAGTTGCGAGAGTGCTAAGTTGCGAAGGCGAAAGTGCAAAGATGCAAAGGCAAAAGTGCGAAGCTGCGAAGGCGAAGGAGCGATACTACTATCGGTCCTTTGCCTTCTCAACTTCACAATCGCCTTCCACGTTCGCACTTTTGCCTTCGACTTTTTATGTATGTTGGAGGTTGCTATCGTTTAAAAATAATTTTAGCTCTATTAAATGACATTTGGAGCAGATGGCCAACTTTGGTGATTTTTTTTCACAGCTTGCGCAAATTCATAATATTTTTTAGTGAAGGTAGTCCAAAATATAATTGTATTTGCTTTGGGGGATAGGGCTGAGGCATATCTTTGGTAATTTTAATACATGAAATTAAAATATGACAAAAATATTAAATTGTCTAGGGGGAGGGGGTTCGTGCGCCCTTACCTCTTTACTGGGGGGGGGGGGAGCCCGGACCCCCTCTCCGTCTCTAGATCCATGCATGATATTGGAATATTGGTGTTTGAACCACGGTAAACAGGCAGCTGCATGTAATAGGAGTCTAAAAGTGCATGTGTAGAATTGTTGGCGGACATAATATTTTTTTTGATTAGGCATAACCAGCACTGGTTCATAGTAAGCTCGTTGACCTAATGGCTGCTTAGCAGTCGTATAATAAAGTGAGCTATTAATTAACATTTATAGTAAACACGATGGCCTAGCGTATTTTTTATATCTTAAATTAATCGGCAAACCTTGGGCAAGTACGATGCCTGCATCACATTCTGTGTAATCGACCGAGATTTGCAGAATGCAATCGAAAAGGCGAAGGCAAAAGTGCGAAGCTTCGCCGTCGCATCTTCGCACTTTTGCCTTTGCAACTTCGCAATCTCGCATCTTCAACCTAAAAATGAAAGTGCGAGAGTCAAAGTGGAACAGTCGAAACACCATATTTTTTCCTATTATTTCCTTTTATTATTTTTATTTTTCCTATAGAGTTGTACAAACGATGTAAATGCCTGCAGTTGCTTGATTTTTTACGTTTGTCATAGACTTTTACCTACTCAAACTGAAAAAAAATATGTAGATTCGTAACATTTATGCAAACAAAAAATAAGAAGAAAACAAGGAAAAAATTTTCAAAACCAAAATTAAGAAGTAATTTTGGATAAGAGCCAACAACTTACTTAAATCAAACATATTGTATTTATCTTTTCTACTAGTGTGGGCTTTTATTACCCATTTGTAAAGAAGCTAACAATCGAAACATGAGTGCAAAATCCCATTTCAATCATAGGTGAGGATGTATAAGGTTAAGCATTTTGTAACACCTCATAATATACAGAGAGACACACACAAAAACTGTTTAAAACGCTACTTATAAGTGATTACAGAAATGGCCAGTACAAATCTGTTGATCTTAGTTGGGCTCATGGTAAGTTGAGTTTTATTTGTTTTAAAATTCATAATGAATTATGAATTCACGTTTTTTTTAATTTATTTTTATTTAGTAAATTAATACATAGAATTTTAATTTATATGTTATTTGTATGCAGAATGAATTTTAGTGTTGAAGTTAATTAAATGTTGTCATCAAAAGTCATTAAATTATTTAGGGAAAATTAATCATGTTTTATGAAAGTCTTGCAAGGGGCGTTAGTATTAATTGGTTTGGGTGAACCCAGCTTTGTCTTCTACATGCAACATTTGTTCGCCAAAAAAAAAAAAAAAAAAAAAAAACATTATCTGAAGAAAACGGGTTTTTCCCATAGGTTTCAGTTTGTTAATATAACACTGAAGAACACAGACAATTTATCTATATTTGGATTATAAAAATATTGGCTTTTGTTGCAGTTTACTGTTATTTTCCCTTGTGAAGCTTTGAAGTGTTTGTTAGTCTTCTTCATTTTAACGATGATATTTATAATGAAATGTATTTCAAATAAAACAATCTATTTATCAGTTAAATTCACTTGATCTGTGTTTACTATGTATTTTTGTTGTGATATTTCAAAATCAAAACACATATATCGCAAAACTCTTAAGTATTTTTGTTGGCTAATGTACAAAAGTTTTGTTTTGAATATCGGTAAAATAGATTTATGTTATTTTTATTACCTTTTTATCAACTTTTAAATACTCTTAAGATAAAATACTAACATATGAAGGAATGATGTCTCTTTTTGAAACAAAAGATTATTTTCGTTTTGTTTTAGTATATATATATATATATATAGTTATATATTTTATATATATATATATATATATATATATATATATATATATATATATATATATATATATATATATATATATATATATATATATATTAAATTAGGCATATACTGTAGTTTAAAATATATGTCCATAAAAGAGCCAATCATATGTGTTCTTTTAAGTTAAAACTTGATTTCAATTTTACTTAGATTACCTGTATCGTCCACTTCACCACTTCGACGCCGCCAGCATTCTGTGATGGCGCATGTACGTCTAATGACGATTGCCAAAATGGTAGAGTCTGTAATATGGGACTGGACGGCACAGCTGGGACATGTTGTCTAAATCAGAAAAGAGGTATGTATCCTTTCCCCTTCAATATTTCATTATTCTTACGTTCAAGTCACCTCAAAATTATTTCTATATCTACAATATATTCAAAGCTTACTGCTGTGGAATGGTTAACTTGTGTGTTTAATCGATGATACATTTTGACTCAGTTTATTCGTGGTGAGAAAGAAGACACTGTACTATAGAAACCTAGAATTGTAATCCCGGTTATAACTTGACTGAAATATGTCGGAAGTTGTTTAATTATACACCTTATTTAATGTTTTATATTATTATACGCCTTTCAGTTCACTGCTAAATTTGATTGATATGCTATTTTTTAATCATCAATTTGTTATTATTGCCATTTTGACAATCAAATTGATATAGTATGTGCTTTTTCATCAATCGTTTTCTTCTATTTTCTTCATTGTTATTTTTGTTATTTTAGTTAAAATTGCTAAGAGGAGAAGATGGTGGAGTTTTCGATTTTAAAATAAGCTGCATCAAAGTCCACTGCAACTTAGAAGAATTACTTTTTCAACGCACACATTACATAATATGATGAAGAAAAAATCCTGATAAACCTCGTGCATAATCATCATCTTAAATGCAATTTTTTTCTTTCTCTCTCTTTTTTCTGGGTTTTAGTTTGTATAATTTTTTTTTTACTTGTACGGATTTTGTTTTGAAATATCAAAACTGTTATTATTATTCTTTTTTTTTTTTGCATTCACATTGTAGTTTGTATAATTTGATGTTTATGGTATCATTCCAACGTACATTCTTTTTATAAAATCACACACACACACAAAACCCCCCCAAAAAACCAAAAAAAAAAAAAAACAAACACAGAAATCTATATTCCTATCATATATTTGTTATCTTAATATATTTGATACATGGGTTTTGTTTCCTTGAATTTTTATCTTTGCCTTTATATGAGAGTATTACAAAGATGTTTTATTTATCTCTACTTTCTTAAAAATGAAAAAAAAGCGTGAAATAATTGACAAATTGACAGATATATTAGAAATAACATGTGAACAATAAATATAAAATAAAAAAAAAACTTATGTCACTATTACTTATATAAGCTACATTGACGTAATATAAACGTGATTTATTTAAACAAAATCATCATGAATAAAAATGAAAATAAACTTAAAAACAAATCATTTCTACGAACTTTTTTCCTAAAAGTGGATGCATAAATTATATCCATAATTAAACTTTGGTATAACTTAACAATTAAATTAAATATCAAAAAGATGTTTGTTGAAAGTATAGGATTTAGTTTCGAAATGTAACACAATAGGAGTTAGCAATATTTAAAACTTTGATAACAAATTAATTGACGTATTTTGGGTAGGATCTTACAAACATTTTAAACTATTGCGTATTATTCAAAAACTGTATTTAATGATATGAATAAAAAATGATTCTTTTCATTCCCAAAGTAAAAGGTGTTTTTAAAGTTGAATTGTATATTTGCTTATTTCCTACATGCAAGATGGTAAAAAAAAAAAATAACGGTGCGAATTTATTAAATTGTATTTTTCAATACGTAGATAAAAGCTTTGAATAAAAACCAAGTATATAATATTTAGATTGAGTGAATGTTAACATTCGTTTGGGCAATGATGCCACTATTTTTCCCTCCACTGTAGTATTATAAAACCAAGTAAGAAAGTAACAATCATTACAAAATGTGAAATATCTAAACATTCCGGTGTTTTGTTTATCTAAAGAATCTGATGCATTTTCAAAGCTATGAAAATATAGGTTTACATACATATTATCTTTTATATAATTTTAGAACATGTATACGCCATATTTTGTAAGCAATACTCAAAATACCTTTTCATTTGAGGAAGAAATGCTTTTCGATATTCATACGAACAGAAAGCCTATTGCCCTTATTATTCACACAAATAACAGGTCTTGTTATCTTATTATTGTCATTCTTTAAAATATAAAACAGTTTTAAAGAATGTATAACGGAGTGCAGATAAGACAATATATCGCTTTAATGTGCATATGAAGTGATAATTGATATGACGTCAAAATTATGCCCCGCCTCCGCATTACATATACATGACAATATACTGAAAAGAACAGTTATAGCAAGAACTACGCTTGATTTAATACTTATTACTTAATGGCAAAACCTATAACCACAATTCTCTCAAACGTGTTTCTTTTAATTGACAACAAAGAAACTATACAAAGATTTTCTCTTTTCGAGAAAAATAAGGAATTAACTAAGAAGTCATACAATAAACACATTGACATTAAATTATATATTAAAAAGCTGAAATTGTTGAGTATGCATGCATACAAGTAAAGTTTGAATGTTGTTAAGGACAATTTCATCAACATTAATCTTTCAGAATGTCCTTAATCCTCTTGAAGTAGCAACAAATAAACCAAGTATAATTGTTTTTATATTAATAATTTTGTTTAAGAATTGAAGGAGGAGGGTCATTTCGGTAAAAAAAAAGTATGACATAATTTATTTTTTGATAAATAGATATGCACCCCCTTAAAGACACAATCTCTAAAAAATCTAATCTTATAAACTCACATTGTAAAATGGCTTGGCCCCTGACCCCCTGCTAAGAAATTTTTTTTTTTGCCCCCATCTCAAACACCCCTGAAAACTATTTCTATAAATTGGCACAGTATTTTAGAATATGTCGTGATTCCAGTCATACGGCACATATAATGCACCTGAAAACAAATATTCTTACATCAAAATATAAATTCGACTTTATATTTTTTTTTAGTGACATAGGGGTTATTCTTTAATATTATGAGAAAAATTAATAACATCAGTTGCCTGTGTGAAGAGGGGCTTCATTCATCCCAACCAACCCCTCAAATAAGGTTGTACAATTAGCTCTTATATATTTTTCTTTTTTCCCCAAACAAATAAGAAATAACTAACTCCACGCATGCAGTAACATGCGATTCAACGTAACCACCGTGTCTGCTAAAAAAGTTAAACAGAAACTCTTTGAATAAATAACCATTTGCATAATATACTTATGGAACCAAAAATTTCGATTATTTGGAAGAGTTATCGATTAAAGAGGTTTATCCCATTTTGAAATCACTTGTGCGTTTGAAATGTGTATTGATTTGAGAGACCTTCTTTATTACATGTATGTATGATTTTCTTGTTCCCGAAAACTGATGCTCATGTGTTGAGAGATGAAGGATTAATTTGTAATTTCAATCTAAATGTACAAGCGTGCGCTATTTTTGTAACCAGTAGCCACTTTTTTAAAGAACATTGCATTATAAACGAACTTTACAACAGAATTTGCATTGATTTTTATGGTGTATAGATAATTAATTACCAATATTTCCCTACGTTTGCCTTAAAATGGAATGTGAAAAAAGTTTGTAAAATAAGTACAAATATAAAGTGTAAATCATTTACGGATTTAATATTTTTAACGTTCTATAATGACATTCATTATACCAGTGATTATAAGTATACTCTAGTCCTCAAAGATTAAAAAAAAGAAAATAAATGAACTCGCTCCGGGACACCATTGTAGATGCGCATCAATATTGTTTTATAACCCCCTGAAAACCTTTTTAAAAATCAAGAATCGTCAATTTATCCAAAAGGGGTGTACCTTTTAGACAGGAGATGGTATTATTTCAATCTGTGAAGAAGAAATTTATATACAGCCAACTTGTTTTAAAAACGTGAACACGCCCTATCGTTTAGCATCGTATCATTATAATCAGAAGTTCAAGAATTAACTGATGCATTATTTAAAGTTCTGACAGCGTTGACCTAATAAACCATAAAACCCTTTAAATTTATATTTAAATGGAATTCCATCATGAACGTATGCCTTTATGCGTTCCACATCCCAAACACAAAAAAAATAATTTATGTAGATGGCTTAACCGAAGCAAGTAATTCATTTTTACGTTATGGTTGCAGTGATTAAGTTCTTTTGTCGGGTTTTACTTAAAGCAAAGAATGATATGAACTTGAGTAATAAAAGAGCAGAGTTTTTATTAATAAAGTCGACAAAATGGAACAACGCCCGGTACATTGAACTTACAAATAACGATATCTAGTCATCAAGTACCAGTATGAGAAAAAAAAAACTAAGGAAAAGGCTAAACAGTTATTATCATTCAAATTTTAGATCACGTGGTTTTATTTGACCTTTTCAGTTTCACAGTAAAAATCGTACCTCGTGTATATAGTCTATTTCACAGTATCTAGGTTCTTGTAGTCAAATATAAAATCTAGAGATTTATTGATTTTAAACTTTATCTTCATTAATCGGTGAATAAAATGTGTTCTAAAAATAAATGAGACTATACAAAAATCAGTTTTTGTCTGCTGTTGCAACAACTAACATGCTTAAAAGAGATCCCTCCTGAGAATTAATTTTCGATCCGCCTCTGACCTAGTAATAACATCAATAGTGAAACAGACTTTACCATTTTATGCAGATTGTTCCTTGAAAATGGCTTGATATACTAAGTTTTAATGCAAATCAGACACCAATTATTTTTTTTTAAAACATGGTATTGTACACCACCAGCATCAAACATGGCTAATATTTTTTTAAGCAACCCGATGTTTATATTTTCAACCACTCTACACGTGGTTGAACTCGAGCGATAACTCTGTTCTGAATATTATCGTTTAATATAAACAACTGCTAGATGGTGAAATAAGACATACATCTTAAAAGCTTTTCCCGTTTTAACATAAGTCAAAGTAGGATATGATATGAAAAACGACCAATACTTACGTATTTTGAGAATATTATCCGAACACTTATACTTCCGCTCGAAATTTCACAGGAACTGAACAAATCTCGGTGAAGTCTCGTAAACTTTCATTCGAGCACCTCTGGATTTATTACGTACTTAGCAACGATAAAAAAAATATTCCGAACACATTTGCAGGGGTGATATGGAGCTGAATTGTGTACAAGCGTCACAAGTAAAAGAATAAGCTAAGGCATTTGCTGACGGGTATTTAGATAGAATACTTTTCAATTCATTTTAAATCAAATGTATTTATTACATAATCAAAAGGTCTTTAAATGCTTTAGTGTAAGATAAAATAAATGTAAGAGTAGCATTATTTGATTCGAAAAGGACGCACAGTTTCAAATTAATCAACGAGTACGAGATTATCGCCGACTAAAGTCCCCGATTGATCGATATAACCAATCGAGTAAAGATGACATCCTTAGTATCAATACTGCGGATCTGAACACTGAATATAATAATGGCGTTTAATCCAACCACATTTTCATCTAAATAGATTTGTTAGAGTGACCTATCATCGATATTTTATTTTTTTTTTTTTCATTTCAGGAGTGATCTTGATTTTATAGGAAAAATACTTTGGCTTTCATCTAGATATTTGTATAAAGCTCCAAAGGAATAATTATTACCAGTTGACAGAAACGCTGAAATTTCGTAGATAATTCATCAAAATAAATTATACATTTCACACCTTGAAAAAATTGCTTTGATGATATCAATTTTTTTCCATAATTTTTTTTTTCAGATCAAATGTGTATACCTTTACAGAATGAATCTAAATTTAATGATAATGAACGAATCTATGATATTTGTACGGTTATCTTAATCTCCACAACAGCCATGTCTCCGTGACTTATTTACACAGCAAGAAGGTGTAGAGTCAGTCAATAAAATCCAAATCACAGATTACGAATCCGAATTGTAGGACATGATGGCCTACTGAAATTGATGTTTGGACATGGTATTTTTCAATTTGTTGATGTTTACGACGTCGACAGTTTCATTTTTCTTGTGTGACAGCAATCGTGACTGGGTCAGTAATTTTAAAAAAAGTTACCATGTTCAATAAATCCAAAACATCCCGAAGAGCTTAGTAATAAATCTGATCGATCAAATTATGCACATCAGCAACTCCTTCATTGTGCCCACGCTCTTGAAATAGTTTCTCAAATAAGCAGAAAAATATTTGATTATGATAGAAAGCATGGCGGATAAGAAGTATACATATATATGAAATAGGCGAAAAAATGTGAAATTTTAGATAAAAATTGAATTTTCAAAAATTTCTTTCAGTAAACATAAACAAAAGCCCCAGGTGGATTCGAACTCATGACCTGCGGTTCACAAGACTGATACTTTTTTTTTTTTTTTTTTTTATCTAAGTCTGATACTTCAACCACTGAGCTATGACGATTTACATCTGAATCTATTGATACAAACAGTTTAACAAAACATTTTAATAGCCATCTTGTGACGTAGTGTCTTAAAAAGTATAAGTCTCGGTGTAGTGAAGTACCTTAAAGATATGACTACGAAATTTTTTGGATATGTAGACCATAGTTTGAAGTTGTGCACTATCAATTTTGTTTGATGCCAGTAGCGCCATTTCTTGGTGCTAGTCTAGTCACGAAAATTTGGTACACATTTTGAATCAAATTTGTTGTACGTTTTGATCGGTATCTTTTTATCAGTTGATATTTTGTTTAAACGTATATAACAAAAGTGGTAAAGAAAGGAGAGTTCTTTCCAACAATATCAATAAAAAGAGGCTGGCCCCTTTATTTAGAGGACAGGCGACTCGTAATGTCAATTACAAATAACTTATAAACAGTTAAGAATTTGTTATGCATTGTTGAAGCAAAGTTATTAATCGTAACAATATCTATCAGGTAAAATTATTGCCTCGCCCATTTATTATGTAATTAGGGATTTTAAGGGCCAAAGTACTTAAACTTTGACGCAATATATCTAGAGATGGAGACATATTTTGTTAAGCATTGTAGAAGAGAAAATGTCTGTATTGATGATTTTAATAGATTCCACTATCCAAAACTTAAATATATGTTCCCATTAATCTAGTGGGCTGGCCCTTAAAGTATTCAAACATTTGTATCTCAAAAATGAACGACAATTTTTGATAGGTGTAACAGCAAAAAATGTTATTATTCGTGAGACTTTTTAAATGAACTCAAGAAAAAGGTGCTGGTCCCTTCAATTAGGGACCAAGAGGCTCGTAAAGTCTTTTAAACATACCTTAAAAACGATATCGATTTTGTAATGCATAATAAAAATAAATTCGTTGATCGTAGCAAGATCAGTTTGTAAAACTCATTGTCACACTAATTTACGGCGTAAATAGGGATTTTGGCGGACTAAAATCTTTAATGTGCTGTATGTGAAAAATTAAAACTTTTTGTTAAGCATTTAAAGGATATTGACAATCGTATGCATTATCTAAAAGGGAGTGTTGAGGGGGAATTCTGAAATATCATTGCAATTTTAATATATCGTTTAAAAATTGAACGGAAGACCTACTCATTACTAATAACGAGATCGTATCTAGTTGTTATTGTTTTGTTTCTCACCGATTTTGTGCTCGTAATGAGATCGTATCTGGTTATTATTTTTTCCCCCACAAATTTTGTGCACGCGATTTCTCGAAAACTATTCAACCGATATAGGCCATTTTTTTTCACAGATGAAGAAACTTATTATTATCTTCATACACTTGTGATATTTTTAAAGTCACATCCGGTACCGACGTATCGGCTGTTTTGTACAAATTATTTGAGATATGACAATGACATTTTCAGGATGTGTAGACAATAGATTGAAATTGGGCCCTAATAGATTTTATGTCAGTGGCGCTTATAAATTATTATTTATTCTTGTTTTATTTATTTCACATGAAATAAATATATCAGCATAAAATCGTGTATATGTAAACTATACAATTTTAAAGAAGCAAACTTATTCTACTTCCGCTAAGATATATCAAATATCTTATGTGGCCTTCCTTTTTACTAATTTGATACCTGCGAGATTTTAGTAACTGTAAGTGATTGACACAAAACTTTTCTAAATGGTGTACAATTGATTGAATATATGTTTAACAGGTTATATTTTGTTAAACCTCACGTCCAGTACTAACCGGAAGGGTTCTAACAATTCACGTTCTTAACAAATTGAACAGACTTTCTTGGGTGTGATAATGATATACACGAAGCAAATGTACATGAAATACCAGTTTTTATGTTCATTATTTACATTTACTTCCGTTCGTCCGCTTCCGGTACCGAGACAAAAATACTAGTTTCAACAAGATTTCAGATTTGGTGGACAGTATCGATATTTCATCGTATCATATAAAACAAATCGGACGGAAGACCCACTCGTTACTCGTAACGAGAACCTAGTTATTATTTATAATTATGATAAGTGGTAAATACGGAGTTGGAAGTTTAGCAAAGAACAGGCCTCAGGAACAAGATGTTGTAAAATGAATATTAATCAAAATATAACGGTTGGAATTTGTTGTTATCAACGTTATATCAAGAAACTCTTACATGTATCACCATTTCAATTTTATCAGTATTTTCAATCAAAGGACATTTAGACAGCGTGCCATTTTTGACTCAAGTGTACGATTGATTTATGATCCTGGAGATATGTTATACATTATGATGAGTGATTTTTGTCACATTTCAACGTTAAACTTTTAGATTTGGAAAGAAACATTTTTTTTTAACTTTAACTTTTTTTATCAAAGGGGAGTTAAAATGGTTGTTTAAGTGATCATGTAGGTCAATAACATATGTCGTTTACACAAAATATTGTTTCTACCGTTTAAAACATATTGTTGCGTCAAATTGCAATTATTGATAATCGCTCGATAAATTATTATCCCCCGAAAAATTTTAAAACATTGATAATGTATCTAGGTTTTGATATCCTCAAGGGTCAACATTTTAGCATCATAGCAAATTTTATATTTCTTTTAGCATCAATACTGAATATGATTTGTGTATGGATATACACATGTGTACATATCTTATAGTTAAGAAATCAGAAAAAAGGCCACGCGGGTAGGTTAAGGCAACTCATAGTTTAATGACCGTCAAAATTATGATCAATTTAAATAATGTTTATTTTTATGAAAACAGCGCTGGATATTAATACCAAGTGAAAGAGTTCACCAAGGTATTATTTTTCTACTTCGGAATCGACTCAATCTTTGAAGCTGCCGTGCCATGGTATCACGTGACAGTTAAAAATAGATCACTTTTTTACCTTAACAAAAAATCAAAAAGTGTAACACTACCCCGAAGTTCATTTGTATGTTTTCTACAATAATTCGATTGGAAATTAGTTCATGTTTATTAGTATTACTGCTAGAATCCTATTGTACATCGCATAAAATAAATATTGTAAATATTTATCGGAAACCCTCTCAACTTCTAAAATTTCATTGAAAATACTACGTATTTTTCGTTTAAAACAACAAAGCACAGGATTCTAGCAGCACTTTTCATGTAGTTTAGGTCATATACCGTTGATATTTACCAAAGTCATTTTCCTAATATCCAGGGTAGTGTTACACTTTTGCCATTTTTTGTACACACTGACAGAGGAAAGGCTGGTCAAGCCATATAAATGTCGATCCCCTTACCTTACAACACTTGCTGATTAAACAAAATATCCATGCCTGTATTATCCTGATTATATTCGAACTGACACTCATCTAAATCTTAGGTATCCGTATTAAATAAGTCTTATTTCGGCATTGTTTACACTGCATTCCGATGATTTGTCTCCCGACATGATCTTCTCTTTTAAACATGCTTGTGACGTCATCAATGATAATTATACGTAATAGAGAGAAATCGAAGATATATTCAGTTAGAAGAGTTTCTAGTGATATTTTATGTCTGTAATTTTTATAATATAAACCAGAGATAAAGTTAAAATCGACATGTTTCTGAGTAAAATATGACATCATGCTGCTTATTGTGACGTCATATCGATTAGAGGAATTTGATTGCTGTGAGTTGCCTTATCATACCCGCGCATAAAACAAATTCAATGACAAAACATTTCCTTATTAGTTTATCATATTATTATTACCTTTTGAATTTTGCCTAGGAGTGTGCATTTTCGCGATTGATAAAAAAACTATTAGATTTTTTTAACAATATTTTTTTTTAACGTTTGATGGAGAAAGCCAGCTTAATGTCAAAAGATACACAACTCTCGATTCAGATGTGATGCTTTTCTGAATTAATAGAATTCAAAGCCCTTTCGAATGCATTATTGTCACTATTAATTTTAACATCTCCTCTAGAGTATTATTGAAATAGTCATAATAAGTAAGGAAATATAGGTAAACGAAAAAAAAGACAAATCTATCAAACATGTTAGATGACATGCAGTAAAGGAATTTAGATAAATAAATGCAATGCTATTTAATGCTCTTAGACTGATAATCTTGATTGCAGTTGAATTGCAATTAACTGGAAGGATCAGTATTTGCTTTATAAATTAGCATGAGCACATTCGGTGTTTTCTACAACGGAGAGGACAATTGGAACCTTAAAATTATGCTTTAATTTAAGTTAAAAATGTTTAAATAATGTAAACGGTCAAAGGATTAGTCAATATAGTTTAACACATATCTGCAAACAGATAGCCATGCTATGACCTTAAATTGCTAGTATTAAATAATGGTCACTATGATATTTAAGTGTACCTAGGTACTGCGCATTGAATGGTGTTAATGATAATTAATATAATGAACTCTGTGAATCTTGTAGCACTGCGCAGTATTCCTAAATGATGTTATAAAACCAGGCGAATAATACGGGCATAATAATATTCAAATTGAGAGTTTAAAAACAAGTGTCATATTTGGCGATTCTGTGTCTGCAACGATAGCTCTAGTACTCTATATTGACTCATGTATTGTGTATTCTATATATTAACCTTTGTAACCTTTTAGTCTATGTATGAATGAACGTATTATGAGTAAGTGATGCCTCATACTAGGTGGAGGACTCCGAGACCCAGGACTCGGAGACTCAAATCCTGCATCCAGACTCTTTGATTGGCAGTTTTGACGGTTTTGTTACTTTATTTAGGAATAAACTATTAATCTTAATTTTGAACACTAAATGTTCACTCATGATCGTCGTAAATAGGCCGAACTAGTAAGAACTGTCCATCATAAGTAAAATGTTATATATACCCATGTAAATTAATGTTGAACAGATTCCGCTTATAGAGATTCTTAGACTCTTGATTTGGGCTACTTTTAATTACTGTAACTATACGATCACACTATAATAAAACCGCTTGAGAAAGAAATACTGTACTTGTCAATACTAAGTTTGAGCTGACCTTCAATTGGATCCGTAAGACAGAAGGCTTACATGAACTTTCTTGGTACCGTGACCAGGAATGAGCGAAGTTCAAAACAAAATAAGGTAAGAACCATTTCTATGAGTCTCTTATAGCTATCTCGAAGTAAACAACTTTGTCTAAGCAACCAATATGGCAACAGGTGTTGGGTTTTATAAAAAAAGAATTAAAAAATCAAATAGAGCAATTTGAAAAACCATTCGCGGCGTTGGGCCAGAACAAGGAAAATAAAGGGCAAGAATCAGGTCAAAAGTCCCAAGAAAAAGAGCAGATTAAACAAAATACTTTTGAAACATATCATGATGCTAGGCCGTATGAAACTCGTGAACCTCGACATCGAGTCCCAGATCAGGATGATGATAAAGATATTTTCATTGGTCAAGTTAAAGCTATAACAGCCGCACTCTCAGTGCCCCTATCTTCTGTGATAACTCCTTTTGAGGGAGATGCTCAAAAATTTTAACAATGGATAATAGAAGTTGAAAAGTACGGTGTTATGTCTGGGAAACAAGGTCATGAGATCCCCATGCTTGCATACATAACGAGTAAGGGTTCAGATGGGGATTATATTAAAAGGTATTTAGATGAAACAGATGCGTCTGAAGATATCCCATCTTGGAACGATCTTAAGGAATCCCTTAAAAATAGATTTTCAGAAATAACAGATCCCCAACACGCGTTAGCAGTAATGCGTAAGACTCGAAAAAATTCAAATGAAAGTGTTCAGTTGTTCGCCGAGAGACTATTGCAAATCGCGGAAGACGCCTACAGTAATGACAGACTAAAAGATCCTTTAATACAACAACAGTAGGAGATATCGTTTGTGACGGGTTGACAGTCGACTACTCAGAATGAAAATTTTGCGAGAAAACCCTAAAGATTTAGAATCCGCAATTCAAATAGCAATGTGAGAACAAAATCTGAGACAGAGGCTAGCGATAAGGGTCAAATATGACAGAAATTGTACAAAGTAATGACAACATACGAACTCTTTCAAATTTTGATACTACTCTTCCCTTATTAAATTATAGAGCAGATAATCTACCTCAGTAGAAACAAGGCATGTAGAACCAATGGAAGTAGACCATGTGCGTAATAGTAGGTGTTTTAAATGCAAACAGACGAGTCATAGGGCTCGATTTTGTACTCAAAATAAACCCCAAGTCAGATCCCGTCCTCAAATGAATAAACGACACAGTCAAAACAAACCCGTCCATAATATAGAGCAGAAACCCCATTGGCCTGTGGAATGTTGGAATTGTGGTAAAATAGGTCATGTGCGTGCAGATTGTTGGAGCTCGCGTATGTATCAAAGAGTGCAGAAAAATCGGGGCAGACCATCAAATCGTCAAGGCCGAACACATGAATCTAGCGACCAAGTAAATAGGGGATCATCTCAAAATTTCAAACCTCGCTCTTATTTTGACAGACAAAAACAGGAAAACTAAGACGTTCCTTCGTTGAAGCCAGAAGAAAGAACTTTAAACAAAGACCTACATATGAAGTTAATTTTACTAAAAACCCCAGTAGCTGTTTATTAAAAGTAGGAAAAAATAAATTTAAAGCTTTGGTAGATACAGGTGCAGCTATATCTCTAATTAGTAAGAAAATGTATGATAATCTATTTCCCCGCCCCAAGTTGTTTAATAATGACATCCTCTCTTTACAAGCAGCAAATGGCAATTCTTTAATTGCAATAGGGTATGTAAATATTTCCTTTAAGATTTCAGGATTAACTTTAGACCACAAACCATATGTGACAAAGGGACGCAACCGAAACATGATTCTCGGTCGTGATTGGCTCAAGAAAATCAATGTTCGTTTATACTTTGATCTTGGACTCATGCGTATTGATGGGAAAGTATACGCGGAACTTAAAGAAGATTTACACATCTCAACTATTGCAAGAACACTTAAGAAACTTATTATGAGACCGAATACGGTGACTGTATGTTATGCAAAAATAAATAACAATTTTCCTCTGGAAAAAAATGACTTGGTTGAAGTGAACAGCATAGACAATAACTGCATTATGGAAGACCCAGGACTATATTTAAGACGCCGTTTGTATAGTACGGAAAGATAAAAAAGGACGGATCAGACCGGATGTGCGTTGACTTTAGAAGCTTGAATAAGATAGTGAAACCAATATCTTTCCCGCTACCGTTGATTGATGACATCCTATGTTTACTAGGTAAGGCAAAATATTTCACTGCACTAGACTTAAAGAGTGGATATTGGCAAGTGAAATAAGTAGATTCAAGTAAAGAAAAAACGGCCTTTGCATGTCACAAAGAACTATTTCAATTTAACCGTATGCCATTTGGGCTGAGTAATGCACCGACAGTCTTTCAGGAGCTGATGAACATAGTTCTTCAAGGACAAGAAGAGTTTGCCATCGAATACCTGGATGACATTTTTATATTCTCAGAGACACCGGAAGATCATCTTCATCATATTCAAGACGCTTTCAACCGCCTAAGAAAGCATGGACTTAAAATGAAGGTAAAAAAATGTAGTTTCTTCAAAGAACAGACTGAATATCTTGGTTTCATCATTGATGAACATGGCGTTACATCTGATCCAAAGAAAGTCGAAGCTATAAGAAAGTTACCAGCGCCCACTACAATCCTAGACATTCGTGGCTTTATAGGTATGTGCAGTTATTACAGGAGATTCATACCGAACTTCTCTAAGATTGCAGAAGCATTGATTGACTTAACCAGAAAGTATGCAAGGTTTAAATGGACACCATGTTGCAAAAAAGCGTTCGACTTTAATAAAGAAAGTTTAACGGTAGTGCCTTTACTAGCATATCCAGTTACTTATAAGCCGTACATCCTGTACACCGATGCCAGCGACAATTGTATTGGAGCGTGCCTTACTCAAAAGACAGAAGAGGGAGAAGATAAGCCAATATATTACTTATCCCACAAGCTGAGTAAAACGCCAGAAAAGTGGTCAACCATAGAAAAGGAGGCATTTGCAATCCATTACGCCCTTCAGAAGTTAGACCATTATTTACACGGTGCTCAGTTTACTATAAGAACAGACCATAAGCCGCTCAAGTATATCTTAGAATCTCCAATGCAAAATAAAAAATATCAACTATGTGCATTACGTATTGCAGGATATAACTGTAAGGTAGAGTACATAGGAGGAAGATTTAACTGCTGTGCGTATCTCATATCCAGATTACCGACAGTCAACCTCGAGTGTGAAGAGGAAAAACAATCAGAGAATGATGAACCAGATGTAAAGGACAATTTCTTTGAAGTGAACGTACTTAACTCAAATGCGTTTTCACCTAAGAGATTGGCCAGATGTGAAGTTAAGCAACACGACGAATTGGTCAAACCCTTTATTGATCTACCAGAGGAAATCAACATCAAAGAAAGCCAACAACACGATGAGCAGATCAAGAAACTGAAGAATCGGTTAAATAAAGGGACAACAACGGCAACCGAAGAAAAGAAGTTTGTGGAAATTGATGGTTTAATGTACTATTTTTCAGATGGAGACTCAGAAGGCCCAAGACTTCGCCTGTATGTACCACGTGAGTTAGAACTTTTAGTAGTGCAGCAGTATCATGACGGACTTGGACATATGGGAGTGGACAAAACATATGACGTAATCAGACAAAAGTACTACATTCCAAATCTATACAAAAGGTTATATTCCTATATAGAAGGATGTGTAGTATGCCAAACGAGGAGCAATAAGAAAAATCAGCCTCTACTTCAAGAGACAGATATACTACCTTTTCCAATGGCTAAAGTAGGACTTGATCTATCAGGACCATATCCAACATCCTTGTCGGGAAACAAGTACATAGTTTTTTTATTGACATTTACTCTGGTTGGCCAGAAGCTTTTCCCGTTCATGATTAGTCAGCTGACAACATAGTACATCTTATCTTAGAAGAAATATATCCAAGATATGGCTGTCTTCAAATCCTCACAGACAACGGAACAGAAAATGTGAACAAGAAAGTGGAATAAACTTTAAAAGAATTGACTATCAACCATATCAAAACATCGTATTACAGCCCTAAAGGTAATGGTAAAGTAGAACGATCTCATAGAACTCTACATGACGTGATGGCTAAGAAAATAACAGACAACGCTCAAACATGGGATATTCATCTTAATCAGACGTTGGCAGCCATTCGTTTCCATCGTAACGATTCGTCTAAGTTTTCCCCATATTACCTTATGTACAACAGAGATGTCATATTACCTCTTGATACGTTAATGAAACCTCGAAGGAGATATGCGGGAGAAGATCAACACAAGATCGCCCTACAAGAACAAAATAAAGTTTTCCTGCTAGAACATCGTTATATGAAGGAAGCCAAGAAAAAACAGAAAAGCTCAGGCCGATAAGAAAAGCAAAGACGAAAATGTTCAGGTAGGTTACCCTGTCTACCTTAAGAACAACAGGAGACAAAATAAGTTAGATAAAAAGTGGCTACCATATTATCGAATCATTGAGCAGAAAGGATCAGCTAGTTTCGTGGTGAGAGACCAATTGACTGGATTAACCACCAAATGTCATGCACGACAATAAAGACTGGCAGACATTTCGCACTGGCCCCTTTCACAAACTACTGAAGATGGTGGAAGAACTCTAAGAAAAACTAACTATGTGGAGCCACCGGCATGAATCGTCGTCAGAAAATGAAGACATGCAACCAGAACCATTGGAAAGAGCTATACAGTCAAAACAATGGGAAAGAGAAGGATTTTCAGACGAAGAGGATATTCCCCTAGCAGAACTTCAAAAACGTATAAGAGCTAAGAAGATCATGGATGATCAGCAGTATAAACACGAGAACGATCAGACTGTACATTCAGAATCGGATGAGACCCATGAGTCAAATCGATGTGGTGAAAATAGCGTTCAAGACTATGAAATACCCTTAGATAACCCAAGTGTACCCTTAGATGAAAATATTGAAATAGATGAAATAGCCCCTAAAGTAGGTCTAGGCTATAAACCAATTCCTAAACCCCGTAAATCTAATAAACAAAAATTTAAAGAGGATTATTTAGTTGTCTTAAAACAGTTAGTAATAGGATAGATAAAGTATCCTTTATTTTCAGATGTCAGAATCTGAGTTATTGGAACTGAGATTGACGCCCCCTAGTGAACTGTATATCAAAATAAAGCTCGGAAAAGTCACATTGACAGCAACCTTGAACATATACAACCATCATTTTAGTGATACAGAGCCATACTCTGATATGGTTATGATAATCATTAGAGAAGAAATCACCTCCATGACCGTTAGGAGGGAGGGCGTCACTCGAAACCGAATGTAGATGTAAATAATCTTGAATAAGCTTAGCTTTGTATATATTGCACGCTTTTAAAAATCTATGACAGGATGACCCCCTGTGACATAAAAACATGTATTGAGATACACCGATTATCAAACACGGACTCAGCACTTCGGTTATTTGTGTGTATATGCGGAGTTAAAGAGATTAAACGTAAACTCAGTACTCGAAATACATGACACAGCGACTAAGTAAGAAACTATGTTTTTGTAAATGTGATTTTTGTAAGTGATTTAAGATTATTGGGGAAAAAAACCAATCAAATATCGCGTTTGACATCTTGACTATGGAACAAGGTTGATCAGGTTTTCATGGTTTAATGTCTTAAGACAAAAGATATTAAAATTTTCCCTATGAATACACTTATGGCGAAATTGCCAGAAACTAATTTGCAACCCATGAAATCCTCATCTTGGGTGGGAAGCCCCTGGTTTTATGTGTGTTTAGCTTTTGCAGTAACAATAACGATAGGACTTTGTATTAAGAAACGTAAATATATTAAAAACTGGGGTGGTATATGCTGTGGTGGTTGCTGGACAGGTTTTCAAAAAAGGGGTAGTGACGGAGGTAAGAAAAGTTCTTCCAACGACAATGTATTTTGTTGTGAGGATTCAAAGGAAATGGACCTGTATTGACATTATTGAACTTGAACCAATCCCGAAAGACACTAAGATCCAAGAAAAACCCCGACGGAGCGGAAGACTCGAAACTCGCAAATTGACCAGTAACACGGGGACAATTTCGACCAAACTGGCACAGCAATTACTTGGAGAGGAGAAAAATGAAGAATCTCCATGGACAAAATACTACAGACCGGATCCAGAGCGGGCACGTAAATACCTGGAAGAGAAGGCCGCGATGTCTACGCAACAGAGGAACGCAGGAGACGCTCCGCGAGAAGTCGTCTCGCCATCCGCGCCGACCCTCTATCCACGGGAGCCGATGATGGATGAATAATTAAGCTGCAGCCGCGAAGTTGTGTATTCCTTATGAAAGAATTGTGAAATTTAGCGAAAATTAGAAATGTGAATTGTGTAAAAGTAGAAAAGTGCGTTATCTTGTGCTAATATAAATTGGTGATTCAATCTGGAGAACTTCAGAAAGAAACCGATGGACTCCGAACCTATGATGCTAACCTCGCCCCTAGGAAGGAAGAGATATTTTTGTGAACTCACAAGCATGCACTGACTTTATATATATATATATATATATATATATATATATATATATATATATATATATATATATATATATATATATATATATATATATATATATATGTGTGTGTGTGTGTGTGTGTGTGACATCAAGCTTAACCATACTTAGTAATGACGAATTACGATTATATTCAACTATGATTATTTCATCATGGTCATTTTTGTCATACTTTATTCATTATTGTTTTCATGATTGTAATGCGATATAATCAAGCCATACGATTTTATGAACATGTATACATCCTGGTTATAGATTTGTTTTTGTAGATGTATGATGTTCCAAGCCGGTGGAAACATGTCACTTTAACTATCTCTTAACATAGATGTTCTGACTGGTATGTCACTAGGTAGATAAAGGACGCTTTCCTATTCCGGGCGCCAGGCATGAGAAATCTCCCTTCGGGATATTTCTTTTGTTTGGGGGACGTATGTAAACAGATAGCCATGCTATGACCTTAAATTGCTAGTATGAAATAATGGTCACTGTGATATTTAAGTGTACCTAGGTACTGCACATTGAATGGTGTTAATGATAATTAATAGAATGAACTCTGTGAATCTTGTAGCACTGCGTAGCATTCCTAAATGATGTTATAAAACCAGGCGAATAATACGGGCATAATAATATTCAAATTGAGAGTTTAAAAACAAGTGTCATATTTGGCGATTCTGTGTCTGCAAAGATAGCTCTAGTACTCTATATTGACTCATGCATTGTGTATTCTATATATTAACCTTTGTAACCTTTTAGTCTATGTATGAATGAACGTATTATGAGTAAGTGATGCCTCATACTAGGTGGAGGACTCCGAGACCCAGGACTCGGAGACTCAAATCCTGCATCCAGACTCTTTGATTGGCAGTTTTGACGGTTTTGTTACTTTATTTAGGAATAAACTATTAATCTTAATTTTGAACACTAAATGTTCACTCATTTCACTCACTAGGCCGAACTAGTAAGAACTGTCCATCATAAGTAAAATGTTATATATATCCATGTAAATTGATGTTGAATAGATTCCGCTTATAGAGATTCTTAGACTCTTGATTTGGGCTACTTTTAATTGTTGTAACTATACGATCATGCTTTAATAAAACCGCTTGAGAAAGAAATACTGTACTTGTCATCACTAAGTTTGAGCTGACCCTCAATTGGATCCGTAAGACAGAAGGCTTACATATCCGGTTTTGATTAAGAATATTCACAGGAGGGGTCACAATAATCAGAATGCATGTTGTTTTTAAGGAAAATGCGTTCGGTTTTTTTTTTTTACCTTTTCGTTATATTACCATGAGACAGTTCTGTAAGCATTTACTTTTATTTGTAAATTCTTCTCCTAATTAGGTATTGAACTAACTTCAGTCAAACCCACTTTATTTATTTTTTTGAATTTAGGTTTGCGTTTTTTCTCTATCATGCAGGAATGATAAAAAAAAACAAGAACAATGTCTTCTTTAACAACTTTTAATAAGATATATCATCACACTTCAAGTAAGTACACTTTGTTCAATTACAAACCTACAACAGTTTATTGTTTTGTTTATTGTAATCTTTATCACAGATTAGTAACAGCAAATCATAAAGATAAAAAAAAAAAATCAGCCGACAATGGACGGATATACAAATCACAATCTTTGATCTTCAGAACTCATCTGAATCGTTTGATTTATATTAAAAAATAAAAACATCATTTAAATCCAAAACGTGTACAAAATGTTAATATCAAATAATTAAGTAAACTCATTTTTTTTTCAATATTAAAACAACTTCTTACATACACACAATCAGAAGCAAATTCACGTCTTCAATGTTTTCAGATAAGTTCATTAGTTAATATGAATACATGATTGTTTTTAAAATGACAAATGATTATTATTATGATTGTTAAACTAATGAACTCGTAATTGAGATAATCTGTTTTCTCCTACGTTTACAGAGGAGCTATAGCAAACAAGTTAGATTTTGTTGTGTATTTTGAGTGCTGTTATCTTTTGAAAGTTCTTTTGATATGCTTCATTATCTGCTTTAAATTTCTTTTCGTTTTTCACCGCATCCTTACAGCAAATTCCTGGAATAAAGAAAAATAGTTCAATATCAAGCGCTTTTTCCTCTATATTTTAATTCAAAAGCAATGATGGCCATTTCCTGGTAAAGGTTTTTTTTTCTAATCATAAGCTTAACAATCCAAAATGACAATTTTATCATTAAACGTTATGTTTTTGAAGTGTTTTTAAAACAATGTCTTTTCTATAGACAGGTTTTATGAGAGTAGCAATAGTTAACATTTTTTTTCAAAATGGAAACAGTTAAAAGATTATCCATGTCATTTGGTATTATGAGTAGCCGAAAAGCTAAATTTGCTGGTGGTCTTACCTCTGCATCCTTGTAGACAACAGTCATCTCTCGTTGGACAACAGAAGAATCGGTAGGGGAGGAACACCAGGTTGATGGGGGACGGGATTCTCCAGTCGTAATCATTAATTACTGTGTATCTCTCAAACCGCCACAGCTTCTCCGAGTTCTCCTGTACTCTCTCAAACGTAAAGCTGGGTAAAAAAATACATTATATTATCTTTTCATTTGAAAAAAAAAGCAATCTAGTTTGTGGAAACATATTTCTCCCCCTAATTCTCAAACAAATGAATGGGGAAAACAGATCATTTTATAAAGAGAAACAGTAAAGTATAGGAACTGAAAATTAACATTTTCTGCTAAGGAGGAAAAGTGTCAAGAAAATATACAGTCTTAAATCTCGATTTATGACAATTTAAAATCAAATATGAGTGTATCAGATAAAAATAACTCTATGATAAAAATTGGCAGTGTTAATTTGTACAAGTACTTATTTAAAATTCAATGCTTGGAAATGTCTATGATATTGTTTCTTGTCGTTTATGAACTTATGTATTTTATCAAAATATTTTCAAAACAAAAAAAATGAATAACAATAACATATATTGATATAGATCATATTAATGTAAAATATCCACATGTTAATTATAATACACGCTTACCTGAACATGGCGATAACAAGATTGACCAACAGGAGATTGGAGAATAACAGATAGATCGCCGCTACAGCTTGTACAGTCCAGTCTTCCTGTGGACAACGGTTAATGGACGTGTCAGACTCCCATACAGATGTTATGTTGGTACAGTCCGATTGGTCACTTCCTAATCATCAATGATTAATATTTCATACATGTAATATACGTTTAATGACTTCGCAATCCTGATTTTTTTTTATTAATTAGCTAACTAAAAAAAGTTATTCCTGGTGTATATTAGTCCTTAAACTTGTGGAATTAATAATTAAAAATAAGGTATACTCTCATCATTACACACAATGTGCATAATTTTTACGAGGTTTATTACCGTCAAGATGTTCGAGATTCAACTCTGCGTAGAGCTGCCAGTACGGATAGTATATGATAGTCCATATCCTCCAGTTGGTCCAATCACCGCTCCATATTGTTTGGTGGTCTGGCCATAGGTTTGCGTGGTAGTATATTCCAACTCCCAATACCACAAATAGCGCTATGAACAGGAAGCCGAGTAGATCCTTCAGCTATAAAAGAAGCATTAGAAAATTTTGGAATATACATGCTAATTCATTAATTAGTAAAACTCAAGATTTTTTTTTTCTTTGCGGTCAAATGGCGAATGTATTATACCATTTCTTTGATCATAATAAGCGTAGGTCCCATCTTCCTGTGGATCAAAAACACCTCCAAAAATCTTAGATACATCACAAGCAGAGAAAGCCCAAACATGCGCCTGGCTATAGTGAACGTTTCGTCAATATAAAAGTGTCGCACAAATAGAGCTGATATAAGCAAAGCGTATGACAGCAGGTCTACTACATTCCAGAAGTCATACAGATATCTCTTCATACGTGAGTAGTAACCTCTGTGAGAACGACCTCTAGCCTCCAGACAGCCCTATCATGACAATGAATTGTAAAACATTTCTTTTCACTGAATTAGGCAAACATTAGTAATTGTCAATATTTTAAGAACAAATTTAACAAATTGGCAAAGGTAAATCAAAAATGTAATTACATTTTTCTAAAATTAAGCAAACAGACAAAAATATTGAATACAAAATATTACTACGTTTAAATTTTTAATGTTTAAATAAAATACAGAATATTGTATGACATCATTGAAATAATTTTTTTTTTCGGCATGTTATTAATATATTTCCTCAATGATTTTAAAACATTAATAAGCTTACAAAGCAGCTGATAAGCTCCTCAATAAAATCCCCAGCTCCCCAGAAATACACATAATATTCGAACACTCGAGCGATGTCCTGTACGTAGTATTTCGTGCTAATACTTGTTAGTACAAAGGCGCTGTACATGATCAGCATCGTAAAAAACATCATCTATAAGAAGAATAAAAAAATATTATATAAGATCATTGATGTCTTAATTGCAAGGCTACATTTGTTATATAAATAAGCGGAAGAACTCATTATATAATCAAATTCTTTTAAATATAGGTTTTATTGTTTTTTTGTTTTTTTGTTTTGTTTTTTTTTATTTTCGTTTTTTTTTTTATTTTATCATATTTTTTAGGAGGGAGGATATGGTTGGCTCTTGTTCGTTTTATATATACAAAATACACAATATATACAATGTACTATGATTGTATAATTAACTCAACTACTAATGTTTTTTTTCTAAATATCACTCTACTTACATAATTAAATACATATTTTGTCAGCGGTGCAGTAAAAAACTTTTTTGGCTTGCTTACTGCAGACTACAAAACAAAAGTATGATTAATAGAAAAAAAATTCTTAAGTCCCTAAGTCTCAGTTCTTAATGATAATTTATCAAAGTTTGTTCTTAAGAATTACTCCGTTTCTTTTAACGCTTATTTTTTTCCAAAAAAAGAAACTCATTTCATTCGTTCAAATACATCTTAAACAGTCATAATGATTGTTATTTTTACCTTCAAGAAAGGCTTCAGGTCAGGGGCCAAATTGTTATACCACTGTCTGTTCATATTCTTCTGTGAACACGTATGAGCTACTACATCGTACATAAAATTTTCGTAAGCAAAAGTGAGGGGACTGGAATGAATTCCCCAGATGTCTGCTTCAGTATCCATCAAATCAATAGCTTGTTTTGTGTTTTCTTCGTACATTCTATCCATAATGCGTAGACAACGTTGTTCAAACAATCTTAACATGAATAAATAGTAGGTTGAATGATAGTCTGCTTATTAAATGCACATTAGACACACTTATGTTTTCATTTTACATAGTTGTTTTTTTTTTTTGGGGGGGGGGGGTGGTTGTTTTTTGGGGTTTTTTGTGTGTGTGGGGGGGGGTTATTTTATTTTTTTTTATTATTTTTTTTTTTTTAACAAGGATTTTAGCCAAATTTTACGATTTTTTAAGTTTCACTCAAGTTAAATCGTTTGATTTAAGTATTTTGTTGTAAACGTTGTTGACAATTATGCTGTTTGTTTTTTGTTTTTGTTATAAATAAATAATTTCAATTCACAACTCATGCAAATGAAATATATGTAAGACATTACTATGTATGAAAATAAAAGTATCGAATGACAACCTTACTCTAATTACTCGGATGTTAGCTTGAAGTGCGTTTTTTTCCGATATGTTATCCATTATCAATAAACTCAGAAGCTAAGAAATGTCTGATAAAAGGTTTTTTTTAAAAATTTATAGACGAGTAAATACAATCATAAAATATGTAAAATGATATGAAAAAACACATAGAAACTTAACTTTTGCAATTACACCGCAACAGAAAGTTTTTAAGAGAAAATAAGAAAATGAAAAATTTAGTCCGAATTTCCTCTGTTTTAATTTTAATCTACCTTTGTCGGAGCATATCTTCATCAAATAAACAAATCATGGATATGAATATCGATATTTGTAAATAACGTTGTTATTTTGTGTGTTTTAAACAATTTTGGACTTCAGATATTGAACTTTGTAAAAATGTTTTTCAAAATCTCAAACCCTGAGTAAACGTAATCCTTAAGTACACATCCTTCTCAGCTGTTGAAAATTAAACTTACAGTAGAATCTTACATGTAATAAAGGAACATTAATCCATTTAAATTATATAAGCTGAATTTAATCAAACATGTTTTCATGTAGGCTAAAGTTACAGCTAAAAAAGTAAAAGTACAGTTTCTTACTTTGAATGATCTGCCAAATCATTCGACAAAATTTGTTCTTTTACATTGTTCGCCTTTTTTGATAGCTTTTTGAGAATAGCCGAACACACTAAACCAGTCACTGCAAGGAAAAAATATCAATTCTCATGGTTTGGACCTAGAATGATACACCAATTTATTTTAAACTATCAAAAACGTTTACAATAGGTGTATTTTATAGAAGTTTGCTGTTGATCAATAAAACATAAAAAAACGCCACAAATTTGCAACGTACTTCAGCCATTATTCATTTCTGTTTACAAAGATGAATTATAAATTAAACATTAAGGTATTTGGAATGAATTGAGGGTAGTTTAAATGATGAAATAAGCGAAAGTATATTGTTTTACTTAATGTATGAAAACAAGGTACAGATAAAAAAAAAAGGTGGGGGGGGGGGGGGGGAAACACGTTATAATTGTAATTGAAGATTTCCAAAAAGTTAAAATCATTATTGATATTAAACATACGAAATGTTACCTTATATATACAACTTTATTGAGTATAATAAAGAAAATGGACAAAAGAAGTGACTTGTTTCAATTCATTTGTTTGAATTGGTGGTTTTTTTTTTAATTTTGTTTCTTTTATTTTTGCTTAATAGTATGAAACTCACATAGGTGGTCTTTTCCCCTTAGCCAATAAATTTCCGCCAATTCTTTTCTGTTAGCAAAAATAGCCCACAGTAACACATTAGAGACATTTTCATCCTGAGATGACTGGCCAGAGTTGAATTCTGAAAATAATGTAAAAATTAAGATTAGCTATGTATATGTTACTATTGCAATTTTACAGCTTACATTATATTTATTTACCTTTGTATCGTAGAATTTTGCGACACAGTCCTTTAGCTGCATCTGCTACTGATCCAGGTAGTTCCTTAATTTTCTTTTTATACTTATTACTTCCACCTTCTTTCATTTTCTTTATGACTGACCTATACTTGTGACAAACTTTCTTTGCATGGGTTTCTTGGATTTGCTGAAAAGTAAGCATACAGCTAATGTTTATTGATCGATCACACACTGTGGGCATCAAATTGAATATTTCTTGAAAGTCAATGAAACCTACCTTCAAAATCCATTGCATGTGTAAGCAGTCTTCGTCTTTAAACGTACAATCTTGACATGAAACAGTCTAAAAAATATAAGATATATAAAAATTAAAAACGATACATTTATTTTAGAAGCAAACATAGTTTGTATGCTAACATGGATATGAATCTAACCTGTTCATACAACTCTGGTAAATTTTCCATTTTTAGGTTTACTCCTTGGTCAAGAAGAACCCTTACATAGTCACATCGATTTGCCTTTAGAGCTTCCAAAAGGAGAATCTAAAATGTTAAATGCATACATTTTTTCAATCACGTTTACCTATTCATTTATAAGAATGAATTACGTCTATTGTTTTCAGTTTTATTTGAAACGAAAATTGAAAAATATAATATAACTTAATTGTATTATCCATTTAAATTCTTATCGATTTTCCCTAGATGTTTTAAAACTGTCCAGATTAAAAAAGCCAACTTTTGGCTGCTAAGTAGCAATCGAAGTGAGGAAAAAAGCACCAGTCATTTTAAACAACCATGTCAATGAAACATTTCTTACAGGTCCACATTCTTCCATGTGTCCCGATTCTTGTAAAAGTTGGTATCCGAAATAAAAATAGAGTGGAAGTGACGTTGGTGTTGAATACTTGGGATTTAAGACGTATGGTCTTGATCCCTCTTTGAATCCTCCAAGAATTTGATTAATGGCATCCTCTTCTGGATTTACAGAATTTCTGCGTAGAAGCTTCCAAGCTAATGACGATCCTTTGATTGTACTGCCGTTTGTGTTAGAGTGAGGAATGGCTGTTTTAGGGCGCATGCCTTGTGGTTTTGTCATGCCAACATCTTAAAATAGTTATGAAAACCAATCGATGATGAAAATATAGAATATAATAAAATAAGGTCATAGGACTACAGGGTTATTTGAGTAAAATATAACCTAGCAAAGATTTGTTTCAACGCATTTTGATTATAAGATAATATCAAGTGTATGTTTTTACTTGCTACGATGCACGCATAAATATATAATGAGTACTTTGGCCGATCAAGAAGTATTTCAGATGATGTGCAATTGGTAAAACAGAGGAAAATGGGGTTTTACAGTAAACCAGGAACACTTTGTCAGGCTCGTTATTAAAATGGCAATGGTGTATGGGATAACTCTTTGATATGTATTTATTTAGAATGTTAAGATACCTTGTAAAGAACTAGTGGTCGCCAGTGATTATTTTTACACAAATGCACATAATTATAACAAGTTCGTTATTTAAAAAGATCCCGACCTCAATATCAACACCCCTGACCCTGGAGCTATACGTTTGTTTTAGTTTTAATTGAAGCGCCTTTTGATTTTTAAACATATGTATATATATATTTTTTATTTTCGTGCTACCAGATTGACACAATTACAAATTTATCTTTATAAAATTTAGGAACCTAATTAACTTAAGGACTGAATATAATTTCTACCTATGTTATATGATATAAAATAGCTTAGGGCAGTTTATGCTTTAAAAACCCCGAAGCAAAGTTATGTTAAACTGATTTAAAATAGGTGGAAGTTAAACTTATTTTAATTTTAGTTTTAACAAGTAAAATTACAAAATAAAGCCCGTTTTTATTTCATGAAAGCACGTTTAAGTTGTACACTATATAAACGTAAAGTTAAGCGAATTAATACACGTTTCACAGACGCTGCGTATTGTAATATAAGTGTTATACGAAATTTGATTAGGCAATCAAATTAGGCGTTGCATCTAGTATTTAATGTAAGAATATTTAGCCATTGCTTCTCAGAAGATCCTTATTCATTTTGACCGGTGTAGTAAAAAAAAGTATGGCCTAGTGTATACGTATCATAATTAGCATGTACAATATTCAACAGAAAATAATTTTCCAACAAGTCAGCGTGAATATAAATTTGTGTTTTTCTGAATGTGCTCATTCTTATGCATATATGATTGTCATTCATTGATAAACTTGAATAAGCGGAAGCGGCTTTCCGCTCTAAAGAATTACACAGCCAAATGCAATACGTTTACAATAATCAAACTACCAAATTCTCTTCTTACTAATAGAAAGTTTTAGTTTTAATTTTTTAGCAGTTACAGTTTATCATCAGAGTTCTAAAAAACAACGGCTTAGTACTTGACTGTTGAATGATGAAGCTCGTGACACAAACAATCAGTAAGTGAACTTATTTTGATAATGCTAAACAAATAAACTGCTGTAGACGGTGAATATAGGGATATTTTAGAAAGCGGAAGAATTCAATACCATTAATGTCTCTTTGAAGGATGTTCTCCATGGACCAACAGCTGACTACTGCTTCTCCTACAATGTTCGACAGCATTAAGGGGTCATCTTGATCAAGGTCAAATACCCCAATCTACAATAGAATGATTTCAGACCCGATATTTATAATGATGTTTTGACTAAAAATATAAAAATATTTTAAATACACGGATTTATTTAAAATGCAAAAAAATCGAGTTTTTAAAGGTGTTGAAAATCTTCAATGATAATTACTTTTGTTTCAAAATAAAGCTAATGTTTCTGAACAACGATTTAAGATTTTGAAATCACATACCAAATCTTTCTTCTTTCTGATGGTAGCAAGATGCTTTTCCAATTCGTTATATTTTGTATCATCAAACCGAATGCCGAATAAAACACTCGCCTTCTTCCGAAGTACTTCTTCACTTTAAAACAACGCCAGACAAATATAAAAAAAAAAAAAAACATTCAATAATATCTTAACCAATTGCTATTTTTTATCATTATTCAGTTTTGGGTATAATCAACAAAATGTTTGCTTTATAAAGATTTTTAACCAAAAAACCCCAAAATATTTTGTGCTAAATTACATACTTTTGTAAAAAATCAAACACTAGATCTGCAGCCTTTCCGGACCCTTTCATTATGATTACAGGAAGTTTGTTTTCGAGAGCCTCGGATATATGGGCGATGGTCTCAATGTCTCCTTCACAGACGATTATTGCGATGGGAACAGGCATGTCTATGAAAGACGAAAAAAAAAAGACAATGCATTCAATGATTTATGATGTATGTGATTGTTCACATCTTTTTTTCTACTCGGTTAGCTAATTTAAAAAGTAAGTTAAATAAAAGTTGACCAACTCCTTCGTTTTTACTTCATCGGTTGTATATTATTTAATTATGTTATATAATGTTACCTAATGCATGCATTCAGTGTTAAAGGTAAATATTGTTTTCTGCATTATGCGTCAAAAGATTTTTGTTCAGTCTAATTAATCTTAATGAACAATATAAAATGTATAGAAAACATTGACTAAGATAAGTTTTGGGTGGTAAAAATACCCCTTATATAACTAATGTTTTAAAAATTTAAAGTTTACACCTAAACTTTCATTGGTTTAAAAATGAAAATGACCTGCCAGATATGTATGTACGACTGTTGATATTTATATTTGGCAATATGACCGACGTCATGCCTACGTATCTCGTCATTTAATATCATTTAATACATAAACCCTGTTCCTAGTAAATTAATTTGGTCAAGTTTTCCTTTAAAATAGCTTTTAATTTAGAGTAGTTTTATTTCAAATGGCGTAGCTTTGTGTCTGGAGCAGAATAAAGAGGCAGCGTCGAGATATGCTCTAACCTCTGAGACAGAAAGAGAGAAAAGAGAACATTGCAGAGTTTTTGAAAGTTAAGATTGCGCATTTTGAAAAATTTGACTGTTAAATTTAGACGACTTGTAAGGCAACTAAATGTAAATGATTTTTTTTTTTGGATAGATTATTGCTTTCCGTATATAAATATCTGACGTGATAATATTTGGGAAAACAAAACACTTTATTCGACGTCTATCATATTATTCATCCAGATTTTATTAGTCATTCAGAAACTAACATGTATAGTAATAACAATCGTCTGTAATGACTAAGGTCATGTTAAATACATTAATTGTAAATATCTGACTTAAGTCATATCATATTCTTTAAGAGTATTGGCATTTTAACATTGTCACGACTTAAGTCTTTCTATATTTTGTAAACATATTTATATATTAGTCCAATACATGTATGTTTCTTTTTCCTATTGCCTAACTGATGGCTTAAATCTACAAAAAATAAAAAAAGGAACCCCCAAAATGTCTAAATATTTGTTAGTTCTCGTTTTAACAACAATGTATACTTTTTATCTTATTTATTTATTTATTTACTTCTTTTTTACACAAATGTGCACATATTTATGAGGGTTGTAAACATATGGTTACTTAATATACGTTTGTATATAGGACAAGAAAAACGCATACTGATGTCCATTTTCTGGCTGAAGAAGGACACTTCCTGTTCGGAAACAAATTTCTCGAAGTCCAACAAAAAATTATCTCCAACTCCGGCATGTGTTTCAAAGTCATACTCTGAGTGGAATTTCTGTCGTAAAACAAAGTTAAATGATTTTCTCTGGATAAAAATAGCACTGAGTCGGTGTACCATCATTTGATAATTTTTATGATAGTATCAATGCTGCTTTTTTTCAAAATCTCATCACAATGCTTTAATCAGTTCACAAAGACGTTTGAATGAACAAATCTTATCTCTACTGATATAGACCTAAGGTGGCTTGACACTTAACAAAAGCATTGTTCATATTGATGTGTTTGTTAGACTAGTAATGAACTATTATCCCTGTAGCGTTTTATATTTGAATACATAATTTAATTTTAATGTTTATGAATAATTTGATTTCATTATTTGGTATAATTAGAGAAAGGTCTTATAATATATGGAGCGATCATTCTACTTCAACTAAGTCCGCAATTAAAACACCATACCCCTTTTCCCGCAATGTTTATAAGCTTGATATGCCGGTTAGGATCGTCAACGTTTGTTTGCAAGTTTTTATTTCCGAATTCCATGTCACCGTAGTTCTGGTACGCATCTCTGACGACCTTTGAAACACCTTTCTCATTACCACGATACAAAATCCAGGTCGCTGGAATGTAAAAAAAAATGTAATCATATATAAATTTATTGTTGTTTGAAGATTGAATAAAAGCAGTTGTGTGATACTCCTACGCTAAAAATCGATTGGAAATATGACAGGAATGCGGTTTACTTTTAAGCAGAGGTGCAAATACATAAACTGCAATTGAAAAACACTGACTATAGTATAACCTTGGATAATTTATTTTCATCAGGTGTTCAATAACCTTACTTATTCAAGAGGACAAATATACATGTGTGACTAAATCAGTTAAACAGTACCATACCTCCCCCACTCTTTGCTGCCTCTATGAGAGCTGTTTGAAACACAGTCTTAGGCCAGGGTCTGGGTACGAAACTGTCAGAGTCCCCAATCACAGAAAACACCATGGTGGGTGAAGATTGGACAATTTCATTGGTGTCCCTTTCATCCTTCCCTTTGTTGACCCCCTTCTTGATAGCATCCCATGCACTTTTGACCGCAGTGGAATCCTAATTGAATTATTAAAATGAGTTAGGACTTAGGATATCAAACAAACTTTAAATTATTTATAATTATTTTGTGTTTAAAAAAAAATCTTTATATTTATTTTGAGTATTAACGAATGATAATCCCCTAAAAATAAAAGTGTTAAACTCTTATTTTAAATTAAGGAAATGTTTATAGCAATATTAAGGCTAAGATGTGACATTGTGATGGACATTAAAGCACTGGTGAAGTTTGAATGTTTCTATAATAAGTTATAACTGAAACAAAGTAATCTGCAGGTGCATATCCCTTTGATATAAGATTTAATAGTAGACGTAATAGGACATTTTTTTTATATTTAAATTATTCTTCTTTTTTTTATCTTTTATTGTTTATAGTTGTTTGATCTACAATTAAATGTTAGGTCTATTTGCCGCTCAATTGTTGGAAGAAAAACACACACAGGGATATAACGGTAGTCTTTATAGCGTTAGAGTTTGTAACTGTCATTTCCCATTACAGATAAGTGTTGACCCACACGGTAAAACATCTCAATTCGTCTTTTTGCAGATTGTGTTTTGCAAATTTATTGTGAGCACATAAACTATTGACACATTATTTAGATTCAAAATTGACCTTTCGTTTGTCATTATAAATTAATATGTATATCATACATGTAATACTTCAAAAATTACCCTAATGAAAACACGCTTTAACTTATGAACATTGACAGGCACTTCTGTGTAATAATTTTATAGTTAAGGTTACGTTTTAGCAGGCTAGAAGATCATATTTGTTTCTTACTAGACGTAATTTTCTGTCATTTTTAATTTTTTTTTTTTATGGGGGGGGGGGGGATTCAAATATTTTGTTCTGTTTTTATATTTTATCAAAACCTATTACATGGTGTATTTGTAGAAAAGCATAGACTTGGTTTCCGACTGTATCTATTTTTGTTATAAAACATGTTACATGACAATAAAAAAAAAATATTAAAACACAAATATATGAAGAAGAAAAAAAAACGTCTCTTAGCATTTGTAAAAACAACTCTATAACAACACAAAATCTCAGAGCGACTAAACTTTTGAATTATTGATTTTTTTCGCTCATAATTCAACCTAACTTCAGAGGTACATGTATTTGCACTTTGAACAGAATACCCCTGCCTTCGCTGGGGATTTAACAGAAGCTTTCAGAATTTGACCGCCTTGACATTGAATTTTGCAGATAGTACATGTGTTTTACGTAGCTTGTCAGAACTTCGTTTGAAACGTACGGACACAACAAACTACGTAGCCAAGTAAAGTACGAGGGTTGTCCCAAAATATCGTAGACAAGTAATGTTATTCAGTTAATCGAAGATACATGATGATGAAATTTTAGCCACAAAGGGTTTAAGTAATTTGCATTAAAAAATGTTTTAAAATTAAATATTGTTTGAGATTAAATTCATAAAATGAAAGCATTTTAGATTAAAAACTCGACATGCGGCGCAATGTCAAATATAAAAAAGTAAAATCAAAACATAATGAAATGAAACATGCGAAGAAAAGTACTTTTCAAATGAAAATTTTCAAATAAAACGTACGTTTATATTTGAAAATAATTATTCTTTACTCAGAAATGTTATAGCTCGTGACAAGTTGAAGAGCTAACTCGTAATATAATTACGACACCAGCGTTAAAGGCGGCGCAGCAGTAACTGAAAAAAAAATCTGTAAAAACATTGAAACAAATCCTAAGCGGCTTTGTAAGTAAATGAAATTAACAAAATCAACTAGAAATGCGTTTGTGAATAAGTAGTATAGAAAATATTTGGACGAGTATGATGATAATAAGTGGGAAAAACCCCGGCCGATATCAATGGACGTCAAAATGCTGAACGACGGACATTAGACAGTAAGTAATGCAGGGCAAGTTTGTGGTGTTCCGATGGGGCCACTTCGACCTTCGTAATGTCGCCTTTAGGGCGAAGATGCGAGAGTGCGAAGTTGCGAAGGCGAAGGAGCGAAAGTGCGAAGATGCGACGGCGAAGCGCGAAGTTGCGAAGCCGAGAGTGCAAAGGTGAAAAGGCGAAGGAGCGATGCTACTATCGCTCTTTTGCCTTCGCAACTTCGCACTCTCGCCATCGCAACTTCGCACTTTAGACTTCGCCTTTTTTGATTGCATTCAGAAAGTCTCGGTCGATTACATAGAATTTGATGCAAGAACCGTACTCCCCCTAGGTTTGCCGATATATCTTAGATGTTATCAGTGCGCATGCGCTAGGTTATCGTGCTTACTAATGTTTATTAATATTTTACTGTGACATATATGTTTACCCGTGCTGGCAATGTATGCCTAATCATTATATACTCCACATAACATTTCATTTCCGCCATTACGTGTACACATGCACTTTAAGACTCCTGTCTTTTACCTACTATCTGTTTAAATTAGTTAAATCAATACCGTGGTTTCAAATAGAGTACGCAGCACAGTTTAGGCTGTCAGAAATTCTGTTCCGACAAAAAATTCGGGAAATGTGCATTGTGACATCACAGAATATTACAAACCTCAAAAGTACTTATTAATTTATTTATTAGCGAAATTAATTTATGCTCATATTTTAATTGAAAACAACAAATGCTATTAGTTACAATTTTGAGGTCCGTTATATAGTACACACTGAAAAATAAGCGAGATGGCGTTCTCGCTGTACTACAAAATATAACGTCATATGCTTCAAAATGATGCATCAAGTTAAGTAATTGAAGGCTATCATGCAGTTTTTTAGCTAAGAAAAAAAAATGTCATAGATTAATGGAAAGTTATAAATGAATATTTTGTTTAACATTATTTTTAGAAGAATGCTACTTATATAGTCTTATTTTCATTTTGTTTTAAGTATGCGTCGTATAAAGAGGCAACCTCGGTTTTGTGTAAAATATCGTATATCTTTAAGCTGAGTTCCTAAATAAATCACTTAATTGCAAGGGCATACACCTTACTGATCCTGAAAAACTTTTACATCTGAATTTGAAATATACTATGTAGCTTAAAAACTTCAACGATCCTTGTAAAATCTTTAAAATTAATTATTTTTTAATGAAATTAACCTTGCGACCTTCAGAATTATTCAACATATGCATTATAAATTACTGTTTCCACTAACAAACAAGATATCTGTGAGCCAATGCTCACTAGTGATACCCCCGCTATGATGTGAATATGCAAAATAAGCAAAGTCGACATTTAACAGAAAGCTGGCATCCGATTGGTACAGAAATATTTCCCACAATATGGCATGCCTATACAAATACTGTGTAAAAATTTCATGCATCTGCGATAAACAGTTGCTGAGAATTCATTGACAAAAATTTTTTTGAAAATTTTTGCTAAAAATAAACAAAGTCGTCATTTAACAGGAAGTTGACGTCCCATTGGTACAAAAATATATCCAACGGTATGGCATGCCTATACAAATATTGTGTAAAAATTTCAAGCATCTGCGATAAATAGTTGCTGAGAAATCGTTCATGAAAATTTGTCTGAAAATTTTGGTTAAAAAATAAGCAAAGTCGTCACTTAACGGGAAGTTGAATCCCGATTGGTACAAAAATATATCCCACGATATGGCATGCCTTAACAAACACTTTGTAAAAATTTCAAGCATCTGCAATAAATAGTTGCTGAGATAAATGTGACAGAAATTTTTGTTACGGACGGACAGACAGAAAGACAGACGGACGGACAGACGGACAGACAGACAGACAGACAGACAAGGGTAAAACAGTATATCCCCTCTCCTTTGGAGCGGGGGTATAATAATCTTATCTCACAAAGTTCGCTGCGTTTTTCAAAATCTACGATATAACATCAAGTTATTTTGAAATTCAGTTGTGAATTTTTACATGATTATCCCCTTGCAATTTTGAATTTTTTGAATGACCTCAAAACCACAAATACATCTGCTTGAACCATGCGACTGCCATATCACGTGACCACTATAATCTTAAAATATCGTACTGTGATATATATATATATTAGAAATATATTGCATTTGAGTGACTGTTGTTGATTTTAAAAAGAACATGCCAGTTGAACTAAAGTAAATTTGTGTCTTCATCCAAAAAATTTGCCGATAATTTTATTGGCCGCCTTAACTGTACTGCGTAACATTTTAATTTTATTATAATATATTACTTGTTTATGCACGGTTTTAGAGGGGGAGAGGGGTGTCCTGACCCCCCCCCCCCCCCCGAAACCCCCCCCCCTTTGAAAATTCAATATTATAATTTAACACAGTAAAGGTGAGAAGGGGTCCGGACCCAATCTACCTGGAAAATTTCATATTAAAGATTTTACATAGTAAAATTACCAAAAATATGCCTCGGCCCATCCCCTTTTGGCAAATACAATTATCCCCCCCCCCTCTTTTGAAAAAATCTCGATCTGCACAGGCGGTTGAAAATAAATTCTCAAAAAGTTTGTCTTCTGCCTCAGATTTCACTTTATACAGCTAAATTTATCTTTAAAATATAGAGAGTTTTACAAACATAAAAAGGCACAGGCAAAAGTGGAAGTTGCGATGGCGAGAGCTAGTGCAAAGTTGCGAAGGCAAAAGAGCGATAGTAGTATCTCTCCTTCGCAACTCTAGCCTTCGCCACTTCGCCGTCGTATCTTCGTACTTTTGCTTATTTGCCTTCGAACCTTCGAACCTTCAGGGGTCGACACTAACTTTTTTATGCATTAGTCCTGCCGGACTAGTGTCTGTTAACTTTAACTAGTCCGCAGGCAATTTTATTAGTCCGTCAAAAATAAATGAAATGCATTGCCGTATTTTGTCTAATATAAAACACTGTTTTTTATTAGAATTTGTAAGAAGGGGTGGGTATCATACATCACAAGGAATTTTTTGATGTTTTTTTTCTTACATGTTAATCACTGGCTTAGTTGTATTGTACTATTCAGTACATAGCAAGAAGCTGCGTATTCACTATCTCCGTGTACATGGTAGAAGCCGCCATTACAGTTTTTAAAAATAGATCTGTGCAATAGATCAGGGCGTTGAGTTACCATGTTCTTTTTGTTATTTAAGTTCTTTAAAAATCAGGTATAAATAATAAGCAATTTAAGACAAATGATTTAAACACAATTCATTTAAATTAAACAACAAGAAATTTCCTTTCACCTTTCAGTTTATTTTTTTTTAAACACCTAAGCGTGCCGTCTCTATCGAAGCCAGGGTTGTTGTGAACATGTGTGCTCGTTACCTATTTTCTCAGACATCCCCTTAGGGCAATGAAATTATCAAATCACCCATAACATCCTGCAAACCTCTGTTGTTTTCACTCGGTAACTCTATAATCACCAAAATGTATCATATATCAATTTACTGAAAAAATAAAGTCAGCGTTTTCCAGGAAGTTGTCGACAATTGCAGTGGATTTGCAACATCGATAATTTACACAATTTTTTAAGCAGATTTTTTTATTAGTCCAACCGGACTGATTAGATAGAAATTTTGTTAGTCCGACTCAAAATCAATTAGTCTGTGACTAACGGACTAAGGTTAATGTCGAACCCTGACCTTCGCACTTTCGCCTTCGCAACTTCGCACTCTCGCACCTTTGCCCTGAAGGCGAAAGTGCAACGGTCGAAGTGGCCCAATCGGAACATCATACACGTTTGGAGTCGCCATATCGTTTATACTTAGATAATATTTTTAAAAAAAATTCAAAGAAGATATTTTTTCCAAAACTTTTCGAAAAAAAAAAAACCGTAACCTTATCGTAAACGATGTGGAGGGTTTAGCAACAATATGAAGACTGGAAATTTTCCACGTTGCACATTACACCGCCTGACAAAACTTGTTGTTACTAATTATTTATTTTCTCGAGAAATAAATAAAGTACAGATTTAAATTTTTCAGTATCGTTTGCTAAAGAATTACTGAAGAAAAACATAGAAGTCTCTAATGAAATTGCAGTGAACAGATTTTAAGTTATGTATCCTGTCTCCGCTATTTTGGGACAACTCTCGTAAAAGCATTACTTATTTTTGTATCACACATAGTGTTTTATCTGGTGTTTTTTTTTTTTTCTTTCTCCATACAATGTAACAAGTTCACTACCCTTCACACATCCATTGAGAATCGGTTAGGTTTACGAGCACGTGAAGCTCTTTTTAAAAATTAAAAAAAAAAACAAAAAACAAAAAACAAAAACAAAGAAAACTAGACACGATCTCGTTGCGAGCAACGAGGAGGTCTTCCGTCCGATTTTTAGAATATGGAATGACTTTGCTCTTGATCTTCGTCAACGAAACATATCTGGAAATGGAAGCGGGATCTTAGTGTTATGGATGAAAGACTGTCTTCCCCTTTAGTGTCCCTTTTTTGAGGGGTCTGCTTGTTTTACTTAATTTTAGTTAAGAGGTATTTTTGTGTACTGCTACTAAGTGTATAGAAATTGGTTACCGTTTTTGAGATATCTGGGAAAAATCGTTTTAAGATACGGTCATAAAACTCTTTTAGGGTCCAGATAACAGACATTTTTTGGTTAGAGATTGTTAAACGCGTTATTTTGAGCATCTTCTGTTCAATATTGCTTTTCAGAGATTTTCTCCACGTATTACAAACTATTTCAGTTATGTTATAATTCAAAGACATTAGAGCCCTCTCCGTCCCTAATTTGAAGAGCTAGTCCATTTTTGCTTGATGTCATAAGTGAACTTTTGTCAATTCAAACACATTTTGCTCAACATTTGTTAAAAAATGTTGTACCGTTCTCGAGATATCTGGAGAAGGTCGTTTTAGTGGCCGATACTGCAACTCTTTTAAGGGACTACATAAAAATGAAATATTGGTTGTATATTGTTAGGCATATTATTGTGGGCATCTTTTGATCAATATGGCTTTTCAAAATTTTCCTCGATTTTGAGACAAAAAAGACCGAAGTTTCGAAGTTCTGGCCTCTTAAAATCCTTCATTGCGTAACAAACGAGTAAAGAATTGTCATGTATAAGAAACCAAACGTTATTATGAACATATTTTATTTGCTTCTATAACGGATAACAAAATAGTTTATATTAAAAAGTTATCATTTGAAGACTAAAGAGCCCTATTGGCCCCTAATTTGAAGAGCCAATCCCTTTTTCTTGATGTCATAAGAATGCTGTGGTCAATTCAAACACTTGTTGTTCAACAAGTGTGTACAAATTTTGTACCGTTATCGAGATATCTTGAGAGGGTCGTTTTAGGGGCCGACCCTGTAACTCCTTTTAGGGACCGCATAGCAAAGAAATTATGGTTGCAGATTATTAAGCTCAATATTTTGAGCATCTTTTGTTCAATATTGCTTTTCAAAATTGTCCTCCATTTTGAGATATTGAGCATCAAATGTTTGGATTTCTGGCCTTAAAATCCCTAATTACGTAACATAAGAGTAAATGATTTCCATGAGTAGGTGGATACCGTTAGAATGAACATAATTGCTTCTTTAACAGATCACAAATTATTTCACAGTGAAAAGTTATCATTAAACGACTTTAGAGCCCCCTCAGCCCCTTTTTCTTGATGTCACATGAAAGCTCTTGAATTCATAAAGTTTTTTTGTTCTACATGTTATAACAAAATACAATCGAGGAAAGAGATATTGAAAGAAAACCACGAAAAATCACGACGCTTTTTTAACTGTAATTTTCGAGCTCGGGCGAGCTTCGGCGCTTTTGTTCACAGGAAAATATATCTACCATATGTCAGATCTACAACCTTTTGTCTACAATCCCTGAAATTTTGAACTCAATATCTTAAATCGTTTAGGAGTTTACCCCTGGACAAGCCGACCCTCTGAAAATCGTTAAATTGTAAATCGGAAGTGACGTCACCATTGAAAAAAATTACAATAAGGTTCAGAGCATTATCTATCAGACCTGAAATTTTTATGTAAATCGGTCGAGTAGTTTTAGAGAAATCGCGTACACAAAAATGGTTGGAAAAAAAAGAAGAAAAATAATAACTACAGCGAAGCTCTTTGCAAAGCAACGAGTGGGTCTTCCGTTAATGTCTGAAGTAAAGCTGGAACTTCCTGTAAGAAGCAGAGCTCTTAAACCAATAACAAGAGTAACTAAAATAAAAAGATGAAAAAAAAAATCGAATTATTCCTGGTACACTTTACAAAAACCTTTCCGATTTCAAGAACGACTTAACCAAACAAAAAAAAATCCGAATGTGTTCAAGTACGACTTAGCAATTATTTTTGGTCCGAGTTAATTTCACTTTGAACATTACGCTTTTTTTTAAACCAAGGACGCGGAATCAAAATTTCCGGAAAAATCAATTTTTAAACCCCGATATCTCTGTAATGCATCGTCTGATTTTCAAACGGATTTCAGTTTCGTATTCAGCATAACCAACTCTACAAACCTTGTAAACATTTGAAATTAAAACGAAAAATTCGAAAATTCGAAAATTTTAAAACACTTCCAGTTTGGACCGGCAGTGACGGAAATTAAATTCCAGCCTTATTTCCAAATAAAAACTATCAATGCTTGAACACAGAAAATTCCAAGTCCTTATCTTTTTTATCGTTATCCTTATCCTTTATCGTTTTTAAAAAACACCCTGGACAAAATCACTTTTTTTAAATTTAAAAATTGACGTAACGTAAAAACGGAAGTGACGTTGTAGTTAGTTGATCCATAATCCCTGAAAATTTCATGTAAATCCGTTGAAAAAACTTATTGAGATATTAAGCTTTAAAAAAGTCAGAAAAATTTGGAAAACGGAAGACCTTAAAAAAACAATAGAATAACAAGATACAAAATAAAAGGGAAAAAGAAACAAAGCAATAACAATAAGGTCTTCCGTTGGAAACGGAATACCTTAATAATAGGGAAGAAGAAACCTAAGAAAAAGAATAAGGTCTTCCGTTGGAAACGGAAGACCTTAATAATAAGGAAACAAGAAACCGAACGAAAACAATAAGGTATTCCGTTGGAAACGGAAGACCTTAATAACTAGTTTGTTTGTTTATTCTATTGCATTAAAAACAGTGAGGCCGCCAGAGTGAGACAAAGGCGCAGGTACTGTGTTTTCTAATATGTGAGATGAAAACAGTGCTGAACATTATTGAGATAATACATTGCTGGTGTGTAAAATAAATGCAAGTCATAATGAAAATACAATGATGTAGCAACAACTAAAGTTTGATTGCAAAATATTCGTTATAAGATTGAGAATAAGGGTTGCCATATTTTATGATATTTTATTACTGCACTTGTTTTGTTTTGGGGTTTTCTCTTATGACAAAATTCGAATTGTAGATTCCTTTTTTTATTAGAGTGAAAGGGATTCTGTGTAAAAACAAAAACGAAATCAAAAATCGAATTCTACTGTAAAGTATTACCCTATTTATCCTGGGTCCTTCTTTTGATGAAGATTCGGGGCTGAACATAATTCAGTTCAAATGTCAAAATGCATCAAACTACAGTAAAACTCGTTAAGTACGAACACGGATATTGCGAATTTACATATAGCGAAGTCGTCTTGGACCCCCAGCTATGTAAATTTAATGAATTTCTTATACAGTTATAACGAATTACGGATATAGCGAAGTAATTTCTTAGGTCCCAGTGACTTCGTTATAACCGAGTTTTGCTGTATACTGTAAAAAAAACAGTTCATTCGCTCGTTACAACATGCTCTCATTAACAAATTCATCCAACTTTGTCAACAAAACAACATCTTTTGTTAACGAAGAATCGTTCTGTGCACACGCAGTGGCTAAATAATTGCAGATCAGTTGGTGAAAAATAAATTTTCGAAGTTGACGATTTAAATGACCCCTAAATGAAAAATGACAATAACAAATTGTCAACCATCTAAAAAATCCATAAAACGAAATACAAATTCAAAGCAGAGCAACACAGACCTCTGAAAAGATACAGGTAGGATCAACTAAATCGATTAAATCAACTCTTGCATTTCTTTTTCAAATACAGTCCAAATTTTCATCAATAAATTTATTTTCCGAAAATAGTTCGCTCGGTTATAGATCTTTGATATCAAGGAATTCATTGTTTCTAGATTGATCTCGTATTCCCGCAAAGTACGCGAACACTTTCGTTTGAAATTTTGCACAATTTGCAAAAACAGTTATCTCAATAACATTAAAGTTGGAAGATATTCAACACTCTTGCATTGTTATAGCGAGCGCAGCTCGCCGGCGCGCAGCGCCAGCAAGCGAAGCGAACTCTAAGAAGCAGTGCGCGCGGGAAAAAGAACGAGCTAGCTCTACAGATTAATAAAAAAAAAATAGGCAACATCTCATAATTGGTCTCTAATGTTTTCTGTCGTAGTGCTATATCAAAAATTGCTAACATTTTACTCGTTATTTACGGGGCATTGAGGTTTTAAGACACGTTTTGAGTACCGCACAGGCCTTGGTGAGACCCATGTGATTTTTACATGCTAACATTTGTATTGAGATACACAAACAAATGATTATAGATTTTAACTTAAGTCGTCACAGTGATCTTGCGTTATATTTCCTGCGATAAATTTAGAGGTGTATCAAACATCTGTAATGTGTGTACTAGCTATTTCAGTATAAACTGCGATACCTGCCTCAGATGATTTGTTTTTATTTTCTTATTTTTTTTTTTTTTTTTTTTTTTGATACAAAAAATTATGTATATACAAGCAAGAGCCATACTTTACTGTCATATCAATCCAATTGCAAGCTAATTTTGCATGCATGTACAGTAAGTATAAAAAGGAAGGAAATAAAAAATGGGTCTTTTTAAACAAAATAAAAAAAAATTAAGAGAAAAAATAAACAGTTAAAAAAACTTATGCAGATATTTCATATTGTCATATCATTAAATTGGAAAATGAGAAATTACGCACCTACAAACAGGGACCGAGGACATGGATACAAAGTATGTAATTAGAATGAAAAAAAAGGGAAAAAAATGAAAGTCAGATAACAACAAGGTACAACAGAAATATCGTTTACACTTTTGACCAAATTAAACACAAATTACATTTTACCGACTGATCAATTCTCTCCAAAAGTAAAGAACGGTTCTAGGGAAAGCAAGTTTATGTATTGTGTAAGATTTTTTTTTTAAAACTTAGAAATATTATATAATTCTCTATCTCCCTCTCTCTCTCCAAAATTCTTTGATGTTAGTTGATAACTGTCAAAATATCAGTAAGTTGACAATGATACAAGGAATGTGTATTTCTTGGTCCGCTCGCCGCAATGGTAGCAGCGTTAAACATATTAAAATTATAGTATTAGTTAAGAAAGGCTTAAAACTGGATACTTTGTTTGTTTGTGTGTTTGGTTGTTTTATTTCCTTTTTGCTAAGCTTTCGGCAAAGTTTTACTCTTCCATTCAGGCACATATTTACATTTTTCATAACATAAAGAAGCGCGGTAAAAATATTATTAGGTTTTTAAATATGGCCTAAATCAAGAAACAATTTAAATAAAATTGTGATAACTGTTTTAAAAAGACATGCAAATATAATACGAAAATGATCTTACAGAGAAGGGAAAGTGTGTTTAATTGAAATGTCAGCAACATTTTGGCTCACAAAATATACTATCTCTCTAGTTCATAATTTTGTTTTCATCATATTGGTAAATATTACAGCATGTGTCAATATTGTTCTGTTAACCGCTGTATTCACATTTTTTGTCACCATCATTTGATTGTAGATGTGTTTGAAAAGTAATGAGTTGGACCTAAATGACACGGTTCGCACTGCTAGATCGTTCACCACTTTTCAGTAGGACATCGCATTTTGGAGCTGAAAGCAATATTCCAATAGGTGTGGAATTCTATCAATGACGGATACTATGTGCATTTAAAGAGGGCTCGGTGGTCGTGGCCATATTTAAATAGTATTAATCTTCTATAGAAGAAGATATTTTTTTTTTAAATATGGACATCTGTATGATATGTTGCATGAATCCACAATGGTCAAACCGTGTCTGGTTTACATACTACCGGTTTTGGCTGTTAAAAGTGAATATCTTGCAAATATCAGTTCGACAAAACAGTTAAGACGAAGCGCATTTCTGATTTTAAAAAAATGTTTGTTTACAAATTGCAATAAACTTTGAATTTATGAAAATTTGAAACAGAAATTCATAGGACCATCAAAAGATCAATCGCAAATCGCAGTTTTTTTGTTCTAATTTTTATTTGGACTGAACAGGAAAAAAGTATAATAATATTTTTATTGATATGATAGAGAGGTTAAGCAGACCAACGGGTACGCGAACTTGAACGTGCAGGTCACAAGTTGGAACTACGCTCACGTTACTTGTCTTGTTTAATAGTTGTAACGTGTACCTGTACGTGTTAATGTTTCAATGTAATTCTAAAAGTTCTCTCCTATTAATCTAAGAAATTTAGTTACAGTCGAAAATTGAGAATTATGCATGTGTTAATTTTTTTATACATCATTGTTTATATATGTACATGTATATTTGTATTTATCACAGATGAATAAAATAACAGAGCCATTGCATGTTTTGGAGGAAGAGATACGTGTATCAAAACTCCAATAACATACTAAATTTTAATGAAAATTTATGTTTGTTGATATCAGTATTCGCATTTAATATTCAGGCTTAAGAAAAATAAACACATTTGTTAAAATGATTAGCTAACAGGGAAACAGAAGCTACAAGTTCGACCTTACAGGTACTTTGCAATTTATACGAATGTTCATTCGGGTGCATACGTGTAGAAATTCGTCATTACACAAACTGATGACGTAATGCATATATTTTCCTTTCTACACGTACACATCCGCGTACACGTTGGTTTGCTAAACAACTCTAATCAAGGAATTTATGCAGATTATTATCTAATTTTTGGTGATTTTCTTCGTTTCCGTTATCAATTTTTCACAGAATTCGAGCAATAAGTAGGAAATATGACTTTGCATAGTTGCCCCTGAAAATTTACACTTGTTTAAATCAAGCGCCACCCTTACGCGAGATTTGCCACCCTGTGATAAAAGGACTTTGATATCCGACCGCTTTAACCTTGGATTTCTCAAATCGAGAGGAAAGCTATTATGGCGCATGATCTTTATGTTTTGACAATGTACTTTGACAGCATTCAATTAATTCATTATATACATGTACGTCAAAGATGTGTTGAATGCTTCACCCGGTAAACTGCGTTTCAGCGTTATTTGTGATTGGGAAAAGGTCTCCTTTTATATAATATACAAAAAATAAAAAAAACGCATGACCGAATAGCGCGTGCGCGCGCGTGTGTGTGTGTGTGGGGAGGGGGGGGGGCAGGAACCCTGTTCTTCATTTACCATATTCTTAAGCATTTAAGTATGACTTTGAACCCGTTTTAATTAAATAGTTGAGGAAATGCACTTTCCTTTTATTCCAGTTTGTAAGACGTTTCGGTAATCACATACTATCTGTGTTTAAAAGGGCTACAAAAGAAAATGTCCTTGTTTACCATAGAAGCTTTTTTACAGGTAAACTACGCACTCCATAAATCATTTTTTTAAAACGATGCAGCCTATAAATTTCACTTTGCTACAGACGTTTTTTACATTGAGTTGTTTATACTCGGTTATTCATTGATGTATTTTAATTATTATTTAAACAATTTAAAATTTTTATGATACCAATGAATACTCTACTAAATATTTTTTTTCGAAAGGACATTAGTATCAATTTGTTTCGGTTAATTTCTACTGCAAATAATACAAGGTTAATCCGCTGGTGATTGAATTTTTGTTTTTAGACATAATGTCTCGTAAATATTCTAATAAATTCATAATGTTAAAAAAAAATCTAAAATCGAGTGCTTAAATTAAAGATAAGATGACATTCACTTTCTTAAACGTTAGTGAAACCGTTCTATCAAATAACAATTCACAAGGAATATAAAATTCTACACTGCTTACCCTATTCATTCTCACTCCCGATGTTGATAAAGATTCCGTACTCAACATATTTTTTCCAGAGTCAGACATGGGAATATCTCATTCCATTGTGAAAGAACGGCATATATGCTTACACCAAGCGTTCAAACGAAAGACACCGGCTTACGTTTACCGACTTGTGTGCACACGCCTGTGCGCTGTGTAATTGCAGATTTCAGTTTTTAAAAAAAACTTATCGTCGATATGGACGATTTAAATCTCCTCTCCTATTCATTATATCGAATCTCGCATTCTTTTTAAATACAGCCCATATGTGTATCAATAACTTCGTTTTCTGAAAACAAACCCATTTGAGTCAGAAGTTTACTCGGCTTTAAAGCTCAGTGCTCACAAAGAAATCATTGATTCTGTATTGATCTCTTCTTTCCGCGAAATACCAGTACTTTCGGTTTAACTTTTACACAAAATATTAATGTTAAAACTAATTAAAATTTGAAAATATTCAGTTCTCTGACATTCTTAGTAAAAAAAAAACAAAACAAAACAAAAAAAAAAAAACAAAAAAAAACAAGTTTGTATGACTTTAAATCGGAACTTTTTTTTTCTTTTTCTATACAATATCTGCGTAAAAGTTACTATTCCTTAACGACATAAAAAAGGAGGGCGGTTAAAGTTTGTTAGCCTATATAATTTACCTAAATTCGTTTTGTTTTTAGAAAGAATTTTAATTTAAAAAAAAAATGTCTGGTCTATATTGCTTGAACGGTCATTTTTTTCAGAAGGACATTGGTTTTTTTGGAATTGATAGCATTATTTCTCTTGGGTTAACGGTCATTATTTTTCCTTAAGACAGTGTATTTTGGAACTGAAATCAAAATTCCTTTTGGATGGCTTAAACAATCTTCCTTACGGGGTGATATAAAAAGATCATTGTCAAACATAACTGCTAAATAGAGCTGTGCAGTATTAAGTATGCTTCGACATTTTGAAAGATTGTGTAACATATTGATCTAAATTAATGTCTTACATGTATCACGATTAAATCGTATATAAAAAGCAGGATATTATTGAGGAAACAAATGATTCAGCAATACCCCGTGAATGGGTGTTGTTCGTTTGTTGGGTTTTTATCATCAATGATGCTTTATCGGTTTTGTTATTAAAGTAAAGTAAAATGTTAATCATTCTTTGTGAGTTCTCCTTTTTGATGAACTTATTAATACATCACTTCCTTTCCTCGGGTATCGACCTACAATAAGACACGTTTGAGATTGTGTAAGGGATTTTTAAAGCTCAAATATATGTATAAGAGTAGCAAAAAATGTGAAAATCTATGTAAGAATCACAAGAAAATCAAAAGATTCCGAACATCTGTAAACAAATACAGGGTTAGATACAAACAGACGACTGTACGATTGATTTGCAGGTGACCTACGATACAAAATGTTTTTACTGCCGTTTGCAAGGCAAGTGTACGTTTGGTGCACGCCTGTTGTAACACAAAGGTGCAGTGCATACGGGTATCGCACGTTGCAAGTGCCAATACGACTTTAAACTGTATTGGACTCCTACAACCCGCACGGCAAAGGTCTGTTTGTCTTACGTTGCACTCTTGATCTCATCAACACGATATTTATACTACGAATCACAGGGGCCAAGCCCGTTTTAACATTAGTTTCAATGTAACCATAAATAAAGAAAGGGCTCGAACTCTGACCCAGATAAAAAAAAACTACCAGCTCGCTTCAAAAGCCTAACAAATCAATTAATTGTTTATATACCCGCAATATGCATGTATTATTCATAAAAGTAATCTCTGAGATACACTCATGCCGAATTTCAAGTTGATGGGTCTTAAAATAGCCAAGATATACGTCATTATTCTCTCGAAGTCGCCAGTTTATTTTTACTCCGACATTTACCGGTCCAGGGCTCACGATGGGATTTTGCCTATGACAACAGCAGTGTTGCAACAAGTCGAAAAACATTCGCACTAATCTTTTAAAATCTCACATCAAACGTATGCTACTACATCCTTAAATTCCAATAAAATTCCTTAAATACTCTCCGGACTGAACTTTTACTCTACAGCCACATCAACTTCTGACCAGACCGGCCATTGTGATAGCAAATGTTAAACTCAGTTTCATTGTTTAATATTCCTGATTGTCCAATCAGAATTAGTCTTTCTCGAAAACGTCAAAATGGCTCGCCCTGTCAGAAGTTAATGTGGTTGCAGAATAAAAGTTCAGTATGGAGGGAATTAAAGGAATTTTATCGGAGTTTTTGTATGTAAGTAGATTAATAAGTAATTAAAATTAATGTTAAAACGGGCTTGGCCCCTGTTCTACGAATAGCCTCGGTATCCAAGACTGTCAAAACATGTAGCACACACATGAGCGCCAAACGTACGGCAAATTGTGACTGAGGCGTAAAGATGCCAATTTAGGTTTTTTGCACAAAATCTACAATAGCAAAATTATTCATTTTTCACCGGATGTAATTAACACCTAGATTTTCTGCGAAGATTCAAGAAAACAGACCGTCTGAATTTCTTCGCAGCACTGTTAAATAAGGGGAATGTTTACTATGACGTCACACAAAACAACAAGTCGTCACAAATGTTAATAAATAAAGTAATTTTCGATTTTATGGGTACGAAAATATTTATCTACATTTACATTTACAAATTACCTATGTTGGCAACTTTGTAGTCAATTAAGTCCAACTACGATAAATATAAACAACTGACTGCTCGCGTTGCACTGGTCGAGGTGACGTCATACTGAAAATGGTGACTCATATTTTGTGTAGAGAGAGGCATATCAGTTAATCTTTTAACATGGAAAGACGCATTCATAAATGAACAGAAAATAGTTTTTAAACAATTATCATACAATTAAATTTTTATTCATAAACTTTCAATTAATCTTGTTTTGATTCGGCAGGTGATTATTTTTTAGAACGTGTGTTATTTTTTTTCTAGAGTGTTTACTGTACAAGTTTGATGTTTTTGAAATCAGGAAGCCTATCTAAATCCGCTTGCATGCACTAAACAAATCATTACGATCTTTTGGATATGCATTAAGGGATTGTTTAATTCATTAAAAAATAAAATTTGATTCATTAAAAAGTGCTGCTGCTTTAACGAAATATATCGAATGAATTCATAAATACGTAAACTATTAAGTGAAGGTCATATACATTCCAACCTGAGCTCATTTCTTTGATATTTATTCTAATAAAAAAAGAACTTTACACATAGCAGCAGTACTTTTTAAAGTCTACCTGAAAAGTAGAATTTAATTATCATTTAAATTATCAATTCAAATAGGTGTATATTGAAATTTGTTTATGACCTCCATTCGGGAGGATTATCAACAAATGTCACGTGAATATCCATTCAGGGGACCACACTAAGTGTCATACAAAGAATTATTTACTATACTGTTTCATTTTATACTACATTTATATATATATATATATATATATATATATATATATATATATATATATATATATATATATATATATATATATATATATATATATATATATATATATATCATGATAAAATATCTTTACATAAATATTTTGTAATAACTGATGCATCGTTTTATGAACATTTAAATCCGCTGATATTTTCATAGTCAGCCTTAACAGTGCTGCGATCACAAAATGCAAAGTTTCTTAAATAAATGCTCCAAAACCTAACTCTTAAAAAGTAATCAATTCTATAAACAATATAAGGTAAATCAAAGTACCTAAAGTACTGAAAAGCGGTAAGTCGGGAAGAAAGTGTTAAAAATATAACGATTGATATGAAAATACCTGGTAAATGTAAAGAATCATATTGTTCGTTATTGAGAAAAATGCACTTACTCAGAATTCTAAAATGATGTAGAATTTGGATATGTCCCAGTTACAGAATGCATATTTTTTAAAATGATTCATGCATGCTGTCGTATTACAGTGAACGCAAAATGCTAATGACTTTTAAAAAAATCAAAGTAAAAGCATTTCGCAATTAATGTAAGTGTATCTTAATTTTTGAAGCATAGAATGAGTTATCCATTTGACTGTAAAGTCAAAATTTCCAATATAACAATCTGCCTTAAAGCATGTTTAAAAAATGCTTGATTTTAAAATTTTAGCAAATTTCTGGAAATCGAGATCATTTGTAGCAATTTTGTAATGATATTGCTTGTTAGTTTTAAGCAGATTTCGCTACTGTTTAACAGAGCAACAGAGTGCATGCTTCTTGTGAAGAAAATAAAGTAAAATACGATTGTCGCCAATAACATCGATCAAATGATGATTAATATTTATTTATGTTTATTTGCTAATTATCATCATTTCTTTATTTTTACATCTAACTACTTCCAAAATAAAAATAAAATGACGAACACTAAAAAATACACTGGCAAATTATGGTACCAATATTATTGCAAAATAAAAGCCAAAACGTTTTGACAAAAGTTAGATAATACTAATCGCATTACAGATCTGCCTTGCATGGAATTCTACTTATTCTTCAAAATATAAGCTTTGGTATTCGAACAATATTTCCAGCATTATTTTACAATATACCATTCAAAGACATTACCTGATGTTAGAGAACCAAAATGGAGTCGCTTCTTTTCATTTAAGCATCAACTAAACGGTCTCCTCTGGGGTATATTTTAGGGTATATCATTGAATTTGATGACGTCTAGCTAACATCTCATCAGACGTAAATAATATCGTGTTTTAATAAGTTTCATTAAAAGGATGTTGTCATGGACGCCTATGCACATGTCACGACAGTATTTCACGGTTGGTTCGCGTCTAAACCTAGCTGAGGCTAAACTATTCCCGAATTCTCCTTTAAATTTAGACCGTTTCCTCTTGCGACAGGGGCTACCTTTTTATGGATGAAAAAAATGTGTAATATGTCTGACTATTCACGTTTTGTAATAATGCGATCTAGGTCATTGTTTGTGATGTGTAATGTTTTTTTATGGGAAGAAGGGTGATGAGTATTTTGCTTGTGGTCCTGGGCTTTTCAAACACACGTGAAACTTCGACGTAAACAAACTCTCGTGCCTTTCTGGATGTACCTATGCTTAGCGCTTTAAAAAGAATTGTAAACGCTAACACCCGTTTCCCGCCTACCCTTTACATCCATATATTTCGACATTTGTCATATATTCTTCAAAAACAAATTTATCTTCTGAAAAGTATGTTGAATTCCTGATTAATCTTAATCTTAATCAAAAATAAAATTTGTAGTCAAATTATTAATTCTTAAACAAAAGTTTTGGTTACGGGGGGGGGGGGGGGGGGGGGGGCAAAAAAATTCATTGAAATCGATCTCTAAGAGTGAGGATAATATTAATTAGCGGGCGGTATGTGCATAAAAACTTAATAATCTCATGTTTACGTTAGATATTAAAGTAAAATTTCGTTTTCAATTCATATTTGTTAATTATTTTTCAAAAATTTAAAATGGAAAATTCTTCTTTTTTGGAATGCATTTAGGTCTGTAGATATACCCCCCCCCCCCCGAAACCCTTTGGTATATATATGCTTAATAAAAATATATAAAACCCCTCAAAATCAATTTTTGTTTCACGGGAGGGGGTGTTTCCGGGTTTTTTCTATTATGAAATGAGCTATTTTAACCCAAAATACAAAGTTATCACTTTTTGTATGACCAAATCATCAATACATAATGAAAATATACATAAAGGTTTCCATTATTATTAGTCCCCTACCGGTTTTCACCGGAGGGGACTATAGCTTTCCTCTGCGTCCGTCAGTCCGTCTGTCCGTCCGTCTGTCTGTCCCACTTCAGTTTTCCACACTTTTTTTCTTTATGCGTTTGAAGAATAATATGAAATTTGCTGAACAGCTTCAAAATGTCAAACTACAAATCGAATTTACACTTTTATAGCGTCTGGTTGACATATTTTCGAGAAAATCATTTTTTTATATTCCAATTTTTAGGTCACCTGAGTCACTCAGGTGACCTATTGCAATTGGTCTTCGTCCGTCGTCGTGCGTCGTGTGTTAACAATTTTACATTTTTAACTTCTTCTTGAAAATTCTAGGCCAATCGTTACCATTTTTGGTGTGAAGCATCTCTATGGTAAGAAGAATCTAAATTGTGAAATTCATAGCTCTACCACCCCTGGGGTGCCACGGGTGGGGCCAAATATGCAAAAAAAGTCAAATTTTCAAAAATCTTCCTCTCTACTTCCACACATGTGAGGAAAAAACTGAATGCATGGTTATGATGTCCATGAGGCCCTCTACCAAAATTGTGAAATTTATGGCCCCTGGGTAAGGGGTTCAGGCTCTAGGGTGGGGCCAATATGGCCAAATAGTAAAAATGTAATAAATCTTAGAAAATCTTCTTCTCTACTCTCATATATATTTGTTAAATATTAAAAGCATGATTATGATGTTCATGAAGCCCTCTACCAAAAAAGATAAATTCATGACCCGTCGATCAAGGGTTCAGGCTCTAGGGTGGGGCCGTTAGGCCAAATAGTAAAAATGTATTAAATCTTAGAAAATCTTCTTCTCTACTCCCATATATATTTGTTAAAAACTAAATGCATGGTTATGATGTCCATGAAGCCTTCTACCTTAATTGTGAAAGTCATGACCCCTCGTTCAGAGGTTCAGGCTTTAGGGTGGGGCCGATATGGCCAAATAGTAAAAATGTATTAAATCTTAGAATCTTAGAAAATCTTCTTCTCTAATCCCATTTATATTTGTTAAAATCTAAATGCATGATTATGATGTCCATGAGACTCTCTACTAAAATTGTGAAATTCATGACCCCTTTGTTAGGTGTTCATGCTCTAGGGTGGGGCCAATATGGCCATATAGTAAAAATGATTTAAATTTTAAAAAATCTTCTTCTCTACTCCCACACATGTTGGCAAGAAACTGAATACATGGTTATGATATCCACTATCTCCTTTACCTAAATTGTGAAATTCATGGCCCCTGGGTCAGGGGTTCAGGACATGAGGGGGGGGGGGCAATATGGCAATAAAGTGTTAATGCATATTATGTTTAAAAATCTTCTTCTCTATTCTCACACATCTGTATAAAAAAAAAACCGACTAATAATTATGTTTACCAGGAAGTCCTCTACTGAAATTTTAATTTTCATGTCCCCTGGGGTATGGGTTTTGACTCTAGGGCAGGGCCAAAATGGATGTATAGATGTTAATGCATATAACGTTAAAAAATTATCTTCTTTACTCCCACACACCTGAAAGGAAAACTGAATTCATTATTTTGTAGACCAGATCTTTTAGTTTTTCACCAAAATTATAGGTTTCAAGGTTCTTTTTTAATTAAATGTAGTTGTCATTACAAATTTAAAATTTTTCTACTCCAGTATGAAACCTAATTAATTATAGATGCAAATATGAGACTCCATGACAAGTTTGTGTATTGGATATATGCTACTCAGGTGACCGTAAAGGCCAATTGGCCTCTTGTTTAATGTTCGGGTTCGATATTCTGCATAACAGTGCATTGTTTTCACAAACCGGTAGGGGACGTGTATTGCTTATGCAATACTCTCAGAATGCTTGTTAAAAATAAATTTCATTAAAGAATTTTCAAAAATGACTTTTAGTTAGGCAGGTACACAATGCTATTGTTCGCAGTCCTATGTTAATTGTCTTAATCCATTTCAGCATCGACATACACATCTATAAGCTTATATATAAGTATTTTTGGAAAACATCTAGAGATTCTTGACACTATGAAAATACTATTTCATATGAAAGACAAACATCAGTAAAACAAAACAGAGATAAGCACTTTGAAATTAAAAATATATTTTAACACACTGGATACTGGTCTCTTTATTTTACTTTCAAACATAGCATAGCTTACATCAACTTGTTACTTTTGCTGTTCCTCAAAAATCATTACAGAAGCTTATTTAACATATGTTCATTCCTTATATTTTGTTGTTTATTTTTAGTGCTGTAATTCTTTGAAAATTTCTTTGATATGCTTCATTGTCTGCTTTGATTTTGTTTTCTTTTTTCACTGCATCCTTACAGCAAATCTCTGGAATTGAAACAAGCGTGTTACTAGTACATCTTTATGTTCAAATTTTCTTAATAATTGTGTTTTGGTATGTTATTATTTGTAATCGTACACAATATACAATTGTCCCCATCAGTGGCGGATGCAAAGGGCGACACACCCTAAATTGTCAAAATGAAGTTAAATTATACTCATTCTGGCAAAGAAAATGTACAACTTGCGAGTCTTTATTATCTACATTTTATAAACTCGTGAGAATTTTCTATTTTAGACCAATTTCAGCGATGCAGAATGGAGAAAACTCGTGGGTTAAATAAATGTTGAAACTTACGTAGAAAACCTATTTTAGTTACGCTCTCATTTGGTTCAAATATAAACAATCACTCACCTTTAAGTAATTTGTTATATTAGCTTGTGTTTTTAACGACTCTTCCATGTTTATTATGATACAAGTACAATTCGTTATCTTTTTTTAAAACTTCATTTACATCGTCCCATAGAACTGGATTTCTTTTCAAAAAACTGATAAATCTTCAGGTCTTTAATCTACAAACCTTTAAACTTGTGAAATGTTTTATAACTTTTTAGTATAATACGAGAAGATATCACTAAATTAAAAAAAATAAATCATTTTTACCTTTCAAAATCTATAGAATACAGGAGCTCCAGACCCCCTTCCAAAAACGTCTGCCCCCCCCCCCCCCCCAACTTCAAATCGTGGATCCGCTCCTGTCCATTACAGGTATTACATAAATGTATATTTCTTTGTTTTCCATTTAAATTATGAATGACAGCTGAATGACTAAAATCGCATAAAGCTCTACGTCTTTTCGCCAACTTTTCGAAATGATAATAATTATGACCATCAAACCACTTTCTTCTTGCTTTGTAACATTATGCTGATAGCCTGGAAGTAATTATTTGGGACCTCACCTCTGCACTTTTGTAGGCAACAACCCTTTCTTTCCGGTAAACAGAAGCATCGGTAAGGCATGAAAAACAGGTTAAATGGAGACGGTATTCGCCATTTGTAGTCATTGATGACGGTGTATCTCTCAAACCTCCACAGCTTCTCAGAGTCATTCTGTACTCTCTCAAATGTGTAGCTAAAAAGAAAGGTCTCATAAGGATGAAGACAATTTTTTATAGTTCATACAATTTAAAATCCTCTTTTGGGCTTCAAGTTTATATTTCGTTATTTAAGATATTGATAAAACATTTCGCCAAATCATCAAAATGAGGCATATTCTAACTACTAGTGGTATCAGGGGCAATTTAGTTAAAATTGAGGTGAATTCGTACTTTTTACAAGCATGGTCTCATTGGTGCTTAGTTTCTTTACCATATTGACGCAAAATGTTCTAAATTGTAATGATCTTTTGCCCTTGTCAAACTGTTGTTGTTTTTTTTAAATTCAAATATCTTTTTTGAGTAGTCTACACGTAACCAGGGAGTTTTCTGACCATAAGCTATGGTAAAAATTCATATACTTTATAAGGAGTATTCGATTATTTGACATTAGGTATTAAAAATATTGAGTTCAGTATTAAACGTATTAATGAAAGAATTATGTTATTAAAACAAATATTTATTAAATATAGATTTAGAAATATCAAAAGGAATGCAGATGGTGACGTCAAAGTAAATGCCGTCCTCATATCGCATAAGATTCTGACAACAGACTTTTTACATATCCATGAAAAATAAAACGGAACGCCTAAACATACCCGCGTAAAAAAGTTTAATTTGTAGCAGAATGACTTAAATTGTATAAACATGGTGTTTTTTTTCTAAAGTAAAACAAATATATTTGGCGGAGAAATATGGTAAACTGCAAAACAGAAATAGCAATAACTAGACAGTTACGGAGGAAAACTGACACATGTATAGAACTGTTTTGGCTTAGGCAAAACAGGTTAAACACATAACTATGTTATTTTAAATATATACTAGCAAACAAAAATTCTAAATTTCATATGTTTATCATATCACGTTGATATTACGTCAAAATATATTTTTACGCCTTTTTAACTTGTCTAAAGCATGTTGCATATAAATACTCTCTCACGATTTGTGATAGTATCATTTCATTCGACTCGATGTGTGCCTTTACTACCCCATCAAGGCCCAGGCACCGGAAACAAAAAGCTTGTTTTATAAAAGTTATATATCACCAATTTTGATTGAATGATCCTGTATGTATTTTATTCAATATTTCTTTATCATAATTAGATTAAGAACATTTTTTTTATATTTCAGATTTTGATTAGTGATTTTTTGCTGCCTAATAACTTTTCGATTTCAATATATTGATAAATGACATTTACATTGTTATCATACCAAATTATCAGTAGATCAATATTCTACAAATAAGTTTATATGTTTCTTAAATAAATATATAATAATTTAAAAACAAGCCTGAGCGTTAAGATCAAATACTATATCCAATTATTTATTTGTGTCTGCCTCTTTTATCAAATCATGGGTAATAGTTTCATGGTTCAATCTATGTTTTAGAGAGATTTAAATAACAACTATTGATATTTGAAATATTTTCTTTCTTCTATGGACAAACTGAAGAGCAAAAACTATATTTTCCATAAAATGTAATATTTATGACGCCATGATGACCGGTCGAGGGTAAGGTTTGACTGTTGTATCTTATAACATATAAGCAATGTTATGTTTAAATAAAAATATAACTGTATTGACTTTCAAAACTCCAAATTAAAAACAAAGTAAATAACATTGCTCAAAAAGTGTACAAAGATTTAAATTTTGTTAATACGTGATCACGTTTTCCGGCGAGTCCTTTGCGCTTCACAGAATTCACAGAATTTGATTACTGGTGCAACCAAACTCTATTTATATTGACAATTTTTTATTACTCAAGTGACAAACACATTACAATTACCTGAACATGGCGATAACAAGGTTGACCAACAGGAGATTGGAGAACAACAGATAGATCGCCGCTACAGCTTGTACAGTCCAGTCTTCTTGTGGACATCGGTTGATGGACGTGTCAGACTCCCATACAGAGGTCACGTTTGTGCAATCTGATTGGTCACTTCCTAGCGTTCATAAAAACTAATTGAATGAGTTTTATTAAACATGCATACTGATAAAACGGATCAAGAAAAACGATGGAAAGCAGTAATAGTGTAGTAAAAGTTAAAGTGGATGATGTATATCATGTACACTTTTAAGTGAAAATAAAACTTCTGAAAAATAGTTTATTAAGTAAACAGTTATGTATTTTATTATCGATTTTTTTATTTTATCCACAATCATTACCATCAAGTTGATCAAGATTCAACTCTGCGTAGAGCTGCCAGTATGGGTAGTATATGATGGTCCATATCCTCCAGTTGGTCCAATCACCGCTCCATATTGTCTGGTGGTCTGGCCAGAGGTTTGCATGGTAATAGATTCCAACTCCTAGTACCACAAAGACAGCAATGGATAGGAAACCGAGTAGATCCTTCAGCTAATATGACATTAAGTTAATCAACTAAAGCTTTTTTTCTTGTTGTATTAAGTTAATGATATAATTAAGCTACGATTTGATGTTTTGTGTAAACAATATAGGATGGAAACTTATATGCATACCATTTCCTTAATCATAAGCAGTGTAGGTCCAAGTTTTCTAAAGACAAGAAACACTTCCAGAAACCTCAAGTACATAACTAGAAGAGAAAGCCCAAACATTCGTCTGGAGACAATGTACGTATCTGTTATTTCAAGGTAATAGACAAGGACCGCTGCTATAAGTAAGAAATAGGACAGTAGATCTACCACATTCCAGAAGTCGTACAGGTATCTTTTCGCGCGTGACCATTTACTTCTGTGAGAACGACCTCTCTCTTCCAGACAACCCTATTATAAGTATGATACAAGTGAGATACGAAATATTATTTTCAGCCATTTTAATTTGGCAAAAAAGGGTTTTTATTTTTTATAGAACCAATTTTGCAGGTGGGAACAGTTACATTATATAAAAAAAGATATGTATTGAAAATATGTATTGAAAATTTCATTTTTATATCAACTATCATATAGAAATGATCTAGTTTAAATAATAAAGAAGAATTTATTGAACTCTCAAAAATATTGTAAATATTCATAATCTTACAAAACAGCTGATGAGTTTTTCAGAGAAATCCCCAGCGCCCCATGCATATACAATGAACTCAAACAACTTGCCAATATTCTTCTCGTAATATTTGGTGCTAATGCTTGTGAGTACAAATGAGCTATAAATCACGAGCATTATGAAAAACATCATCTGAAAAAATATAAACATTTTGTTAATCAAATCTGTATAAATACGCTTTCACCAGAGGACTAAAAAGGCCCCAAAATACCCTGTGTTTTTTCCTACTGTTTATGATTTCATTTCCCATAAAATGCGTTTTATGTTAAAACCGAAATCCAGATATTAATACTGTTCAAATGAAACCAATGTTTCACCAAATTAAAACCCTTGTTATAAAAAAAACCAAAAAACACAGAAATTCTTTACATTCGTCTAAACAACATATACCAATGCTATTTTGATATAGTTGTTACTAAATAGTGAATTGCCTTTATTTTCTTGGAACGAAATGTTTGCTCTTTTCATTTTCTACTTACATAATTAAACATATATTTTGTTAATGGTGCCGAAAGGAACATGCGAGGCTTTCTGATTGCAGACTGAAAAATAAAACATCAAATCATTATTTATTTCATATTTTTTTTATAAAACACTTTTAATTTGATTACATTGGGTTCACTCATATTTATTGGCAGGTCTTGACTGGACCGCCATTTCTAACAATCACCGATGGTCCTCTCAAGACTTGTATTTGAGTGTAAGCTCCTATGTTTTGTTTACTTTTATGAAAGGCTTTAGGTCAGGGGCCAAGTTGTTGTACCACTGTCTGTTCATATTTTTCTGAGAACACGTATGAGCGACTACATCATACATAAAATTTTCGTAAGCAAAGGTGAGAGGACAAGAGTGAATCCCCCAAATGTCTGCCTCTGTGTCCATCAAATCAATGGCTTGTTCTGCGTTTTCATCGTACATTCTATCCATAATACCAAGGCACCGTTGTTCAAACAATCTACGAAAAATAAGCAAGATCAACTAGATGAACTGAATTGTTTACTTAATTCGATTCATGCCTTTACCAGCAATGTTTGTTGAGCGGTTTAATTTAAAGATCGTATAAAACATTGTATAAATCATTTCATTTCAATCATATCTTTAACAAATTCCCACTCTGTGATCTATAATACAATCATAGGTACTACTAACGCGTATTAGACCGCCAATATCTTACATAATTGACTGCTTCCGGTTTATACCAAGTACTTACTTTGAATGTTCCTCCAAGTCATTCGACAATACTTGTTCTTTGACATTGTTCGCTTTCTTTGATAGCTTTTTCAGAATAGCCGAACACACTAATCCAGTCACTTCAAAAGATAAAATATTGATTTACATGGTTTAGTGGTTCGAGCATACGTATCAATATACCACAAAATACAACGTAAACGAGATAATTTTCTACCAATTTATTCACTTACGCTGTATTTATTATTACTTATCAAATACATGAAAGCATAAACTTACATAGATGGTTTTTTCCTCTCAGCCAATAAATTTCAGCCAATTCCTTTCGATTTGCAAAAATGGCCCAAAGTAAAATGAGAGAAATATTATCGTCCTCTGTGGATGAGTCTTTTGTGAATTCTGCAAGATAAATAATGTAAATGGAATGACGTCTAATAGGTTCATGTATTTTGGATTCAATAAAAATGTAGCAAATATGTGTTTTCTTTTTCTATGAAGGATGACCATTTACAAAAGTACAATCCAATGAGCTTGTCAAAGAAATATGCAATCATGGTGACCATGACGATTTGCACGCCTTTCTATAAAATGAGTAATTTCAATAGTTTTACCAATCTAAATCTATTATGTACAATGAAAATCAATTCAATGATCCTTTTTAACGAAATATGTCAAATATCATGAAAAAAAAATTTCTTACGGGGATGAAATTGTTCATTTAAAGGTTATATTAGTATTAGTTTTTCAGTAATCATACAAATAAACAAAGATCAAATCTATTCGGATCTATTTATTAAATCGTGGTTCAGGAGATACATTTGCGACGTCAAGATAATGCATATAAAAAAAAGCTGTAGCATGGATAACTGTACGCCGGAGAACTCGTAACCATGTGACAAAATGTTTATATCTGTATTTTATTCTTGATGCAGAAACATATTTCTGGCGATATTTAACTAGCAAGACGTTTCTTTTAATAAGTATCAATTTATGGAATATGGATGCTCCTTAATGCATATAAATACAAATGTTTATGCAAACTATGTGTGTTCAGTGTATAAGATAAGTAACAGTATTTACAAGTTATATGCTGCTCTGCTCAGATAACTAAATAGATGTTTCTGTAATTTTTAATTATGAGAAAGAATAATAATACATTAGGGTGTTTTTTAATCTTTTTTTTTTCAAAATGCATTTTAGTTTGATTCTTAGTAATTTCCAGTAGTTTTTGTTTTCATTTTGTTTTATCTTACACGAAATCAATGTTAATGTTCAAAGGATTTCTGACATCTATGCAATATTATAACTTTGAAAAAAATCTTAATTCCAGTGAGATATCTCACTGAAGAATCTCAAATATCTAAATAAGTTGTTTTGTGTTCACAGTTTGCCCTCGCGATATCTCAGAAGCTTTGAGTGGTTAAGGTCAAGATCTAGTTAATGATTCGAGAGTTCGTTTTGAAAGTAGATTCATTATGACGTCATAATTAATTTGAAGAATCGTTGCCTCGTACTTTTACGGCTTAAAAGGGATAATGTAAACAATTAAACATTTTTCTGACATCTCAAGTTAAATCATGGGAAAAGTAATCCTAATACCTATACTCAATTTAACATTATTTTAAAGAGGAAGTCAAAAGCTTGTTTCATATCGTTGTTTTTGGAGAGACTGTACACCCCTGCGAATGTGTTCGGAATGTTTTGTGTATCGTTGCTAAGTATGTAAAAAATCCAGAGGTGCTCGAATGAAGGTTCTTGAGACTTCACCGAGATTTGTTCAGTTCCTGTGAAATTTCGAGCGGAAGTATAAGTGTTCGGATAATATTCTTAAAATACGTAAGTACTTGTCGATTTTCATACCATACCCTACTTTGATTTATGTTAAAACATCAACGTCTTTAAAGATGTATGTCTTATTTCACCATCTAGCGGTTTTTTAAATTAAACGATGATACTCGAAACAGAATTATCGTTCGTGTTCAACCAGGTATAGAGTGGTTGATGATATAAACATTAGGTTGCTTAATAAAATCATAGCCATGTTTGATGCTTGTGGTGTGCAAAACCAAGTTTTAAAAAAAAATTAAAGGGTGAACGTTTTGCATTAAAACTTATTAAATCGAGCCATTTTCAAGGAACATTCTGCATAAATTAGTACAGTCTGTTTCACTATTAGTGTTATTACTAGGTCAGGCGCGGATCGAAAATTAATTTTTATGGGGTGATGTCTACTATGCATGATAATTGTCGCAACAGCAGAAAATAAAACTATTTTTGTATTGTCACATTTATTGCTAGGACACAGTTTACCCACCAATTAATGAAGATAAAGTTTAAAATCAATAAACCTCTGAATTTATAATTGACTACAAGTACCTAGATTCTCTAAAATAGACTACAAACACGAGGCACAATTTATACTGCGAAACTAAAAGGGTAAAAAAAACATCGTGATTTAAAATTTGAAAGACAATAACATTCGCAGGGGTGTGTTGGCAATTTAGATAAATTTTATTAGTCAAATATGGACAAAACTTTTCCCCTTCATATTTCATTGAAAATGCTAATTTAAAACATGACTTTTCATTGTGTTTACAAAAACGTTTAGCCCCGGTACACTTTATCAAACAAAGCTATTGTTATGAAGCATTATGGAAAGAATTTATATCTTTAATTTTATAAACCTGTATTCACCTTTCATAAACTAGGTCTTGACCTTAAGAAACTTTTATGTGTCTTTTATGTGTCTTAAGATTAAAAAATCAAGTATTTAGTTTATGTTTTAAGTGATTTGTTTCTCGTTTGTCTGATAAAAAAAAGATTATAGATGTACACAATGATAGCGTTCATTTTATATTTAGTACTTCAGTTTATCTGTTTTCGGTCCTGAGACAAAAATCTTTGCCTCAGAAAGATCTCAGAAATGGTAAACAATAGAACTACTAAACTGTGTGGAACGATAGACCTATGCATTTAGATGTGTTAAACCATTTTGTTTTATTTATTGTCCTAACTTCCGTCACAGGAAATATTCCACAATATATTTTATCTTTTTCGTTTTACATGGAACGAAAGTTTCAGTATAAACTTCCCATATGTTATAATTTACGATAGTAAAACATACGCATGAAATGACTGTATTTTCGTGCAATATAATAGAAAAATAAATGTTATCTTGGGTACCGGTTCGCCTAAACAGTACCCGTGTACAATGTCTCTAAGAGAATCACTGCAATGTCACTATGGTACGAGTGTTCCATGGTACTTGTTGTACAAGGTAAAATCACCTAATACAAAGCTAAGGACAAATGGGCATGGAATTGTTGTTATTTTGTGACACAATGTGTGATATATTTTAACACATAAACAAAAGATTGGAGAGTTTAAAATGTTATTTCAAAGGGTATTCTCGCTGTTTCACCTTCGTATCGTAAGATTTCTCGACATAGTGCTTCAGCTGATTTTGCCACAGGCAGGTGAAGTTCTTCTATCTTTTCTTCTATATATTTCTGCTGTTCTCCAACTTTCTTACTGTTCATTTTTATGACTTTACACCTATACTTGTGACACATTCTTTTTGCGTGTTTCTCTTCGATTTGCTGAAAAAGTGCACTCTATGAAATAAATACACTACATACATTGTTCTTTAAAAACGAAAACAAATCCGTCCCTTAAATTATACATCATCTTATCATCAATCAGCGGTTTAGATAGCTCTCTAAGATAGTCGGAATTGATGTATGCTTTAAAACACAAATAAAGAACTCAAACCTTCAATATCCACTGCATATGCAGACAATCTTCAGATTTAAATTTACAGTCTTTGCATGAAACTGTCTGAAAAAGATTGTTTTTATTGAAAACAAAACAACCACAACATTCTAGAAAATGAGGAATATATGTAACGTTTCTTAAATTTGCGTCATCATTTTTAAAATACAAAAGTGTCTGAAACTCAAGAAAACCAGATAAGATTTTCGCATTTAATATTTTGCGAAGTAAACAGAGTTGTGAACACGCTAATATAAAATTATGGCAAACATAGAAAATATACAGCAGGCTTTTTCAAAGCTTATCTTACCTGCTCATACAACTCTGGTAAATTTTTTGGATCAAATTTTACCCTCTGGTCCAGTAAAACTCTCACGTAATCACATCGGTTTGCTTTCAATGCCTCTAAAAGAAGCACCTTAAAAAGAAAGGTAATTCATAATAAATTCATCACATTCGGCTGTGACACTTATGTAATAAAACAAGCTAAAACACATGTTTAAGAACGTATTTAACCATAACCAAGCTGTGCTGAAAATTAAAAAAAATGCTAAACTGGGGTTTTTTGTGGCTTATATTTAGATTACGATCGTACATCATCTACATTTGTGACTATGCATTGTATTACGTTTTTAAAGTAGTAATATACTGAAGAACAGTTTTACTGATCTTACAGGTCCACATTCCTCCAAAAGATCTGATTCTTGCAGAAGCTGATATCCGAAATAGAAATATAATGGAAGCGACGTGGGAGTAGAGAACTTCGGATTCAACACGTAAGGTCTGGATTCCAATTTGAATCCTCCTAAAATCTGATCTATAATCTTTTTTTCGGGGTTGACGGAGTTTCTGCGCAGAAGTTTCCAAGCTAGCGAAGACCCTTTGATGGTGGTTCCGTTCGTTTGAGAGTGAGGGATTGCCGTTTTAGGGCGCAGGTTAAGTGAATTTGCGAACTCCAAACCTAATAAAAATGTAAACAATAATACAATTTTCTTTCTGCAATATGAGTACCTAATTAAGGCTCATTACTAAAAAAAAAACAAGTTGTCCTCCCTTCTAAGTATAAAACTGTGGGTCAATAGATAACTATTTGTTAAATTTCCCAAGGTAATCGCACTATAAACGTACATAAATGATAAACAGGAGTGTCAAGAACGACTTGATCTTGTAATATATTATTATAAAATATGAAATCATTTAACCATGAAATTTAGAGTAGTTCAATTTTTTGTACAGAGTCAACCAAAAACGACTAAATTTGGCAACAATTTTGAAAGGATGATTTTCTCCTTTAGAATTAAACCTTGAGTCAGTATTACCATTATTGTTATTTGATGTCATTAAAAATTCATTCAAACACACAACAATTATTTTTTAGAAAAATACACACAAACAAAATCAATGCAAGAAAACATTCTGTTTAATTTGTCTTAAACAAAATTGTGGTTTTTATTTTAGGTCTGATAGAGTAAAATGTCCTTTTGTTTTAATGACGACCTGTGTTTTTAATTGTTGACAGTATAAAAGTACATGAATAGAATATATTACTATTTATCTTATGAAAGATATGACCTGTAGTTCAAACATACAGATGCTTGTTCTACAAAATTGACAATTTCTGTTTGAATCATAGGAAGTACCACGTTTCACTTAAACGGACCCGTTTTGTTATAGTTGTAAGATTGTTTTCAATTTTTGAACATTGTTTGAAAATAAGCTATGAAAATAAATTTAAAAACCTTACCATTAGCGTTGTTTCTTTGGAGAATATTCTCCATCGACCAACAACTGATTACAGCCTCCCCCACAATATTGGACAACATAAGTGGGTCATCTTGGTCAAGGTCAAATACTCCGACCTAGAAAAAATATTTCAAGTCACTTAAGAAAATCGACTCTGTCATCATAAATTCATATTTCAATTTAGCTTTAATCATTTAACACGGCCCTGCTGGCTATACTATATTTGTATATACGAGTTAGAGAGACATGCGGGTTCAAGTTTTCGGATATACACAAGATTTTATCTTAACCTCTTTGTCGATTACATGTCATATAAAATATATTTAATTACATGTAGATATAGCACAACTACTGATGCTGCCATACCATAGTTTTATACCTAGTCCAATTATATACAATGGCATTTCTTTCTCTTCGCAGGGGTGTTAAGGAAGCATATGGGCAATTTAGCGTCTTATTTTGACTGTTATATTTAAAATCGTGAAATTAAATAAATATTTTGAATAAGATCAAAAACTGAGTTGTATCCTTTAAAAAAGATGTCAGTGCAATTAAATCGGGTAGTACATTACTGCTACCTTGTAGCATTATCACGTGACAACTATATATAGCTTGCGTCTATTTCTTCACATAAAATGAGATAGACCAACACTCCCCCGCGGTTTCCAAAATAAAATAAACATACCAAGTAAAGGCAAAACATCTCAGTTTAATCAAAACCGCTACTAGACTTTTATTATCTTCTAAATTAACTAGTTATTCATCAGGCTCTCGTTAAACCTTCACAACCTTTATAAAGTTTGCACGGAAAACGTTATGTTGCATCAAAACTACACACAACATGCGATTCTAGCAGCATTTTTCAATTTAAGAATTGATCAAACTAACGATACGTATAAGATTTCAAGTTCAATATATACGGGGTAGTATTGTTCTAGTCGGATTTTTATATCGTAAGCAACGACAGAGGAAAGACTGGCCGAGAAATAAAATCAAATGTACATACATTTTAGCGAATGATTGATAAAACTAACATCTATGCCAGTATTCTTATGTTCAGTTTTCAATTAATCACACCACAATAGTTTATTGGAGTTTTTAGATGAGTTACATTTTGAATATGTTTACAATGCATTCCGATCAAATTCACACAACATTCAACTTTTAGTCATGACGTCATCAATGTGTAAATCTACGTAATACAAACTAAAAAAGAAACCTGTCTTCAGTATTTTTTTATTTGTTTATGGTCTACGTTTCGTTGCTTAGATATTTAAGAAATGAACTCAATGTCTACCCAAGTTATACGAGTATAACCTGGGTTGGGGCAATTTACGCTTTATAATCCGCGAAGCGGATTATAAAAAAAGCGTAAATTGCCCCAACCCAGGTTATACTCGTATAACTTGGGTAGACATTGAGTTCATTTCTTATAATTTAATTTTCTGTAATTTGCTGTATAAATTGAGTACGTTTACTTTTAAAAATGATATTGATCTGTTCAAAATTCAAACGTAACGTCAAGCGGATTAGTACGTTTTTGACGTTAGTGCATTGTGACGTGTCTTGTGACGTGCAAACCAGGTTATACAAATTTAACTTAATTTTTCTATCCAATCAAATGCCGCGTTACAACCAGAATTAAATTATTTGAATATGTACATAACTAACATTTGTGATTTCACGGAATTACATGTAACTCAAATTCCATATGCTTCCTTAACACCTCCGCGTTTTAACTGAACGCTTTTATAAAAATCGATTTTTTATTGTGATTAATTAGATATTTGAACTTTGATTCAGTTGTCCTTTTCAAGTGAGGAATCACATACCAAATCTCTGTTTTCATCGATAGTGTCTAGATGTGCTTTTAGTTCACTATATTTCTTATCATCAAATCGGATACCAAATAAGACGCTGGCCTTCTTTTTCAGTTGTCGTTCGCTAAAAACAACACAAAATACGTCAATGAATCATCTGCAACCCAATGCGTCTGTAATTATGATTTGTGGTTTTTAACATGTATTCTCAAAATGCAGAAACAATATTAAGGGCTATGGACCAAATTCACTCCTACAATAGTGATTTTCATTTTTGAGTTGTCGTTCGCTACAAGCAAGGATGATAGGTTAATATGTCGTTTGCAGTTCAATACATAGCTGTATTTATAATATGGTTTTCTTGTTAGAGAATTGAAAAAAAACAATATATACAATACTTTTCTAGAAAGTCAAAAACCAGGTCTGCTGCTTTTCCCGACCCCTTCATTATGATTACAGGAAGTTTATTTTTGAGCGCTTCTGAGATGTGGACTATGGTGTCAATGTCTCCTTCACAAACAATTACTGCTATCGGTACAGGCATTTCTAAAATAGTAGTAAAATATGTTAGCATTGGACTCTCATAGAATATTCATATAAATAAATCTACACATGTATTGCATAAGGAACTAAATCAAATAAGGTATAACCATCAGAAACACATTATCACAAAATAGTTATTAATGATTCCATAGAATACGGATGAAATATAATACTATAGCATGGGAATCTACTGACATATACTTTTATTGTTTTGAGGGGGGGGGGGGGGATGGGCTTAACATTCTGTTGTATACATCAGTATGCCACAGCATTGCACACGGAATATGTTCAACCCGGATGTCCTCTCTCTAATTACACGATGCATTTTAAATAAAGATATTGGTTAAATGCAATTTAAACACAGTGTTGGACACATGCATGGGATCCAAGATGTCAAGCTCAAGTTCTACAGCTACACAGAGATATAATTTTACTGATGTCCATTTTCTGGCTGAAGAATGATACGTCTTGCTCGGAGACATATTTTTCAAACTCCAAAAGAAAACTGTCATCATCTTCACCATTGGTCTCGAAGTGAGGATCGGTTAAATATTCTGTTCGGAAGTCCTGTCATAAAAGATAGTCCTGCTGATTTCATTGTTTGTTTATTGTTTCATTGATATCGATAACAAAGTTTAAATTCAAAGTTGACACAATAATTTGATTTGCAAATGTAAAATGATGTGTAAAGTAGGTTTCGTATGACCATTGTCACATCAATTAAGTAATCGATAGATTAGCCTTTAATACGATTTCAGATAACGTTTAATTTGTTACGTTTATATTATATTTAGGTATAAGGATTTTCTCATTGACTAAATACCATATTAATATGTACAAGGTATCCTTTTTAAGGTTATCACATTATGTTTTTTTTTTTATTCAAATAGTCTTATAAAAGAGGCAAAAAAATTAATGATTTACTAGAAGAGGCTTACTAGAAAAACTGTTGCAAAGGTTCTTAAAATATTAAAGAACATCTACACAAATGCATCCATACCCCTTTTCTAGCTATGCTGATGAGTTTGATATGCCTGTTTGTATCATTGACACCAATTCCGTATCCTGTGTTGTTATTCCGGAATTCCATGTCTCCATAACTCTGGTAGGCCTCCCTGACGCATCTTGAAACCCCTTTCTCATTGCCGCGGTACAAAATCCAGGTTTCTGATTATAAAATTAAAATATTTAAACCATAACGATCAGTGATAATAATAATCTTTATTTATCCATCAATGATAAGCAAATAATATTACAAAGATCGAATACTAATAACAGTTTGTGTATTTGATCGTTTGTTTGTTTGAATTTCTTGAAATTGTGTTATACGTTTTTTGAACATGCATATTAGTTGTAAGAAAATGCAAACTCATAACTAAACAATTGCTTACCTCCGCCACTCTTTGCTGCCTCTATCAGTGCCGTCTGGAACACTGTTTTTGGCCAAGGTTTTGGAACAAAACTGTCTGAGTCTCCAATCACAGAAAACACCATGGTAGGTGTAGAGTTGACTCCATTTTGAATTTTGTTCCATACCTCTTTCACTTTACTTGCATCCTATATTGAATTTGTAAATTAAAAATGATAATATTATCAACAAGTATACTATTCTATTTAGATATAATCGCTTTTTACAAACTGAAAACAAAAAAAACATAATATTGTGAATTGAAAAGGCGTGAAAAAGCGGAAACTATGATAAATCACTAGAAAAACTGTGCTAAAAGGCATTTGCTCTTTAACAGTTTATTTTTATAATTTTTTTTTTGCTTTTTTGCTTTCAATTTACGTTGTCAGTATATGATTTTGTAAGAAGTGTCAAAATATAACAATCTAAATGACGTTAATATCTAAACAGAACAAATGATATTTGTGGGACACCTATTCCCCTTCCTTGGGAAATATCTGCGAAGCAAAAACCGGAAATTTCCAAAATTTTGAATTATTGAAGTTTAAGGGTCAAAACTCGTACTTAAAATCGCACTTGACCTAGATCAACGTGTATACTGAATTTCATTATAGTATGTACAATCTCTGCAAAGAAAATGATTGAAAACTCCTAATGGACCAAATGACTGACAGACAACAGCAAAGCAATATGCCCTCCCTTCTTCGAGAAGGGTATAAAAAAAGCTGTGGTCTACCTCCTAAGTTTAATTTAGTTACGGTTTTTTTTATAAATTCAAAATGATGGTACCCGGTTTTGAAATAAATCAAAGAACTAAAATTAAAGAGTACACTAGTATTCAATCGAAAAATTCATTACATATTTTGATTTCTTTTCAGACAATTATATCATATCAAGTAAAATTCAAACTATTTAGGCCCTGCGAATGAGATCGAAAATGGTGTTAATTATACATGATATAACTGTATAAAAAAAGACAGAGATTCCTCTGTATAATCATTTTGATATTATTTCTTTATTAATGATACCATATCACGGTTGAGTCCTGTTACACTATTTATTACTCTAACTTCTTTCAAAGTAATTATTGAATTCTTTACCTTCAAAATGTATCATATTAAATCATAACGTATAGCAATCTTTTTAAAAAATAATCGACGTTGTCGTTTTTTATCCACTATATTGATTTTCACATTTTTTGTAAATAAAGCCCACGATCTAAAGGAACTTGGAAAGGAGTTGAGCTCAATTTTTTTCTTCAAAATTTCCTTCCAATGGTGAATATGAATGTTGTTAAAGCTTTGTCAAAATTTGAACTTCAAATATCGAGCTACATGCAAATTACATAGAAGAGAATTTTTTGTTTTGTAAAGATTTCATCTAATGTTGATTTTTGTATTTGTTAAAATCATCTATGAACACATTAAATCAGTTAATCATATTTGCCACAAGTTCATTTGCCAAAGAAATGGTATTTTAATTCCTTTTTATATTTTGTTAACAAATATAAAACTCGAACTTATTTCTTTATTTAAAACATACAACGACTTCTTACCTCTCTATATCGCTTGTAACTCGACTTCTAACATTCAAACTTCATCATTAAAAACAGGTAAACATTTTTTTTAAATATTTAAAAAAAATCATCAAGGTCCCTTTAATATTTAACTCGTACTCTGGAAACGACGATCTATATCCCATAGCAATCACACAACCAAAACGAAATAAGTGTATGAATGGTATTCAGAAAGGTCTCCGTCGGCAGACTTAGTTACAAAGTTGGTGTGTTTAAATAATTGCTCTGAAATATTTCATGCAAATCAATGTGAATGAATTGTTTAAAGAAATTAATGTTTCGTGTCTTTCATTACTGTGTGTTTTTCGAAAAAATAATTAACCCCCCTCCCCCCCCCCCACAAGAATAAGATAATTCATTGCAATATTTACAGCCGGTTTCTACCATCGTGCGATAAAGAAAATGTAAGTTCTGTTACTGTGTGCAATGTTATTTTCGCTCTTCCTAATTTACGCCTCCCTGCTCTTTCAAGCAGTTTCGCCCAATCTTTTAGGCCCACTCACAGCTGTGTTTTAAGAGAGATACTATAAAACATTGGAAATGACCCAGTTTTAAATTTGCCCGCTGACAAAGATAATAAAACGAGGCGAATATTTCCCTGCATACAATAAAATAAAAAATATTGTGAAATATTTTGCCGGGATGTCATACAAACACAACGGTTCACATTAGGGCCTTTCCTAGGTTCACACGGCGCAATAATGCATGGTGTGCGTTACAATGCAAACATTAGTAATATGTATATACATATAGTATGTACATAAAAGAACAAAATATCGTTCTTACAATAATTTAAAACACATTATTATTAAAATGACAGAAAACTGCATAATTTCAGCTAAAAATTGATCCAGGTGGAATATATGGTCTCAGGTAACAAGTTGAATGCATCTCAATAACATTCGCACCTTTAACACCCCCCCCCCCCCCCTCCCCGTTCCTACCTGAGATTTAATGTCCGTTAAGAGAAGGCCTTTAAATATACAACCTTACATTTTACAGAAAGCCTTTAAATATACAATCTGAAATTTTACAGATCATACTAGCATAATTTGTTTTGCACAGTAAAATGGTCTTTTTAAAGAATTAGTTTAATTCATTAACTTCGTTCAAAAGTGCTGATTATTAAACCAATTTAACTGCATCTTAGATCAGATCTTGGAATCAAAAGTCTCAATGTTTTGTTTTCTTAATTTTTTTATTTGTTAATATACACTGGCAGCTTCACTAACACTCAAGGTCAATAAGTTTTAGGAGTTTTGATCATTTGGCAAACAAAGTGCAACCTGAAGTTAAAAAGTCCTTTTTTAATTGGAATGAACCGATGCCATCAAATACTATACTTATTTCAATTAAAAAAAGAAAAGGTTTCCATTTGTATCATCTAGTTTATATTTCGACTTTTTTACGCTAATAAATTGTTGTTTTCTGACATTAAAGATGCAATGAAATTATTTAAGAGGCAAATCAACACAAATTAATACCGACTGCCAACAATTTAAATGGATTCACCATCGATACACTGAAGGTGTATTATTTAAAAAACGTGTTTAAACTAAGTCTGACTTTAACTTTAATAGCTGTATCAATTTTGGAGATCCGGGTCCATGATCATAAAATGCCCATACTCAAATCATTATTTCATGGGAGATGGTTTGTTTTTAAAAGTGTAGGGGTAGCAACAATATAGAAATAGAAAATATTGATTACTATTTAATATGGGGACCATTTGTTATTTGTTCGAATGCTGTAATAAAACATGTATACTGTGAACGAATTCTGATTTTAATCTATGATAGCTTAATTAACTTGGATCAAGACTTCAAAATCCGTATACAAACTGTAAAGAGTCTACAGGGAATAAGATGTCTGATGAGATTAAATAAAAACATTATATACGGGTATCTGATTTTAACGCCGACGAGCTGTATTTTTCTGTAAATTCAAACAAAAGCAATCAATTGACCTTCACTACAAAGTCCTAGACTAAGCTAACTTAAGACACTTAAGGTATTAATGTCCACCCTACCCTATCATTAAATGGGAACATAAAGACAATTGCAGATACACAAATTTCTGGTTTTAGGTTTTTTTTTGCTGAGATAATAGTAATTCCCGGATAATTTGGATACCCTGTCTATTAAATCAATATTCTAAATGACTTATTCATATTTTTCGTTTTTCGTAAAACTAAGAGATAAACGACGTTCCATCTGTAGACATTTTGTAAAAACTTGTTCTTGATCCGAGTAATCAAAACTCAAGATGACATGTGGTGATAACAAACAGAGTTCAAAATCAAAAGTGCAAAGGGAAAATAATAAACAGAAGCAGAGCAAACACGGACCTCTAAAAAAATAAAGGTAGGACAAGTTGCCGAGGGGGGAGCGAGCATCCAAATATTTCATTACTAATGATTGTTTAAGTATTCAATGTATGGAGTAAAATGATAAAACAAATACCAAAATTACCCTGTTCATTCTGCCTCTTGTTGTTGATAAAGATTCAGGACTCAACTTTCCTTCTCCAGAGTATTAAGCATAGCTATCTCTTAGAACCTTGTCAAAATGAAACACATCTGCTCACTGAAGAATTCCTCTCACGGTTTGTCATTTAACACAATCATGAACACGTTATTGCCTGTGTGCACACGCTGTAGCTACTGAATTACATACCTTGGTCTACAGAAACTGTCGAAGATTTAAATGCATTCTGTTCACTATGTCGACTCTGATTGTTTTTTTTAAAATGCACCCAAATTTAGCTCGTTTTCAGAAAATGACCTCTTTTGAGTCAATCGTTTGTTTGAACAAAGAGCGTAGTATTCTAAAGGCTGTCATGAATTCATTTCTATTCTCAACTGCTACTTAAGTATATCAACCGGTTAACAAAGTTATAGTCAGTGTTAAATGTGTTCTCGATCATTTATTTTCCTTTTTACTTCTTTTAATATTTTGGCCATGTGGTTGGGTGAACATGAATACCGTTATATATTGTTTATGTTTTATGTCCGATTGATAAACAGATTGAGTGTTTGCAAGACATCTGATAACTGAGACAATATACATGTACTGTAGTTAAAAAAAAGGCGCTGCAAGGCGGTACATCCCCTTGCAAAATATAGTGTGGGTGCATTACTTAGGATATACAATTATGGAAGATCCAAATAATTATCTTCTTAAAACCTCTTTGAATAAAAATAATCGTTATTCCTATCCCCATGTACGGGGCGGGGGTACATTTACTTGACTTTAATAAGGCAAAAAAAACACAACTGTTTAAACTTTAGTAATATAGCTATATTTTCTATGTTCATTGACATGCATTACGCATTTATGTAATGAATAAGAACGTAGCTGACGATCTAGCGATTTGTAGTCTGCTCTTTGAAAAAATTCAAATAAACATTTCGTAATTTCAACCCCGATTTTATTTAATTGAGTAATGTATCAACAACAATTAACATGAAGTGAATTCCCGATGATATTTTTTACGATACTCGTCTCTTCTGAATTATAAAACTGTCCTTCTTTCGGGAAAATTAGCCCAAAATTCGTCTCAGAAAGCTGATTGTTTTGATTAAAATTGGATGAACTTCATCTGATGCTCGCTTCAGTTTTACACTTTGGACTTTCTTATAACTCCCAATTACTAAGAAACGTTAACAAGGCTTAAATACAGCAACATATCTGTAGTATAGAGTAGGTCCTTTCGTGCTACTTTGAGGTCTTAACAAATTTGAGGCAACGACGATAGATCACGAAAGAGTATTATATCAAGAGAACAAGTTTAGGAAGTCCAATTCGGATATAAATAGATCAATTAAATAGATCAATTACACGAAAATTTTAATCTGTTTAACAACTAAATCCGTTCATCAATACACATATTTTATCATATTAAAATGAACAGTGTATGCATTATCATTTCACCCAATTGCTACAGTCATAAGATGAGGTTGACAAACGTTGTGTATCAAGCAAATCTTTTTATAAATTTAACCTCGATGTTTTAGTACACAAGTTAAACAATGTGCGATACGATCCTCGTACTTTTCAGTAGTATATACGTCTGTTTGCCCCCTTGAGACAATGAGGAAACAATAGAAGAACAGTGGGTATTGTATTGAGAGAGGGACAACGAGGTATTTGACTTACATTTGTGAAGGATACCTGACCGAGAAACCGAGACCCCTAAAATCAAAGGGGTTTTCTGTTGGGAAGTATAATAGACGGTAATTAACTCTGACCTTAAAAAGAGTAAGGGAAAAGATACCTGAAGGTAGTAAAAATCAATAGCTGTGTAGATGACAACTAAACTGAATAACCGGGTACCCCTGAACACAAATAGAGTATTGTGTTGTGGGGGACAAAAGAGAAAGTAATCGACCCTGAACGTAGAACGAGAAGGGGAAGGATACCTTTGCGTAGTAAAATTGATAGAAATGTGCGAAGTTTAATCCCCGGTCTTGTTTTTAGTTTACATGTGCGCTTTGTAGGTCGGTATTGAATGAAAAGAGACCCGTCCATTTAAAAATCTACAATACAATCGACTGGATAGAGAAAGGACAAAGCCTGGTTTACCCGATCACTGTACATATTTATAATAAGAGAAATGACAACCATCGTTTAAAAAAAAATGTAAACACAAATTGCTGGTTAGAGTAAGGACACAGCCATATAGACAAACTAGTTTGGAGATACGAATTTTATGTTTATTTTTAATACGAAGACACGTTTGTATAAATGATTAGATTCTCTAAGTGTTTATGATTTTTTTTTGATTTTGATGTTTCCAGGCTTTGAAAACTAAGTGAAAAATTGCTTTGTGTAATTTTTGATCAATTTATTCTGATATAAAAATTCATTATATTATACAAATTTATGTGTAGTTTCTACATGGAAATTGAATGGCACAGAGAAAATGAAGTAGAATATGATAAATGACAAAACTTTTTCAAGTTTCAAACAGAATTTTAACAAAAGGTGCTTTTCATCATCATTTTGACCACTTATATCGTAAAGGTTGCAAATGTTGCATTGTAGCATCCCCGGCTAATTTTGTTAATTATCGCGTTCTGAACAACATTTCACGTTTTTCAATTCCGGAAGGCAGTTTTCGATGTCTACATGTACCGGTAAGCCGTTAAAATTGTGAATCCAAACGGTTTTAAGCAGAGTCCTTTTCTGCTAGGAACTATGTCGGATTCTTCGTTGGGTGTCCAATACTGTCGTATATCCACGCAAGAGTTGTGTTCTCTCACATGGACGTAAACGTTGTATACCAGATATCAACTTTGTGCTTCGTTCTTGAGGATTATTTCTTAAACGGTGTCCAAATCCGACACCAAGGATTTTAACTGAATTAATTTCAGATTAATACTTTTTTTCGTTTGTATTTCCATTCCATTACAGAGTTCGTATTGTCTAAGATCAATTCTAGGTTCCTTTTGCCATTCTTAGACCTTAACATGTCTTTCGCTCTTTTGGTCTGGAAATGACAGCATGATGTTTTTGCAATGCAGTGTCTCTGCCCGGGTGAAGTTTGAAAAAAATAGTCTTTTGTAACATCTTATGTCAGGTTTAGCACGTGATTATTGACAAACACGCCAACTTATTGAAAATGAAGGTTTTATGGGTCAAATAATTAATTGAATGTAATTTGTTATTTCCAAGAAATTTGATAGGTAATCATTAGAGCGAAAAAAAACAAACAAGTCGATTAACGCAAATGACTAAACCATCATAGCTTTCCTCCATCCTTGATAAATCACAGCTTTAAGTGTATACCTTTAAAACAGGCGATCAGGTGCGCATTTTACACTTACGACACCAGTTTCAACGCGACTATGATCAGACGTTCACCGAGGAAATCTTTATTGTCAGCGATCGTGTTGTCTCACAAGACATACCTATCTACAAACTAAAGGACATGATGAGCGAACCAATTCAATGTATTTTTTTTAATGCCAGCGAACTTTAAAAGTTATCCAAACGAGAATCGAAAAAGTAATCAGGAAACGGAAAGTTTGTGGAAAACCGGAAGTACTAGTACGATGGTTAGGCAGATCCTTACCTTTTACGGGGGCATGGACTGTAGAGATGACGGAATTTTGCAATGAGAACTTCAGAAAATCGTCGAACAAGGAACTATTTGTTTATTGTTTGGCATCATTATTTATTGTGACGACACTATTATAGGGGAACGACAAGGCCCACTTATTAGACGAATATATTTGACAAGCGATGGAAATCATACATTTGCGCATTATTGACCGTATTGACCTACACATCTATAAAAAAAGGCAACGCCAGGGATGCGTCATTTTTAACTTGAGAATCGACTGTGACACTCCTGTTTCGTCAAATTTGAAGCCATGGCTGGACCAACTTACACTTCGAATCTTGCTCGAAGGGGTCAATTTCAACACACGGATGAGGGTGAAAAATTTATACCGATTATTTGTAGCAAAACACAGAGGAGTGGTGGAATACTCAGCAGAAAAAGAGCTTACAAGATTTTGGTTCGCCCTCCCTCGAGTACAAAACCGAACATTCAAGTGAAATCGGTGGCGGCCGAAAAGAGAGAGCTATCTCCGAATTCAAAGAAATAATGCGTAACGACGAACCACACATGCCACTAAAAAAGAGTATAAAAAGAAAAAAAAAATGGTTTCTACCAGACGACTGTCAAACACCAAAGGCAAAGGACGCATAAAAAAAGAAAGGACGACAGAGGATCCCTTACAATTCATTGAAAAAAAAAGACTTTAAAAACAAAGAGGAAGACTACTTGGAAAAAAGAATATCAAGGGATTTCCTATGTTTTAGGGGAAAAAAACCCAAACCAAAATCAGTCGTACTTAATGAACTGAAAACAACGATGGCCGATCACTTGGAATTGCTCTCCTTTCCAATCCACCGAATCAAGTAGCGATGCATAAAATTTATTTTCAGGAGACCAGACCCATTTCATCGTTTGACATTGATACTGCACCTGTGAAGTTTTTCCATTCACGGGAAATGGTGGAAAATATTTAGACCTTAGAAAAAGTCGGCTGCACATCAAAGCAAAAATCACCAAATCAGACGGTACGGCGCATGCAAATCTGGAAAAAAAAGGGATTATTAATTTAATCTTCAAGCGCTGTTTTCTCAAATTGATGTCTACATGAACCGAAACAAATGCGTCTCGCAAAACGCTAATAATTATCCATGGAAAGCCTATCTTAATGTACTCTTGTCTGCCGGAATCGGTGCTCGGATTCGCAAATGCAGACACAGTTATACTACCCCGATGGAGAAAGCATAGGGAATGCAGATCCTGTAGCTGTGACACATATGTTTTTGAGAAAAAGATACATACTCACACAAAAATCGAGAGCTTTTGATTTGGAAGGACCGTTATACGAGAAATTTTTTTTATCTCGACAAGTTTCTAATCAAAGGAGTGGACATTCAGTTCAGACTGTTTTGATCTAAAAATGAATTCGTACTGATGAGAAAGGAAGCCTCGGCGACCTACAAAGTCACCATACTGGACGCCGTATTTAAGGCATGTAAAGTCAAAGTAGATAGCGCCAATCTGGGGAATCACACCAACGCTATTCTCAAGTCACCAGCGAGACATAGTTATCTGAAAACCGACGTCAAGATGACCACCCACCTTTCAGATAAAACCAGTGAGTTTTACTCGGACGATGTCTGAAACGTGAAACGGCCCTCAAAAGTGTTTATAACTTTCACAAACAGTCGGCTGTGAACGAAAATTACCTTGACAATCCCTTTAACTTAGAACACTTTGATTTGTCCGAGATTGGCTTGTATGTTAACGGAGAACCAACATCCGTCGTCCCATGAAGTTAGACTTTAGTGATAACAAACATTATGTTACTCCTCTCTGCAGTCTGTATCAGCCCTCTGAAAGGTTGTTGAAGGACGAGAGACTCGTCATCGATCGAGTGAAATGTCCACCCGGATATGCCATTTACGCCTTTGATCTTGTTCCTACCGATTTCGGAGACGGGTTATAAACCTTGTGCATCAAGGGAACGTCGGAGTCTACGCCGGCTTTTCTAAACCCACAACAGTGACCATTAGCGCCATAACCTATTGGGAATGATCCAGTTTTCTTCTCGTTGAAAGTACCAGAGACGTGAAATAAAAACGATGCTTCACGTCGTCTGTTTTCTAGCGGACCTGAAACTGCATTTTTGTGAAATGTATGCCTCCAACTCTCTATCCACTCGTGTCACACAATTTCCTTCTACCGTCCTTTGCAATACAGAACCAATAGAGGAAAAAGGTTCTCATTTGATTGCTTTCTGGTTCAGAAGCGGGACAGAATGTGAATTCTCCGACAGCTTTGGCCGACTACCGGGGGATTATGACATTCAACTCAGAGATTTTATTGATAGAAATAGTATTTAGTGCAACCGGATTTTGCCTCAATCTGAGGCTTTCAAGTCTTAACTCACTTATATCGTCGTGCACAGGGATTTTAAATGAAAAACTGTCTTGAAATGTTTAATCGCATGAAATCAGATGATTATGTACGCAATTTTGTTTTGTCGCGAATAAATCTTTACAAAAAGTCACAGAGAGAGTGATTTCTATGACTAATTCCCTAAGACCAGGATCCCGGAGATCAGGACACCGGAGATCAGGACACCGGAGACCAAGGTTCCCACGCATGCAGGGTGGCCCTGGCGATAAAAGAAGGGGTTGTTATGCATTTCAAGTAATGTCTTAGAAGATTGTATTTTTTTTGTAAATAATAATAAATAATAAAAAAAAATAAAACTTTATTTTAAAAAGACGCTTGTTGACGTATGCGGTGCAAGTGCACATATGTAAGTTTGTACATACATTAAATATAAAATTATATGTGCGCATGGTTTGTTTTTATATGAATGGGGGGGGGTCATAATATCGTAATAACGAATCGAGAATGATTATTGTCATTTTTTCCCGGGACACGGAAAGGTTCGGAATGAAATTTTAAACTCCAGTTCGTTTGCCGTCAAAGGAGGTATCTTGTCTGGAAAAAACGCATTTTGTGTGGAAGTTATACAAACGTGGAAGCGAGATGTTTGATTTCCCGCCCGACAAAATAATTTATTGTTTTATGGAAGATCAACCCAAAGTGGAAGACATGAGGTCGACTTTATCTCATTTCGAAACTTATAAAGGGCTACCAAGATGTGAAGAAATTAAGGAGTGGTCTGTGAAATCCCCACAGACAGTCATCATTCTAGACGATATGATCCTTTTAGTGGCCGCAGAAATAGATGCTCTTCATATCTTTCAGATAATGGTACCATATTCCAATCTGACAGCTTTTCTGTTGTCTCAAAATCTATACCCCCGGGAGTTTATGCTAAAAGCATTTTACCGAGTTGTCAGTGTGTTAATTTGTTTATGAATTTGAGAGACAACCGTCATATTTGGTAGTCAAGTATTTACTGGCCAATCAAAATTCTGGATGTACGCTTATGCTAAGGCTGTAAGTCGACCCTACGGATACATACTGGTACATCTGACCAATCACTGTCCCAAAGAGAGACATTTGCGAACCAATGTTCTGTCAGATAAAGGGGAAACAAAGGTTTATTGACCAAAATAAAAGAGTGTGTTGATACGGAAACTCGATCATATATGACATCATGTCTCAAACAATAAGATGTCGAGAGGTTTTCTTCAAATTTTATGTACTGCTGATAAGACGCAAAGGGAAAACGTCATCGAAATGGCTTCCGAAGTGCAAATCAAAGCCTTTAGGAAAATAACTCTTAACATCTTCATTAGAAATTGATCACTTCTGGGTATTATCGGACAAAACTAAAAACATAACAGAAATCTCATTCAGTCTGTCTGTGACCGCGAAGTAAGCAGCGCACGCATCAAAATTTACTTCAAACGAACGAAGAGATGACTCCTTTGATACTCAAGCCTTACTATAAAGAAGATGGCGGAGGAATAACTTCTTGTAAAAATAAAAGACGATTTATGTAGAAGAAATAGATTGAAGAGGAAACAATACACACAGATAAAAGTGTAAAAACAGAACCATTATTGATAATTCCCAATGAAAACGAGGTTAACATCGAGTCTATTCAATTAGGATCTGGCCTAGTTTATGTGGCAAAAAGAAAGTGAAAATCGACTTCACTGCCGGGCATGCGAACACCCAGGAAAAGACAAACATTGTTGTTGATATTTTAACTTGCTAAAAAACAAGAAAATGATCTTCGTTGATGATCATAATAAACGTTTTAAAATGTAAAAATAACAATACTATGCATGCATATATATCAACAGTGAAAAGCGACTTCACTGCCGGGCATGCGAACACCCAGGAAAAGACAAACATTGTTGTTGATATTTTAACTTGCTAAAAACAAGAAAATTATCTTCGTTGGTGATCATAATAAACGTTTTAAAATGTAAAAATAACAATACCATGCATGCAAATATATGTATATGTATATTTATTCTAATTTCGCAGCACTGTTAAGGCTTACTATGAAAATTTTGGCGGATTTAAACGTTCATAAATCGACGCATCCGTTATTACGAAATATTTATGTAAAGTTATTTTAGCATAATGAAAATGTAATATAAAATAAAACGGCATAGTTAATGCTACTCTATATGACACTTTGTTTGGTCCCCTGAATTGATAGTCACGGGATATATGTTGATAATTCTCCCAAGTGGAGGTCATAAACAAATTTCAATATTACAAGGGCATATCCTTATTTAAATTAAAACTTGAAATGATAATTAAATTCTACTTATTCGTAGATTCTGAAAAATGCTGCTGCTTTGTTTAGAGTTCATCTTTTATTAGAATAAATATCAAAGAAAAGAGCCTCGGTTGGATTTGATATGACCTTTGCTTAATATTTTACGTATGTATTAATTCATTCTATAGATTTCATCAAAGCAGCAGCACTTATAAATGAAATAAAGATTCCCTTAATTTATATCCAAACGATCGTAATAATCTGTTTAGTTTATGCCCTTGTAAAAAGCGGCTTTCCGATGCCAAACACATCAAACCTGTACAGTTAACACTCTGGAAAAGAAATAATACACGCTCTAAAAATAATCACATGCTAATCTAAACAAGCATAAGAGATATGATTTAATTGTATGATAATTGTTCTAAAATTATCTTCTGTTCATCAATAAAATGCGTTTTTCCATGTTAAAAAATTGGTTGATCCGCCTCTCTGTACACAAAGTATGCGTCAAAATTTACAGTAAGATGACACATCGACAAGTGCACTGCGATCAGTCAGTTGTTTGTATTTATCCTTGTTGGACTTATTTGACTACAAAGTTGCACGCAAAGGTAATATTTAATGTAGTTTAATGTTTCTGTACCCATACGATAGGAAATTACTTAAGTTATTAGCATTTTTGACGACTTGTTGTTTTGTTTGATGTCATAGTCAACATTTCCCGTACTTTCTGGTCGGCACGACCACAAAGTAAACCTTAACAGTGCTGCGTTATATCATACAATATCTCTGTGTATATTATAGGGGAAAAGTCTTGACAATAAATATCGTCTAATATGAAACAAGGTCTACCAACTCGAGGTAAAATTTCCACACTTCTCCGTTTGATATACTTATTCCAAACAGATCAAACGGTGGATTGACTAATATTCAACAGCCGAACAATCCACAAGTTTTGTGATTTTCAATTTTCAAAGATACGATTAGATTTGTAACCTCATTGGTAAGTTCCCCAGATTTTCCATCCATTGTTAAACTCCCTATGTTAACGATCCCAAAGCAAGGTGCAGACGGCAGTAAATATAAAAAAAGTCACTTCCTACATAAAAATCACTCCGTTAAAAAAATGAACGTATAACTCTAACTTTTCGTAGAGTTATCGCTCTTTTCCCATTTGAGATGCGCAAAGTAGGCCGACGCCATCTTAAAATATCGCAAAAACCGTTGCTATAGCGTTGTATATCCGTCTGTTTAGGATATTTGATTCGTCATTTTTAAACAAATCTCTACTCTTTTTACCTCAGCTTGTTTCTGTCATATAAGTTATATATATCTCCCTACATTTTACTATTAGTAAATTTGCGTGTATTAAGCTTTTCAGAACGTACAGACTATGGAACAACATTTGGAAGAGAGGGTTACCAAGTTACAGAGAGAATTAGAGGAATTGAATAAAGAGCTGGAATTCAGCAGGATTCTACGAAAACTTTAATGTTATTAAAAGTATCCACTCTCCATTTCCTTATGAAAAATACAAACTTTTTAAAAATTAAATTAAAAATTTATTTTGTACATGTTCAAATGTTTTCTTTCGAACAATTTCAAAATCAATCCAGGTTCAGTTAAAGTTTAAAGCAAAATATACAATAAACTTTTGGTATCACTAAAGAGTCTATGTTACAGGCTATATTTCATATACAAGACGTCTCTGTCGCTGTGCATCGTCCACAAGAGGAAGCGGTTGACGGTTATGTTGAGAGCGTTGTCTCTCTCCAGTCTGCATCATCTTTATCACTTTGTACAATTAACACATACAGTACTACAATTAATTTATTTTAATTTCTCTCATAAGGGGAAAGTCTTAGTTATTATTTTTTTTTCTTCTCTTTTTTTCCAGGGACAGCTTTTTTATTTCAAGAGATATTGAAACAATTTTTTCTTTATGTTATTGGCCATTAAAAGTTATGGTACCAAATGACCCTTTGCTCGATAACTCCCAGAACTTACAAAGTTATTGCCCTTGTGTACGAAAAGCTTGTTATCGCTACTCCTCTGAAACCATACCAGATAGAGACTTGGAATTTTTACCAATGTCTTCAGTACACTTAGAGGGTTCTTCGATCTACTAATATCGAAAGGATCTGAGGTCCCCTTCTACTAGTTATTGCCACTGAAAGTATTTGAATTTCCATAAAACCACTTCCAATTCTTCTATTATTTATCATAGAGACTTCGGACCACCTGGGATGGAAGCGTCTACCTTGGCCGAACAAAATAGCATAAAGGTCAAAGGTCAAGGTCATTTAGAAATCTGTTAATTAATGAGTTTTTAGATCTCTTTTGTTAAGGGTGGTAGAGAACAACTTTTTCATGGATGTAGTAGGATATTTTAAGACATTTTTAAATATAGCCCCTCGGGTCATACCTTTGAATAAATACAAAGTTATTGCCCCTATTGTACGAAATGTTTGTTATCGCTACTTCTCTGAAACCATAAGAGATAGAGACTTGGAACTTTTACCAATGTCTTCAGTACACATAGACGGCTCTTCAATCTATTCATACCTAAAGGATCTGAGGTCCCCATCTAGAAGTTATTGCCCCTGAAAGTATTTACATTTCCATAAAATCACTTCAAACTTTTTTATTACTTATCATAGAGACTTCGGACCACTTGAGATGGAAGCGTCTACCTTGGCCGAACAAAATAACATAAAGGTCAAAGGTCAAGGTCATTTGGAAATCTCTAAATTAATGAGTTTAAAGATCTCTTATGTTTAGGGTGGCAGAGTAAACTGTTTCATGTATTCAAAAGGACATCATAAGACATTTCTAAATGTAACCCATTGACCCTTACCATGTAACAGTTATTGCCCCTATTGTACAAAATGCCTTTTATCGCTACTACTTATTTACCGTTAGCGATAGAGTATTGAAACGTTTACTGATGTATTCAGTACACTTAGACGCTCCTTTCATTTATTCATACCGAAAGGGTCCAAAGTCCCTTTCATGAAGTTATTGCCCCTGAAAGTTTCAAACATTTAATTAAAACACAAACAATTTTTGAATCAATATTCATAGATATATCGGACCACTTGGTATTGAAGCGTCCACCTTGTCAGATCAAAATGACATAAAGGTCAAAGGTCAAGGTCAAGTAATAAAAAAATGCAAACTTAATCGATTGACACTTTTTTATGAAATAACGCAGAAAAAATACTTTATTGAAGCAATCTTATTTCAATCATAAGAAACAAAAAGGTGGAAAGACCTCTAATTGTTCGAGAACAATTAGTCTACTAGTTTATACGACATCTGTTGCGAGAGAAATGACCCTTATGAATAATATCTGTTTTTAAACTATTTTAATATGTTAATATTTGTGTATTGATGAACGGATTAAGTTGTTAAACGGATTAAAATTTTCGTCTTATTGATCTATTCATATTCGATTTTGACGTAACCCTAACCATAACCCTCTCTTCCAAAGCCTTTCCTTTCTTGGTGGGCTTCTTTTTTCTGGTGAATTAGTGCAAGAACTTGCTGATGATTGGGTCTTCTCGTTGCGAACGTGCTACTTCTTCACTGTTGTACTTGGGAAATGTATACAAGGAATCACAATTCACCCCAAGATTAGCAACCCCTTCTTCTTCTATGCATATAATTGCAGACTGTTATGCTACCGTTTGAATTACATGGTCAATTCTGTTGCGAGAGTTTATTATCTCCGCAAGATGAGAATTACACATAGGCATTCTAGAAAATGCATCAGCAGCTGAGTTAAGCTTCCCTGGCCTGTATTTCACTGTGAAGTTGTACTGGGCAAGTTGAACAACACAGCGCTGTTCCGTTGCCCCAAGTTTCGCACTGGTTTGTATATAGCTAAGTGGATTGTTGGCAGTAATTATATTGAAATCTGACCCAAGCAGATAATCATTTAACTTTTCTGTCACTGCCCATTTAACCGCTAACAATTCCAACTTTGCGAAACTGTAATTCGCGTAATTTCCCTCTGCTTTTCGAAGTGTAGGGAATGGAAGGGGCTTCCAGGGGTGACACGGTATTAGAGGCTTTGATATTGGCTCAGTGGGGGGGGGGGGGGATTGAAAGTGGCTTATAGGCGACGTGTATATTGAATGACAGGGAAACACAGAAATGAGAGGGGTCGACAACGATTTTAAAGGCACGTAGTGTAACTGAAGCTGCATACGTCCAGAAATATTACGTTTTTAGATTTGAAATAACTCTTTTGACCTATTAAAAACAATATATTACAAAAAACGCGGTCACGGATACAATTTATTGCACACATACATTTCTATCAAGTAATAGTTATCAAAACAAGCTCACATTTTTAGCAAAATATTTTAATAAATGCCAAGTTAAATTCAGCTGGTCTCTTGACTTCCATGAGCCATTGTATTTGAAAAGAATCAGATACAACTTTTGATTTATGTAAAAGATGTGTCAGACCATATGCTTTCACTGTGTAGACCGTTCGCTGATGATAATTCTTTACAAATCTCTTCACACAATGTTGACAATATTGCATATGTCCTAAATCATGATGTAAAACATCTGGAAATCTGGTCATCCAATTCAAATAAAATTTAAAACATCCAAAACAAAGGCAATATTTTCTTAGTTAATACAAATTTTTACTTTCTTAGACTTCAGTTCAAAAACAGTCGATTAATATATGTTTCAGCACAAAAACTCCTGGGATTACTTTTTTTGTTAGAACCTTTGCTGGTCTGAGTATATCGATAATATTGTTAAAAATGCATTCCAAAAACTAGCTTTGTTTAAGCAGCTTAAATTTAGCATAAGTAGAAACACTTTATCAAATATGTACATGAATTTTATTCGACCTGTAATTGAATACTGCTCTGTTGTTTAGGATGGCTGTTCGTTTCAAGATGCAAACAATTAGAAGACGTTCAACTATTTGCAGCAAGGAACATCACTTGTTTCTTATATTATATTCAACAGAGTTCCTTTACATAGAAACAGGTTTGATGCCTCTCTCAGAGTGACGAAAAGTAGCAAAATCGAACATAATTTAAACAAAATCATAATTTGGTACCATACCAGTTAAAATGTTTTCCTTCTACCAGGGCTTAGGAATGGAATTACAATACACCCGATCGAAAAAAGACTATACTACTCCTAAATGTAGACAAGAAATATTCAAGAAATCGTTTGTTCCTGACAGAATTGATAAATTAAATAGTTTCAGTTTAATCACCAGAACTAATTCGTCGTTCACAACTTTCAAAAGCAGTATTCAATGAAACCAAATTAAACATCTGCCCTATTTTTGCTTTGGCAAGAGACGACGCATTGTACACACAAATCTTAGAACTCAGAAGATTCTTATCATTTTCTTTGGATGTTAGAAATATAGCAATGTTCAAAATGAACTGTCTTCAAACCTTTTAAATTCAAATTTAATGTAAATTATAAATTATTATTAACTTTAATGGGGAAATGAATTTCTGATTTTCAATTTAAACCAATGTATGTTTTTAGCTGTTCAAAGATATATTAGATATTGTGGTAGATTCTCATTATTCTAGTCTAACTGCCTAGACCGAATCCAAACAGAACTGTTTATAAATACGTGTACGTTTGTTCAATAATTCAACCATTTTAGTAATATCCATCACTGTGTCATTTCCATTCTAAACTACTACATTGTTGTAAAATGGTATACTTGGTAAGAACCTAGGAAGTTGTTAGAACCATTTGTATATGTTAATGCAAAAAATATTATCAAGCCACAACTTCTCTTGTGCTAAGACGCATTATTTAAGGCCACTTCATTTGGCCAATTTATTTTCACTGACAAAAATGTTAGCAATTAAAATAGCATATGTCATTCTGACACCTTTGGTTATTGTCTTTAAAAAGCATGCAATACAAAACTAACTTTGTGTGTATTTAAGCATGTAATTAGGTTTTTTTGGTTGCACTTTAAAAGAAAACCTGTCTACTAGTTCCTGCAAACTAACCTCATTAAAGGATATTATCTTTATGTTCTTTTGAATGTGATTGAAAACTTGGGAAGTAAAGATATAGTTGAAGGTGTTTAACTGAACTGCCTTTACATGTTCCAAATGTTACAGCATTTTAAAACACGTTTACTTTACAAAAGTGAGACGTCGTGCCAACTATGCATGTATGCAATGAACTCTTGGTTTTACGTTTAAAATAATCTTGAATCACCAACTTCTTCATCGTATAAAGATCAAAATTTGTAACAGGTTAAAAGAGAAAACAATTGACTTTGTAGATACACAAAGTGTTATCATTTATAAAGGTGTAATTTACGTTCCCCTTGCTATAAAATTTCAAGAGGTTCATTTTATTTATTGGTTTTAGTAATTTCTAAAATATAAATCAAGAACAAAAATTGGTGTAACAATTATTTTTATTATATTTTCACGTTAAATACTGAGATCTGATTGGTTAATACACAGTTGACAATCCGTTCTATTACCCTCAGCGTTAGCAACACCTCTTGAAAATAATTGTCAACCTCCGCTTTGCGTCGGTTGACAATGGTTTCCTCGTGGTGTGAAATTTAACACTCTCCCAAACAGGCACTATTTATATAATATGCGTAGTTGGGTTATTCAATTCTTTTATCGTTGTCTGTAAGCTATTTTCTGTAATTTACGTTACGGCTATTTAGATTCTTACTGGTATATTTATCAATAATTCTACAGTGGTACTTTTTTAAGTGATTTTTTCATTATACTTAAAAAATACCGGAAAATCTTAAATATCTGTCACTGGTATGGATGTAGATGATCGTATGGAAGTTCCTTGTGACGAATTACTTAATACAAAACGCATGTTGAATAATATCACATTTGTATGCAGAATATAATATTGTGGTGAGTAAAAACTGCTACTAAAAATTAAATATTAATTGTTTGTATAAATTTTATGTAATGATTATATGTAATGATACATAACATGTATATAAAGATAGATTAATCAGTGAGTGACAGTGACTGTCCTTCCATACCAAATAAATACACAATTTTCTACTAGCTATAGGGAGTGTTAAAAAACCTCACATGACCTGCCTTGGCTTCCTTTATTACCTTTTTTTAAATGCTAACCTTGTTCATATATACAGTGTACAGCAAGTTTTGAATGCGCTCACGCACTGAATGAAAACAAGACTGACCGTACCTTTTCACCGATTGAGACCGTAAAATCTGACTAAATATCATTGAATTTAAAAATCAACAAAATGCATGAGAAAATCACGATATGACTCAACAGATCAAAGTTGCACAACAAATATTTTTTTTTTAGAAATACCATGTTGATAAATTTGTCGGATTTGAGAATCTCCAATTTTGTCTATGTAAACTTTTGATACAGCAACAAGACAAGGATATATCTCTGGTCGCACGCTTAGACATTCCGAGATCTGCACCACTATCCCTCCTTTGTTTACATCGCACAGCGGTCACTCAAAATGCGTTTAATAATAGCAGCATGGCATGGAATGCCTCGTGGCAATGCACTCTCAGACTTAACTGATATTTGGAAAATTTGCAATTTGTTCTGATCTTGATTTAAAAAAAAACATTACTCTACGTTATTTTACAAAACTTTACATCTAAAAAGAAGCTTAAGAACACCATGATCTTGATATTTTAAGAATACGAGCGGTCGGACAGCATGATCAATAGGTGGCGCTTATAAATAAAATCATGAGATTGTGAGCATTCCTAATAAACACTAGCCAATGCGCTTAGCGCTAAAAATGGCGGATAATAGGAGCCAAATTCAACTCACATTAAAATAGTTAAATTTATGCGCTTTTTAAATTACTTTTCATTACCAAATTATATATTTTTACAATTGATGAGACGTTAACTTTGTCGCCGACAAAATTGTTACTGAGTTCTTTAAAGTAATTGATTTTATGTTTTGGTGCTAGGAAAATTCTGCAGACGAGATGCTGTGTATATCCAGTTGCTAGTGGGAGTAATTGCCATATAAAATGAGTATCACCAGAATAGCACTGAAAACTCCTGATGTTTGTGCCGACAAACAAATTGGTTTAGCAAAGAAAATTATGTTCGTTTTCATAAGCAATATGTAGTACTGGTATTAGGAGTAAATATATCGCGTAATTACTCCTGTGTGCTTCGGTCTAGGCGTATTTACGTTCTATCTCGAGGGTTTTGAAATAATCTGAGTTAGTATTTAGCTAAAATAACAAGCATAACCAGTTTGGAAGATACATGGAGTTTTTTAATTTCTTTTTTGGCAAACGTTTAATAATTCACAGGCAATTATTCATAAAGGAAATAGGGGTAGATCAATCAATCAGTAACGTTTAGCTGACCAACGCAATGCATATGTCAGTCGGTCAAATGCCGTTAAGGTCTTATCAGACAACATTTTTTATGTCAATCAATGCAGATGTTGTTGTAAGGAGATCAGTTGGTACACTTCTATCTGAGTCAGGGAGTTTTTAGACATTTAACCCTCCCATTCCCCTCCCCCTTCCCACACGGAAGAACCTTGGGAATGGTAAATATTTCATTTCTTTTTTAGAGACTCGAGTAGAACTTATGCATGGTATATCGATTATTTTTTGACAGAGGTGTCATTATTACGTGTTTTAAAAAGTATAGATTTCTAGTAGAAATCAAAGGGGGTGTTGTGTCCGGAACTGTATATCCCAGGTAGAAATCGTTCCTTTTGTACGCTTCTAGTCAAGTTGTAACACTTCAAAGTGTTCTTAGCTTGTTTGATCGTCTTGTGAAATGTTTACTTTGACATAATCAAACGATGCATGCAATTACTTCAAGGGCATTTAAAATATGTTGTCCTTTATTTTGACGACCATACCGTAATCAAAGGAAAAGCAAGAAACCTAGGTGTCTTAAAATTTGCATTTTAAACCTAAAGATATATGTACACTTGGACCTTAAAATTTTAGATAACTACACAACTCTTTATGGGTTTTTTTCTCGTTATATATATCATTTTGCTAATAATTTTTGTTTAAAATGTGACGATATTAGAAACAATGTAAAGAAAAGCACATAAAATACTGCTATAAAAACATACTTTAGAAATACTTCGTAAGTTAAAATTTCGTTGTTTTTGTACCAAATGAAATTTCCTAGCACAGGGTGAATCTCTGCCATTCAGTCAACTGAAATGTGACTGAAAGGTGACTGTATGGCATAGCTATGCCATTCTGTCATCTTTCCAGACAATTCAGTTACCAATCAGTTGACTGAATGGCAGAGATTCATCCTGTGTTGGCCTTTGGTTATTGAAATCATAATCTCTAAAATGTCAAAATGATTTATCAAGTTCATAATACCATATCGTATAAACCGAGTACGCGAAATTACAACTTCTCTTGAAATGGAACATAAATTAAATCCATAAATTATCGTAACCAGGTTTTTCGAAAGTTTTCACACTACTTTGCAAAAGTGTACTTGTTGAGGAAATCTGTGATGATTATGTGTCAGTGACATTAAATCCGCCTCATTAACTGTTTGCTGCACGTCATTTATGTGTTGTCTAAAGATGCTCTACTGGGATATACCTCATGTTGAGTGTCATTGTCACAAATTAGTTTCTATTACATTTTATCGTATTTATATCCTGAAGGGAACGTTGTTATGTAACTAGTTTTGGTTATACCTGGATTGTACCTCTCTGAAAGTGGTCTCAGCTACTGTATTGGTCATTTCTTTTTCTGATTGTATATATATTATTATTTGCAGACCTGGCAGATAGTGGCCACCTTTTCTCCATGGCAAATATGAGCAGCTAATGTCTGAGTAACCCTTTCTCGTACTAGGGGTTTAGTGAAAGTATCCTATTTTATACATTGCAATTTAACTACAGCTTAGTCATTTTACACTAATGTGGAATTTATAATAATTATTTTTTGATATACTGGTTTTAAACTGTTAAAGGGGGGGGGGTGCGGCTATCTTCTAGATTTGAGAAGAAAAAATGTAAAAATTTCTTGAAATGGCTATTTTATTAATCATGCAACTCAAGGTATATCTATTGTTTAATTCAATCAGGTGCTTATCCAGTTTCTTGCAGTCCATCGCCATGATAATACTTGCCTGTCCGCCACTATCGCACGCCATGACAGTCCTACTCATCTCCTGTCCGTTTCTCTAGCGGACTGCCTATATTAAGGGTTGTGCTGGAGACTTGTTCCAAAGGCTTCTATCTATTGTTTATGTGTATATATAATGTTTATTTGTTTATTTTTATCTTATAGAATAAAAATTGTCGTGACAGACATTATCATTCTCGGTTCGGGAGATTTGTAAGAAAAGAAGAAACAACAAATTCCACATTTCAAAAGAACTTGCTCTGGATACATATTTAGTGCAACCCATTATTGTGTAATTGACCAGATGGAGGAATGTTGGTTCATTTGTACGGGTTATAATAACCATAACTATTTTAATTGACTATTAAAAAAATCAACAATCTGAATTTCATTTATTGTTGACCTTTTTAGAATCCTAGCTTTGTTGTTTAATATCGAGGGTTGATATTCTTTATTATCGTATTCAGATGGAATTTATCATTGTAAGTAAAGATGTATAAAGTGCAATATTTACAAAATGTAATAAAAAACAAAAATGATTTGTAAGGACAATATATCTTATTACAAACCGTTTTAGTTGCCTAGTCATGGATCGCAGCCACATTTACCCCTTTAAAATTATAATTAAAGACAATTGGGGAATGAATGCAAATGCCCATAAGGTTAAGTCGGGAAATGCAATTTTGAATTTATATATTTGTTTCAATCATATCGATTAAATACCATATTTATTGATATTTTAAATACTCAGTATCTTATCCGTACGTGTATAGACATTTAACACGCCTTATCCACTCATCTTCATAAATCAGTTGTAGATTTTTAAAACGTAGACTTGAAAATTATAAATTTAATCCATATGATAAATTATTGATCTAAAAACATTTTTTTGAGAAACTTATACGAACTTTGCTTTCTCTTGAAACAGCTTATAAGCTTTGTAAAATGTGAAGCAAAACATTGTTAATGTATGTTGTTTTTTACAGTGGATTTCTTTTTTCTTCAATCTCTTCTTTAAAGTTAAAGATTATATCTGTTGTACAGATTTATAATAAGTTTACATATCAACCGACCATTCTAATTAGTCGTTGTTAAGACTGATCTACTGATGTGTTTGCTCTTTTTTAAAAATATAATTATATATAATGTATGAGGTCTGGCATCTGACCAAGATACTTGTAATAATTTAGATTATTCCTTTTGCCTCGCACAGATAAAATAATTATATTGATCAAAAATAACATTTTAATTATGTGTACCATGTTTCGTCTTTTGAGTTGCATAACTAATACTTAAGCAGGGAGCATTTTAAACTTTACACAAAGACAGCCAGGTGCACTTAGGTTCTCTTTTAAAGACGAATAAGCAATTGATCTTGAATGATTTCGTCTTGTTGGTTGGCAGTCATGTTAAACTTTGTAAGAATGTAACCTTGAAAGAAAAACATTTGCCTAAATCTGGTCCCTCAGAAGAGAAGATATTTCAAAGGAATCAATTTAAAAACTGAAACCCAAGCAACACGGGACGGTAAGGTATTTCATTTAATGCCAACTTGTAAATTATATATATATATATATATATATATATATATATATATATATATATATATATATATATATATATATATATATATATATATATATATATATATATATATAATTAAAAATAACAGAAAGCCGATTCAAAATTTAAATTGGCTTTCTGTTATTTTTTATCATTTATTACTTGTGTGGATTAACTTTACTCATTTTGGATTATATATATATATATATATATATATATATATATATATATATATATATATATAATTATATATATATATATATATATATATATATATATATATATATATATATATATATATATAGGTAGTTATGAAATATAATTTGCAATTTAGTTTTTGTAAACGTTTTCGAGCGTATAAATAGTATTTGATAAAACTTAAATAATTGTACGTCAGGTTACAAAGGCATATCTGAGTATGTTCTTTGTGGTTTCCTTTTAATATCATTTCTTAAATCTATCTAAAACCTTTTAATATCATTACTAAAATTTATCTAGAACTAGAATCACATGACCTTTTATCTGGGTTGGCGTTATTGTTTGTTTAGTGAAAATAAAAGAACAATTATTTCTTTGCAAGTTTCAAAAAACAAATTGCGGTTGAAATTTGTAGAAAATACAGTTATTTTTACCAAGCCATAGAAATCTGACTGGGAGAACACCATTGCAGATCAAGCAATTGCTTAGGCAATAACATTACATTTGGAAGGAATATACAGCACTAGTAAAACAACTTTTAGATATCTCTCAGTAATTTGACTTCCGGATAGCAATAACATAAATAAAGGTGCTCAAAATTATGAATTATGCAAACTCGTAACTGATTATTTCCTAAAATAGTAACAATGATGAATTCATGATATGATTTCCGATTATATGTATGAAATGGCAGAATTATAAAATGCATTAAAATGACATTGCGATAATTCTTTGGATGATTCTGGATCAGATATGAAAATAGGCTAGTTTTTTTTAGGAATATTTATATTAGGAATGATCTAATTATGTCACTGAATCGATGTACCAGGTTGTAAAATCCAAAATTTGCAAACATGGTATATTATGAAGAAAACGTATGCTTATCTAAAGGGAAGCAATGTTTATAGATATATATTTTTAATTAAATTTTACCCAGATCACAAATGTCAAAAGAACAATAAACAACAATATTAGAGAGAGAAAGAGAAGTAAATCATTCATATATTTAAAACAAAAATGATAGGACGTATACAAGTCATTTACCAGTTTGTAAAATTAATTGCGCTGACGGTGTAAAATTACTTTTATATTCTAACTAAGTTAAAAATCCAAGATCCAATCTTTAAAACACAAGCACAATGAAGTTTAAAAGCTTACGATAGATTGCCGGCTACAAATGTATTCTTTTTGCACATTCGTGTACTTTTTTTTTCTTTTTTTTCTAGATAAGCAATGTATAGCTACGTCAAAATATATGTTAAACAATGTTTGTTTTTCAGATTGAAAAATAATTGGGAGATTATCAAGCCCAAGTCTGGGTATCTAGGAAGATTTTCTCCTGAATCATTTCACTGGGATCTTTACAGGTACGTGTAAAATGCTATGTATCACATTTCTTCAAAATAACTTCAACTGTAACTATACAGGTGACCTATGGTGTAACTTTTAAGTTTAAAGGCAATCGAATGAATTGGGATACACGAAAATGTACTACTTTTACAATTTACATTGAAGCATAAAGAAAAGTACCCTTAAACGTTTTCAGCTCACATGAGCGGAATGATGTAATCAAATCTTATCTCTTTTACACACAAAAAATTCCTTTTTCGGTCGTTGTCATCGTTGTTTCAAACCTTTCATATTTTAATCTTCTCCAAAAGCGCTGATCCAATTTCAACTTAACTTGGCACAAAACCCTATTGGGTCAAGGGGATTCAAGTTTAATCAAATGAAGGGTCACACCCTCTTTAAAGTGAAAATACTTTTGAACTAGTAAAACACTGTTGGTGTTTTTTAAAAAAATTCTTGGACTTTTTTTTCTACGTTTTTACTCATATTTTGATTTCCTTCTTTTTTTTCATGGGGGGGGGGGGGGTTAAAGAAATATATATTATAAACCTACACATACACTCAATGCTACTTTGAAGATGGATAGGGTATTTCAATAAGGCTATTGTACACCGAAATTGCCATATTTGGACATTCGATACGTTCTTCACCCAACTAAACTGAAATTTAAAGCCATGTGTTCGAATAAAAGTTAATAAAAGATAATTGTAATTTTTCTTAATATTAGATATAGAGATGACATGTGCCTCATCATCAGGAGTCCAGGTAAGCCAATGATTGTTTTATCAGTATATGTAAACTAGTCATTCTTAATTTGTATGAATATTTTGATCAAAGATGTAGACATTAAAATACAGAACTATATGTTGTTTTCTATTTTCTCGTTACATGTAAAAAAAAAAAAAGAAAAAATCAATATCACTTATAAGATTCTTTATCTTTTCCCAAAAAAAAATCGGTTTAGGGAATAAAAATGGTTAGAAATTAATTATCAGTAAGATAATGATAAATACTATCATTATATTTCACAAATAATCACTGATTTTAATGCATGTTGTAGTTTCTATGTTAATGAAAATCACTCCCCCACGAACACAATATTAAATGATTTAGAAATATACCCTAAAACACTATAATGTTTCATAAGGTAAGACACCTCCCCGTTTAGCTTCTTTATCAGATCACACGGTCTCCTAATACAAATACTCAATATAAATAAATTATTACTTTGTAAAAATTGCCTGTAAATTGTACTGTTCACGAGCAATTTTTGCATAATTCTTTTACTTTCTTATTACAATAACATATAATTACAGTTAATAACTGTTCACACATCATTAAAAATAATATACAAGACCTTACGCATAAGTCAATTTATGCCAATTGTCGGGTGAGCAGATTTTTCTAGCATCGTCAGTTGAAGAAACATGATTGCCCGACACTGGTATTGGATGACTCGAAACAGTCACAGTAATTCACAGGAACACCGACTACTGTAAAAGTTAAGTCAGCGCGATTGCTGAATATTCATTTGTGACCTCATAGGCAACGCTTCAATTTATTGACTACAAAAGTTTGTTGCATGGAGTCTTTCGAGTGCCCGCCGCTTATCGAACGACATACGTCCTCAGTCATTTTTTTTAAATCGCCCGACAGACCAGTCGACTTTCATTCGATCAATTGCCTTAATGTCGAACACCGACAACATACTTACAAGTGCGTCTGCTGATGATCAGACGATGATCGGGGGTCGCTCGACGGACTTTTTAACGACCGCTTCAGCTGCAGAAATCGGCAACCGACGCAGTGAAAATTATAATTTTGTCGATTAGACACAACATTTGTGGCGAACGAAAAAAGAATGGTCAAATACGGCAAAGACAACGTTCGGATAAACTGCCTACTGTCGCCGAAAATTCTCATTTTTGTCTTCAAACCCGTCGTATTTGGAAATGTGAGGAGGGTTTTAAATATTAAGAAAATAAATTACTGGGATATTTTATGAAATATAATTCTTTCATAAACAAGATCATTAATTTTTTTTTTTAAATAGCCTTATGCAAAAATTGACATCAAATATTGAATATAAGTGATGTATTTAAATTCAAAAAATACCAAACTGAAACACTTTATATAATTGAGTTCATCACAAAAGTTAATAGATAAAACCGAATTTAATTGTGTTTTGTCCAAACTAAGTCTCCCTCATTGTTAATATGATTGGTAATATTGGCTGAAGATAATGGATAGTTGTATTTTTGAACACACGTTTTAATACAGAATTAGACGAAATAAACGATTGTACTTCAAAGATTGCAATGTTTCAGTCTCATAACGTATACGAAGAATAGCATAATATGATTTAATATACAATTCTTGTTGTGAATAAATATAAAAGGAAATTTAGAAATTAATCTAATTAATTTAGAAAATCTATGAACACCATTTGAAAGTGTTTTCATTCAGATATATGTTAAACTTATTTTAATTTCATCTGAAGCCTTTAAATATATTATTTTTAAAGGTATGGAACTTAGATGCAAATGATCTACGAAACAATATCAAACCGGTGAGTTTTGTATTACTTACATTTTATGGTTCTGAAATTAACATGATTTGTTTTTACTCCATTTTTAAGATTTATAGATACCACGTTTAAAGATGGTTCTTTCCCAACAAGACGACTACCGAAAAGAACCAATGCAGCAGCGTGTGAATAGAAAAAATTCATTACTCTACACATACTTTTAACTACGTTAAATTAAGGCCATGCTTTAGACTTTAATTGGCATATTCCGGTACGGTGTATTATTAAATCAACGTAAAGAACTTAACCAATTTATACTTCGTACATTGTTTTTCTGTTCATGCACTTTTCATAAATTTTTAGTAATATATTCACGGCTGCCTCTAATATGCCAGATACAGTAAATTTATGCATATTTTTAACAATTTTATTCTATGCTATGGTATGCAATTTTAATGATGTGCTATGAAATTTCAATACTATACTTTTAAATTTGTATACTATGCCATGAAAAATTGAAATGATATGGTATGCTATGAAATTTGAACAAAAGGGGCAATAAGTCTATATCGCTCACCTGAGCAACGATAATTTTAAATGGGAGTTAAATGAATACTGTGGCATATGGCCCCTCGGTAAAATATCAAAAAATGAATATTGTAAAGTATTCAAAGGACTATATATGGTTTGAGCCTAAAATGGCCCCTTTAAATGAACATTGTAATTTTACAGTAATTCTGTGTTCTATTTGTACAGATATTCATTTGAAGTGTTTTCATAATTTTCATTTTGATTTAAGCGCCCACAATTTAAAAATATGACATCATAAAGTTTGCCTTTCCCGCCATTTTCTCATTTAAGCATAAAACGGCTTGTTTGAAGCAGTTAATCTGTAAGGAAACATTTGGCGACTGCTTGAACAAACAAAATATTTTCACAAAAGATGTATCTATCCAATACTTATTATGACAAAAAATTCGTTCTTGTTCAAAGAGTCGCTTTATATTTCCCATTCGAAAAAAGATAACAAAAATGTCAATTTTTGACTGAGATTGAATTTTAAAAATAGCGTCATTTCTGACGTCATTTACTGCCAGTGAGTGCATATAAATCAAATTAATTGGTGAAAAACATATGTGATGTCAACTCTTTTATAAAATAACACAACAAAATAATGTACCTGAATCATTCAAAAAATAGCGAATTATGGGGGGCCAAATTTGACTATATCATATTCGTTGTTTGACACCTTTTTGGCATACACGTAATCGTTGACATTGCACCTTTATGGAATATTATTTTTACCGAAAATAAGAAAACCATACGCAAGATATAAAACTGAACATTTGATGGGGTATACTGTTAACCTCCAATTCCCTATATTTTCGTCCCCCCCCCTCCTCTCTTTCTCTCTCACATACTTTGTAAACCGATCAAAATATATGATAGCAAATAGGTACATTTTCTTCAAATACTTACTAGGTTTATTTATTTTTTTTTTTTAATACATTATAATAGTTATTGTATTTTATTAAAACAATTTGTATAGGTGAGAAGAAGAAAATTGTGCCTTAATGCGCTTAATTCCTTTAATTAAAAACATTCAACAATTAAATTTTTGTCTTCCCCATTATAATTAAACTGTTGTTTACCTGGTGTAAAAACTTGTGTGACTTGTATAACCTTGATTGATAAATACACTGGAATGAAAAATGTTGTCACGTGACATGTTAAAGAGTTAAAAAAATCAATGTATTGACAGGCACAACATTCTATTTTTACTAAGGCCCACCCATTTTTTTTTTCCATTTTTATTCAAAAATAACAAATCGCTACAAATCAGGATAGTTTCCATTGTAATATTTTCATAAAAATAACGATTATGCCTTTATCCTCTTAACAAAAAATATGTCAGAACTATGGAAACTGTTTTAACTATCAGAATTATTGTAGATTTTACATTATTTCATTGTATAAACCCCCCCCCCCCCCCAGAGGGAAATTACAGCATATTATCCTTTAACTTTTTGAACAAGTATTTAACGTGTAGCGAGGCATTTCTAATGATCAACCTTTCGGCGTCGATCGTATAATTATAAGCAAAATACAGAGCTCACAATTCTGCTAGGTATGAGTCGTATTTTGTTCACATGTGTTTATTACATTCAGCTTAAGATTCTTTAATTAGTATTTCCTATACAAAATTCATTTAAAATGGAACAAAATGATTTCAGATTTGTGTATAAACATAGAACTATGAGCAAACTCTGTATCTTGCTTATACTTCGAAGCTTAACACTAAAATATGGTTAGTCAATAGAAATTGTAAACAATTTAACAAAAGAAAAATGCACTATAACAAATAAAGAGCCAAAGTTATTTTCAAAATGAATCATATATATATATATATATATATATATATATATATATATATATATATATATATATATATATATATATGCCTACATATATCCGTCAGCGATATTAAACTCTATTTCCAATGAATAAACTCGAAAAAATACTGACCATCTCAACAAAACACATGAATTAATCAATCATTACACAAAAGATCACACTGATTTACTGTTAGAATAAATTGAGTTTTAGTACTTTGTAAATACATCAGATTTTGCTTTAATTTGCGCAGGTTAACAGTCAACTGTCTGATTTACCAAAGTCTCTGTTGCACCACCGTCATATGTGAAAACTGTCAACGCATTGAAGCATTTAACGTAAAATTACTTTACAACATCGGCACCAATGTATCTCGCATACTTCAAAGATTCCTTCGCACGCAAACTGTTGCTTAACAAACAAGTATATATTTGTCGATTGACTTGTTTAACATACGTCATGGCTGCTTCAAACAGAGAACCTCGTTTTAGAAGTATGAAATTAAACATGGAATTAGCTTCTTCTTAAATAGGTCCAAAACCCCATTAAATTTCGACCCAGGTTTGTCTACATGTACCAGTTATATCAACTTGGAAATCAACAATCGTTAATAAATTCCCAAATACGCAATGTTGTCTATCAGTATTTACAGCGAATACAAATATACCGATCCGTAACATATCCTGAAAATTTCAATGAAATTGGTTAATCATTATCGACGTAAATTGAATAATCTCGATCTGCCACGACTTTTTTTTTTGCCCCGGCCCGGGTGTGCCTACCCATTTTACAAAGACTCGTATTGAATACCAAATCCAAGGCTATACACTGAATGAAACACGCCTTTTCTTTCTTATTGTTTTCGTGATATCTCCGATTTGACTTGGTAGTTCTTGACAATAATTTTTTTAAAAAATGCACCCCCTTTTTCTACAGCTTCGAGGTTTTCTCCGCTTTGAATAAAGATCAGTCTTTCATTTCTACAATTTATATTTGCCTACACATTTCATGAGTATTTTCATGATAATTGATCCTGAGATCAAGATAGGTCAAGGACAAAAAGACGAGTATGGTTCCCTTTTTCGCTAGATCATCAAACTATGATTTAAGTTTAAAGTCTCTTTGTCAAAGAATTGTAAAGTTATGGTCTGGAAAAAATTGATTTTTTTCTTTATTTGACATTGAATTAGGAAAATGGTCAAGGTGAAAAAAAAAAATAACAGTAGTATGTCTCATGGTATTTTTGTTCTTTGTTTACAATTTGAAGTCCTTCTGTTTAAGTATATTTTAATTAAAGACGAGAATATTTTTTTTTTAATTTGACCTTGAGAAAAATATTAGGCCTAGGTTAAAAAATTTTGTAAGTTCCATCTAGGTTACTTACTATTTATCTGTGAAAAAACTTTAAAGTCTGTATATTGAAGGAATTTAATGAAATGATTCGTCAAATATTTATTAGAAAATGAATTAACTTGAGACACAATACCATTTACCTATGTTCCAAGATGAAGTCTTAATGTCAAAGGGTATTTAAGTTATGACCAAGACAAAATTTTATTATTTTTTCTTAATTTGACCTTTGATAAAAACAAGGTGTATGTCAAATATTAATCAAAAGTATATCTCATTGTATTATTATTGTTCTTTGTTTTAAGTTTGAGGTCCTTCTGTCAAAGTATATTAAAGAATTTAACAATAAAGTTTTTTTCTAATTTGACCTTGACATTTTTTTTTAGATCAAGGTCAAAAATTTTGGTTGGATTCAGCTAGATTATATACCATCTATCTATAATACAAGTTAAAAGTCTGTTTGTTGAAGGACTCTTGTGTTATAGTCCGGAAAATATTTTGTATAAAACGCCTGACCTTGAAAAACAACATAGGTCAAGGTCAAAAATTGTGGTGGCGTACCCTCCTTCTCAATACCGTCTACATATGTTCCAAGTTTGAAGTCTGAATGTCAAAGGGTATTTAAGTAACGGCCTGGAAAAATCTGGATGAAGAAGAATAAGAAAGTCGACAACAAGAATATGTTTCCCCTTTGAAAGGGGATAATGCAAAGTTTACGACAAATCTGCAATGTGAACATACATTTTTTCCAAAAAAGATTTAAGAGCGAGTTAAATTATAGTGAATGCTTTGGTATAATATGCTATAGTAAGATATGACGTATGAGATTCCATGATATTGCATGTTATGGTATGGGATTCCATTGCTATACTAAGAGATTTCAATGCTATGCTCTCCTTTTTTGTATGTTGTAAAAAATAATCTTGAACTGACTCTAATTATACCAATTTATTGGTCTTCATGTTTTCATTATAATACCAGAAATAGTTATGTTGTAAGTACCATTTCAAAGTTTTACGCAAAAAATGTAATGAAATCACAATTTTTGAACACATGGAAGTTATAAATAATTTTAATTGAAATAAAACCCTTAATTAGAGAATAACTTCATTGACTGCATGAAAAAAAATACTAATCAAAGTCATGCGCACTTAAATATTACTCGGCCACGTTTACTTAAAATAATATTGATGAATTAATTTAATCGGAAAAGGAGGATGCATGGGATGACATAAAGAATGGAGTCAATTCTATCCCCACCATGGTGTTTTCCGTGATCGGGGACTCCGACAGTTTCGTACCCAGACCCTGGCCAAAGACAGTGTTCCAGACAGCTCTGATTGAAGCTGCGAAGAGCGCCGGAGGTTTGTTATCTCTACAAATTTGTACAATTAATATTTATGTTTTTGACTTTCTAAAGCTGCTTTGGTCAGATGAATGACAATTGCTGCTAATATCTGCCCTTACTTTTGCAGTTATGAGACAATATATCTGAACATTGATGATTAATCAATTATATTTCAATTTTGTCTCTGTTTTTGCCTCTTCTGCAAAAGTATTTATTTGAACCAAATTTCAAAGTCTCTGTTTTATCAAAAAATCAAGAAATTGTTTATTCATTGTTCAAGCAACAAATGTAAAATTGTTACTGTTATATTTGTGGTTTCTTTATTAAGTCATTTTGTGTACATCATATTTTTTTTTTAATTCTCTTACTTAATCTCATGTATTTAAAGGATACAATTATCTTATTTTTCTTTAAAATATAGAAACATGGATTTTGTTCCGTGGAAATGACGAAGGCGTTTCAAAGATAGTCAAAGATGCTTATCGGAACTACGAAGACTTGCATTTTGAAACGGAAACAATATCAAAAGATGATCATAATAGACATGTAAAACTCATTAGTATTGCCAGAGAGAAGGTACAATATATAACATGATTCCGTTGTAGCATCATGACGTTTGCAAAAAAAAAGCAGAAAAAAACCCAAAAAACACCAGATATTAAAAAAAACCAACAACAGATATTGAATATTCTAAACAGTTGATAGAAATGTTAATACATAAATAGCTTAGATACAGAACATGAACATGTCATGTTTGAAAACATGAATCGGATTGTAATTTTTAAAATAGTGTAAACATAGATTAACAGAGGGTAAGCATAAACAAGAAATACATTTTTTTGGTTACAAAATATAAATGATTAAGAGTAATAGATGCAGGAATGTTTAAAAAAGTTATATCACTTTAAAAAACAAAAACACAATTTTATTTAAAAAAAGAAAGCTCATTGTAACATACATACAAACTCTAAAAAAGGTAATGACACATTAGAAATGTAATTATGCTGCAATGAATTTAATTATTTTGTTCATTTTTTATGCCGAGGTAACTGAAATTAAATACATATTTTTAGTTGCCTAAGTTTCAATTTAACTTTGAATAAGTATTTCATTTCAGAATAGAAACATGTCAAATGAAGAGCAGGAGCGGTCGGCGACACATACATGTGCAAATACGAAAGGAATGCAGTTTTTGCTGGAATTTGAAGATTTTGTTTCAAAAAAAAAACATTGGACTACTTTGGCGAAGATATGAACTTCAGTATGGTTTGTTTAAACAGTAAACAATATATAGGCTCAAATATTGGTGTAAAAGAACATGTAATAAGAAGCATGGAAAATTTATCGAGAAAATTTGATTTAAATAATGTCTAATGCCTAAAGAATATCAAATAGTTTTGTGCACTAAACGTATAAATTAGAAAATATTATGTCATCAAAACGTTTAATGAAAACGGAGTAAAATATCAAGGGTATCAATAGATACATAAGGGTGGGGATAGAAAGATTGAAAAGGAGGTCGGTCTTTTGCGTTAGATTTTTTTGGAGTTGATTTTAATCAACTCTCCTATGCAATTACTCTGGCAAACCGAAAGAGTATTTGGACCTAAGCACAAATCATCACCGCTGACACGATTTAGATCTTGAAAACAACAGATGAATTCGGTGTACTGTCTGCTGCACCATTAATTTTCAAGGAAACGTATTTATAAATACCTTGAAAATAGTCAGATTTTAAATAGTACAAATAATTTAGATATTTTTGTAGTCGTATGTTCCTACGCCAGAGTTTAATTTAGTCTCGTTGAACCAGACGCCCGGCTGTATCCGTAAATTTCAGACGAACAGAGAGTATCTCTTCGTAGTCGAAGATTAACGGAAACAGCCAAGCGTTTGGTTAAACGAGACGAGTTCAATATTGCTTGGATCCAGACATGTGTACAAATTTAAAAATATTTCGATAACTGATTCATAGTTTGATGTAATTAATTCTATCTTTAAATATTACACAACATGATTCACATGGGGTTTTCTCGAAATTCTTGTCGGAAAAGTTCGAGAATTCATATGATAAAAATGGGCGTAATTCAAATACAGATTTGAAACTACTTGCCATGCAAAATAACATATCATTGATTTTTTGAATTAAACGTAATCGATAGAATCATCTCCTGTCAGTACTTCAGAACTTTGATTTTACTTAACAGCATGCTACTCCTATTCTCTGTAGCCAACTTAAGCAATAATTTAAATTGATTTGATTTGAAGCAAAATGATATAATTCTTTGTACTAAATACTGGGCGATTTTCTCCTAATAATAAATCTAAAATGAATGTGTTTAAAGTAAAGAACTGTTTTAATGTCTTAATTGATAAAAGAAACGTAGACAATTAAGCTTGATGAAGATTTATTTTACTGGTATATTAAACATATGTAAACAAAAACAGGGCAAAAACCTTATTTACATACCAAAGAATTGTGAGTCCTGTGTTTTGTTTATCACTCTACGACTTACATTGAAATTTTATTTGATCATAAGATTTGCACTCCCTGAACATGAAAAAAAAATCAGAAAAAAATGACCAAACCGTGATCATGCTCCTTTAAACTGAATGAAACTTTACATATCAAATAATAATTAAATTAATGCTTGGGGTTTCGAAATGTAATGTATTAATTTAGTAATAAATGCAACGAAATACAAATGGGAAATAGCATCTTCATGTGTTTCAGTGCTCATATATTTATTTCGTTGTCATTATTATTGTAGATATAACTACTCCCATTACGTTAATCGTTTGTGAAGGTGATATTCAGACCATCTCTCACATATCAAAAGCACTAAGAAATCAGCTTCCTGTAATCATCATGAAGGGATCGGGAAAGGCTACAGACGTTGTACTTGAATACTTAGAAAAGTACTTAAGCTAATATGTCTTTTTGTTTTGCTATATTTACCTATTTATGAAAGAAGACAAATTGTCAAACCATCTCAAAAATCCTTAAAGCATATCCATTTAAAAGAAAGCAAAATGTAAAAATGTTCCCGGATGTATAAAACGGGTATATATATATATATATATATATATATATATATATATATATATATATATATATATATATATATATATATATATATATATATATATGCTTCCGCTCAGTCAGACGTCAACTTCTTGTTAATTGACGGCCTTCTTCATATTTGCCTAATTAAAAAAAATCGTCGAGGATTTTTAAGCAACTACTCATTACAGATACTTTATATATTAACGCTTTCTTTGTTTAGGCTTGCCATTTGTTGAAATTTTTAAAACGAATTCGATATCCACTTCCTGTTAAATGTCGACTTTGCTTATTTTGTATATTTACACCAGAGCGGTTGTATCCCCATGAACAATGTTTCTCGTATATTGTGTGGTTTTCTTTGTTTGATAGTTGTTTTTTTTTCGTAGTCATTGTTTACTTCCAAAGAAAGCATGTGCTTCATTTGGATATCATTTTAATGGTGAAGAATATCAGAAACTGAAAACACATCTGGAGCATATCGGCGAACATAGAAACTTGGTGAGAACATTTCTTTCCTAATCAATAAATAATCTCAAAATATGTTTCAATTGAAAGGATTAAGAATATAAATAGACATTCGGTGTTTGTAACCTGTTAAATCAAGTATCATTTGATACAAACATGTAGTTTAATTCATTACACAGATTTTAAATTTTAATCCAATACCAAACACCATTAAATATACTAAATGAATATCAATTTCAATAGAACTAGCAAAGCCCTTTGCAAAGCAACGAGTATATCTTCCATTGCAGCTGCGAAGTGAAAAAAATGATTTACTATTATAATTTTATTTTGTTTGATTTTACAATGACACGGTGACTCCAAAAGACGTTTTAATCATCATTATGAAAACGGAAATAAGAAGGAAGAAATATTATGCCATACAATGTTCGAACAATTTTAAGATCATCAATGATGGGTAAAAAACAACTGCTAACACCAAAAAATTTATTTAAAAGTAATTTGCCCTGATTAAAAAATATATCTAATAAAACTATGGACTTTAGGTATTATATGCACCCAAAGGAACTCAATTATGTTCCAAAATTTGGAAATTTCGGAATTCGAACTTAAATAGATTTGACCTTAAAATTGCGTGCGAAGACTTGAGCTTCAGAGTCACACAGATTTTAGTAAAAAGATCGGGCCAGGATTTGACGGTTATAAAGTGAACGAATTTTACAAAAGAGTTGTACATAACATGATTTTTTTTTCATTTAAAACAAATCACAAGATGTTTCTCTGCCATTCAGTCAACTATAGTCTGTCCCACGATATTTTTGCCGCAAATTTTCTTAAATTATTCAATATTTATAAATACCTCTTGGTTCAGACGATGTTCATTCAATAGTATGAAAAAATCCCAAGATTTCCCCTTTGAAACGCCCCCTCTAGCTTGTCGGGTATCAGTACACGGCTAAATATAAAAAGTCTGCGAGGTTTTTCCATTGCCAAGGAGATGAAGACCCGCGGATGATAACTTTGAAAAATTGCGTGAGGTGTCCCGAGTATTTCCGAATGGAGAAAAGATGTCAACATTCCCCATTATAAATCTCCGTAGGAAATCTGTTTTCGTTCCTGTGAATTTTTACGAGGGAAAAATGATAATGTGTGAATGAAGTTATCTTGGGAATTTTCCCTTTCATTGATTTTAATTGCACTTCAGTCACAGGTATGTTTATTTTTATTAAAAATCGTTCAAATATGCAGCATAAATATCTTGGGACAGACTATAAATGTTAACTGAGTGGTCTGAAAAGGTGACTGAAAGGCACAAATATGCCATTGAGTCAATTTTCAGTCACCTTTCAGTTGACAGAATGGCAGAGATTCATTCTGTGAAAAGTGTATTACACAATCAAAAAAAAATACAAATGAATATTTAAAGTGTTGCTGAGGCTTTTTCAAATGAATAAAACTAAGAAGATAGATTATATTTTAGCTAAAAATATGTGTCTTAAACTCTGACGAAAAGCTGTCAAAACAGAAATTATCCCACACACGCACCGATATTGCTATTTTTAATAAAATAAAAAGAACATAAGAATATACAGATGAGACTTACTTCCATGATCTTTGCCTTTAAGGTTTGATAATAAGATCATTTGGAAAGAATCTATAGGTTGGAGAAAAAGCAAGGTTTTAGCAGTAGTTTAATTACCTCATTTTTCATTTCTGCTAATTGCACGAAATCAGATTGTCTTTCACAAGGTGTCCATAAGGTATGCCTTCAAAAACGCTTTTATGTGTATCTCATATCCTTACCCCCTTTCCAGTGCTTTAGGCGATGGAAATCTTGACCACTTTGTTTCATCTTTGCATATTATTCCTACTGACCCCATATGCCTTAATTGTGACTTAATTATGTTGGACAAAACTCCCCTCTCACAGAGGTAACCAAATCATTTGTTTAACCTTTTTTAAAATGTACCTGATCGACCCTACTCCTTACCTCTTATAAAATCCGAGTTTGTCATGTAGAAGGAAAATCCCCCGAGTAGCGCATTGCCTCCATAATTCTTAGGAAGGAAAAGGTCATTATTAACAATAAACACGTTGAGGGTCCTTATTTACTTTATTTTGCCAGCTACTCTCCTTCCGACAGCTGGATAAAGTTAACTATAATTGGTACCAACACGAATTTCAAAATAACTCTATGATAAAACATGATTTTTGCAACGAAAAATTCGAACGAAAAATACTTTGGTTTTGTTTTCTATTTTTATTACATTGTTTTAACTGGTACCTAGTTTTGTACAAATAAGAAGGCCATGCTAAAATCAAAACATAAATCATATGTGAATTATCAATTCAGGCATTGCACAGAAAACCGATAACTATTTTTAGCATATCTAAGTGGAATAACGAAAACGAAGAATAAAACTAGACGCTCGTTGCGAGCAACAAGAGGTCTTCCGTTTGCATACACATGAAATAGGGTATCGGGACAGTTTCTTTCATTTATCAACTCCTTCTCAAATTCCAGTAAGCCTCTCTAAGGATTTCAACAGACATATCCTAAGATTAGGAAAGGGTGCTGCTACTGTGATTTTTGATAAAATTCAAACAAAATTTATTAAAATTCATCATTTTATGGATAACACTTTGAATCAAAACACAATTAAGAAAGAAAAAACAGAGTCGGCACTCGGGGATTGAACCCAGGTCGGCTGGACAAAAGTCTACTACTCCAACGTTGATCAATTCTTGAACAAAAATACATATTCTGCATTCATTAAAGCGTCTGTATCGTAACGTGGCAAAAATATTTAAGAACAAGAAAATATGAAAAAATAAATGGTTTCTGCTTTCTTCCGGTGACGACCGGAAGTGACGGCGGACGTTCGGATGTGCAAAGTGCACTGCAGCTAAAAAATAACAATCATCACTGAAATTTTGAGAAACAGAGAGAGAAACTAGGCTTAGCGAAGTAAGATTACTGAATTCAAAATCCAATAACATTCCCCAAAATTGACTTACATTGTCTGACATTTACTGTACATTATCTGTACTTTATTGTACATTTTACTGACTACCTCTGTACCGCACTGTACAGTCCTACTGAAGCAATGTACCTCACTGTACGGCACTGTACAGGGAACTTACCAGCACTGTATCCTACTGTACGCCCCTGTACCAATAATTTCAAAAATAAAAACTTTCACAAAATCTTCAGTATGATTTTTTCATCGATATTTCATTTTTATGATAAATATAGCTTTAACGTTTTGTACAAAGTGAAGAATGCATTCATTCAATATGTTTTATCATTTCCTTATTTTTATTGTTATTGAATGTGACGATCACAAAATAATGATAAATTCTTTAACAGGCATGTAGCACCATTTTTGAAAGTTAGGGGTGGGGGTGGAGGGGAAATTCATTTAAAGATCTTGACGAGCAAAAAAAAAAAAAAAATCTGTGAGGGATCTGTAACTTCAATTAATTTTTGAAAAATAATTTTTGCAAGGAAAAGGGGGAGGACACCCACCACCCCCCCCCCCCCCCCACCGATCCTACGTGCCTGTATAAGACAACTTTTTAGCTAGAAGATGAATATTCGCAAATAACGTTAAATCTGATTTTAAACAAGAGATGTTTGTAAAACACTTATGTCCCCCTTCCTTGGAAACATCAACAAAGAAATTGAACGTAAATTGCAAATATTTGGAATTTTTCTAAGTCCAAGGTCCATAAAATGTCAAAAATTGCTCGGCCTACCCAATATCGAACTTGACCTAGATATTATCCTGATAAACCTGTTTACTAAATTTCATTTCAGTATGTTCATCCTCTGCAAAGAAAATGAGCAGAAACTGCAAATGACTGGAATTTTTCTACGTCTAAGGGCCATAACTCTGTCAAAAATTGCTCGATCGTACCCAATATCATACTTGACCTAGATATTATACTGATAAACCTGTATATAAAATTTCATTTCAATATATTCATCCTCTGCGAAGAAAATGAGCGGAAACTGCAAATAACTGGAATTTCTCTATGTCCAAGGGCCATAACTCTTTCGACCGACAGACCGACAGACAGCAGCAAAGCAATATGCCCTCCCTTCTTCGAAGGGGGGCATACAAAGTGCATGAATTTTATGTAAGAAACGGAAGGCCTTAAAAAAACATAAAAACATTGGAGCGATATAATTATTGTTCCTGAGTTGCTGAAATTAGAAAAAAAGCTATTTGCATAGTCTAACAATAAATAAAGCACTGCATTTACCGCCTACATCTTACATCCAAATATCTGTAAGATATCCAAAAAACAAAGTTGTCTACTAAAAGGTATAATCAATTCCAAATTGATTTATATAAAAATAAAACTTGTGGTCAAAAATTATTGTTTAAACGAAAATTTTGATTACGGGATGGGGGGGGGGGTCCAAAAATGTATTGAGTGAGAAAATACTAAGCGGCCGATATATGCAAAAAAACTAAATAATAACATGTTTATGTTATATATTGAAGTAAATTTTCATTTTAATTGATATTTGTCAATTATTGTTTTAAACGCTAGGAAGCAAAATGCTTTAAATGGTATGTATTTTCGGGATGAATATGCTAAATAACAATATATAAAACCCCTCAAAGGGAATCTCAGTTTAACAGAGTTCCAATTTCCGTTAGTGTGTATTATGAAATGACCTGTTTTAACCCAAAATACAAAGTTATCTCTCTTTGTTTGACCAAATCATTTATATTCAATAAAGATATACATACATTTCTGCGTTATTTTAAAATATTCATTTTATCAATTACTTTAAGTTAGGCGGATTAACAATCCATCGTTCGCAGTTCTTATACGACGATCAGACAATCAATCAAAAACTACGAGGACACTATAAACAAACACTTATTATATTGATACCTAATCTTTCATTTTATTTGATGAAAAATAATATGTGTTACCCTATTATAAAAGCTACACGTGCTGTCAACACGAAGCACGGTTACATCTTAAACAGGGAAACACCACATCAAGAGGACGCAATCACAGCTTATCAAAATATTCCATTTATATATCAGACTTAGTATCCTGTGTCTTTTTCTCTTATATTTAAAACGGCAATATACCGTGTGAGAGTCATAAGGTTCCTCGATTTTTAAGATAAAAATTTACCCTATATCTTTTCTTTCTAGATACAATGGCAACAAGGTTATTGTTGACAAACGACACGCACGATTTTGATACACGAACGATCACATACGATTACTTATGATACACGGACAATCACTAACTAATTGAATTTTTAACGATACACGAATGATAGTAATAAAACACGCAAACGAACGATTCTAAACCATTTAACACGCGAAATCAATAGTAGTTTAAGACTAGAATAAAGAAAACGTACTGCTTTAATGTGTGGTGCAATATGTTCGTGTTATTTTTAAAAGCCGCATGAACAATAGTCATGCACTGTTTTATTTTACGATTAAACGACATATTCGGATTCATTCACCAATTCAATTGTTTTATTTTCCCCAACGAATATAAACTTTTATCATAAGGTAAAGAATAATAAGGGTAAAAGAAATGAAAATAATGCATATTCTACTTGAACTTACATATAAACGAGTTAATGATTATGTAATCCGATTCACTTACGTTCGATTCATTTGTGCGAGATACAGGTTAATGTTTTACCTTGTTTTAAAGAGTATCGATTTAACAAATCCCGTATTTTCGTAATATACGGTACATAACTGGTTGAATTCTAGTCATTTGAAGTTTTAAAGCGTCTAAATAGATTATAATTGTAACGAATGTTAATACCATGTAACAAAGAAAAATGCTTTTCATTTGAAAGAAAGCTAGGAATAATAATTTAATTTTGAACAGGGAATCGATAAGCTTCATTGCTTGCATTCAACGTGTCTTTCTTGCTGATATGATTGAAAAGAAAGGATCATATGAGTGGTTGAAATACGTTCCATATAGCATCGTAAGAGAGAATATTTTAATAAGACTAGCGCTGAAATTATACATGAATTGTCAATATTTTTATGAACAGTTTTAAATTCACATTCTTGCACTGTTAAAAATCTACTCGTCGTTGTTTTAGAATAAATCCCGGCATTCCCTAAAAAAAGTAACAAAACAGAAAATCCGAACAATCACGCACGGTAAAAGAAAAAAGAAAACCAAGTTTCCTAATACATGCTCGATCCAGCATGTTACTCGAACGATCACCCGTGTTACAGGAAATATATAAAACAATTGCATTATCAACAGTAACGTTGTTGGCACTGTAGGGAAAACCCTGAACATCAGATGATATCATTTTTTCTTCGGGCTGTTTGATGTCCGAAATGCAGTTGACACCAGCCCCACAAAATGAATCATAGTTAAACGCAGACATGCGTTTGCATATTATTTGGATCATCAAGCATTTCCACTGCTAGTATCGGCTTTTCCTTTGAGTTGAATTCACTTTAAGCACGTATCGTTATTTCGGGACGTCGTGCAACGTTAATGCTTTTAGTCAATTTTAATGAGGACAGTCTTGCCTTTGAAACAAGTATTTGTTTAACTTAAACCTATACTTTGCTATTATTTTGCACATAAAATATCTTGACAATACTTTATAGAGGTTTTAATATTTTTTGTTTGAAGCCCAATTTATAAAAATATTCCTGTCAACCTTTATGGTAGATCACATAACATAAATATCACTGTGCACCGTTACCTTTTTTTTGGGCCAAGATTAAACTTTAAATATTTCTTAGAAACGTAGGAATATATCTAAATCAATCGACTTCAAAATATTTGAAACTGTTGCTAATTTATCTCCACCAAATACAATAACAATTGGACGCTAAGTAAGATCACTATTAATAACATGTGTTTATTTTTATTGATTAGCCCTCGTATACATTTATTCTTTTTTATAAATAATATTGCTAAATCCCAAGTTCTGTTATTGTAGATTGGGATATTTGACCTTGAACGAGATGATCCTCTTATGTTATCTAGCATTGTAGGAGAGATGCTTATTATTACTAGATTATTGAAAAACATTCAAAATACAGACCAAACAAATGACAAAGGTAAGAACCATTTTTGGTTTTAATTTGTAATATTCCAAAATTTTCTTTTTATTACGAATTGGTTTCCATTTACTGTCAATGGTATGATCGCCCTTTTATCGTATCTTTATTGCAAAATTGAACCACTGGACATAAACAAACAATTTTTAGTAGTTTCTTGATTGCATGAAATATATGCCTATTTTTTTTATTAAAGATATCATTCTGAAAAGCATAAATAATGGTGTAATCAAAGAATGTAATATTCATTTCTATACAGAATTTGTACAAATTAGGGAATTGAAAAAAATGATGATTTAAAAAAAACGATTCTTTATATCAGAAAAAGAACAAATTAAAACGGGAATTACTACTACATTTTCAAAGTACGTATATTTTATGTATGATACAATCAATCTAATTTGTTCAGAGTTATACTTTAAATGCTCAAGTGAAAAATGAAGCACCTAAATCTATATTTTCCGTAGCTATAATAAGATTACATGAACATTAATTACTTATCTTTGACAGGTTGTTATCCTCAGTATTAGAAAAACCTACAAAAACCTAATATTTTATCGATTTTTTTAATGTGAAAATCCAAAAATATTGAATATATTTCACTTGTGTCCATTATAATAACCTTTGGTGCTTGTGCCTCATATATATATATATATATATATATATATATATATATATATATATATATATATATATATATATATATATATATATATAGTAACAATGATTCGTTTGAATCAATATGATAGCTTGAAAAATTATTTTATTAAAATATATTCATCTTTGAAAGACAAAAAGTGTAACGCAATGTCGAAATTGAACATTTGGAAACGATTATTTCAATTAGAATATATGTCCGAAATATTAAAAGGATTATTTCATATTATCAATAATCGTTAAAAGTTATCAAAATAATAATCTATTTATATATCTTAAATTTTTTTTTTCTTATTTAAGAGCTTGTAGACAAGTGCTATTTTTTTCCTTCATGTATCAATTGATTTCTCTTTGTCTTTCTTGTTCTTTAAGAAAACCAGCTAGGTCAAACAGTATATAAACCACACACGCCAATGTTTGAGACGTGTATGCCCAAAAACATTGATGAAAATACACTGGTGAAGGGATTCAAGTTTGGGTCAAGACCGTACGTCTTCAATCCAAAGTATTGCACATCAACAACACTTCCGTTATACTTTTACTTTGGTTATCAGATTTGGCAAGCATCACAAAAAAAGAAAAAATGTGGACAAGTAAGCTATTCATTGCTTTTAATTTTAATATTTTCTATCATTTCTTTTTTCAAAATGTTATTTTGTATCCGTCTTGCACATATATTAGCTTCTCTGTTATTAACATACACTATATGCATGCGTAAAAAGACCTATTCAAAACAAATTTTATGTTTGCTTTAACGGCTTTCTATTTTAATAATTAAACTTGATGCTTTGTTAAAGGTTCTTCTTTTTGAGGCATTAAAGGCAAATCGGTGCGACTATGTCAGGGTTTTGATGGATCAAAAAGTGCAACTCGATACGGATGAATTGAATGATTTATATGTAGAGGTAAAATAAAAATCTTGTAATTCCCGTTTAGATTGTATGGCTAACCTTAAAATATCAATGTTAAAACCTGAGGTATGGTGGGTGGGGGATGATTATGCCGAATGTCATTGTTTTTTTTCCAAAGCAATTTCAAAGTTTTTAAATTATATAAATTTTATTTAAACTGTATACATTTTTAGACTGTCTCATGCATGGATTGTGGGTTTAAGGACAAAAAATGTCACCATATGCCGTGGATTATGAAGGTAAATCTGAAAGTCGCCATAACACCAAATAGCATCATCAAAAAATAGTTTTTATAACCGATTTTATATCATACAAACTTTTTTTCTGTTCAAAGTTGAGCTGAATGTTAAAAATCCGTTTTATCCCCTTTATTATTGTGTTTTACATGTCATAAACGTTTGTTTTAATTCTATGAATTCGGTAAAAGGTAAAACTAGCTCAAGAAACCAAAACATTATTCTTGCATATTGTAGCTAGCACGACGATCAGAAACGTTATGTGAACATCTGTTGAGTATTGTTTATAAAAAAACAACAAATAATGGGCCTGAGGATGACAAGAACGGTCCAAAAGGTGAACGTAGAAACCGAAGCCAGAAAGCTGTGTTGTAGTATATTGCGATACAAAGGTACATTAATCACTATTCATTGTATTACGAAATCAATATTTAATAAATTAAATTCAAAATACATGTAAGAAAAGCACACACGAAAAAGTTGTATACGTTCGGCTGCATTTAAAACATAATTTGCTGTTTCATAAGCTATGGAAAAACTAACCAGTGTAAAACATATTCAGTTAAGAATCACCGAGTTCAACAAGACAAAATATCACCTATATGACAACATATCTGGCTATATCATGGGTATCATAATTTGATATGAAAAAAATGTAATGTTATAATCTCGTTTGTGGGATTTTCCCTTAATGTTGAACCATACAGAGCCACATACATTGACCGGTCATTGAAGTATGTAATCGTTACATTGCATTATCTATGGCTTTTTGTTAAAGTCGTATAGCAAAAAAAAAAAGATGTTTTTAAAACATTTATGCTCCCCTCCCTTCGGAATATCTGCGAAGGAAATGCATGAAAACTGCAAAAAATGGCATTTTCCTACGCACAATGCGCAAATTGCAAATGATATCTTTAAATCGCATCGGTGCAGGTGATAAATGACATTAAATCATAAATATTTAAAATAAAATCCTTTGTTTTGTCATATACTTTGAAGTTCTTGCTTGGGCTTGAAATAGATATTTCGTTTATGAAAAATATTGTTTTTGACATTCTACAAAATCATTAGAAAATGCAGATTTTACTAATTAAAAACGTTTTCAAAAAAATGGGGTAATAAGTAGGTTTCCCAGCACGATTCACATTAGTACTTATATTCTCTAGAAATTTTACGTAAAATATTCTGAAATTGTGTTGATCTTTTATATGCGCCAACTGGTTTTTACATGCATTCCAATTTATTCATTCAGTTATTTACACTTAACATGGAAAGTCTCCAAACCACTAGTTCCTAAAAAGTCTTTTACTTAAAACAAAGCTTTAAAACTGCCGATTTTTTATACTTGTTTTTTAGGTCACCTGAGTGAATTCAGGTGGCTTATTGCTCTCCGCTTTCGTCCGTCGTCGTCCGTTCACAATTTTACATTTTTAACTTCTTCGTAAAAACTACAAGGCTGATTGTTACCATTTTTAGTGTGAGACATATCTATGGTAAGAAGAATCTAAATTGTGACATTCATGGCTTTACCATCTCCGGGGCACTACAGGTGGGGCCAAATATGCCACAAAAAGCCAAATTTTAATAAAATCTTCTTTTCTTCTCCCATACATGTGAGAAAAAAACTGGTTCATGGTTATGATGTCCATAAAGCCCTATAACAAAATTGTGCAATTCATATCCCCTGAGTCAGGAGTTTTGGCTATAGGGTGGGCCAAAATGGCCATATAGTTAAATGTATTAAGTCTCAGGAAATCTTCCTCTCTACTCCCATATATATATTTGTTGAAAACTTAATGCATGATTATAATGTGCATAAATTCATGACCCCTTTATCAGGGGTTCAGGCTCTGGGGTGGGGCCAAAATGCCCACATAGTTTGAATGTATTAAATCCTAAAAAAAAAATCTTCTTCTTTACTACCACACGTGGGCAAAAACTGAATACATGGTTATGATGTGCACTAACTCCGCTACCTAAATTGTGAAATTCATGGCCCCGGGGTCAGGGGTTCTGGACATTGGATGGGGGGATATGGCAATATAGCGTTAAGGCATATAATGTTTAAAAATCTTATTCTCTATTCTCACACATCTGTTTGAAAAACTGACTTTATAATTATGTTTACCAGGAAATCCTCTACTAAAATTTTAAATTTCATGTCCCCTGAATTATGGGTTTTGACTCAAGGGGAGGGCCAAATTATATGTATAGGTGGTAGTGCATATCATGTTTAAAAATGATCATCTTTACTCTCACACATGTGAAAGGAAAACTGCAATCATGATTTTGTAGACCAGATCGTTAAGTTTTTCGCCAAAATTATAGGTTTCACAATATTCTTTTTTGCAAGATTTCAGGCAGGGAGGTGGTCGTCATTACAAATTTATAATTTTTCTACTCCAGAATGAAACCCAATTAATTAAATGCATGTATGGGACTCCTTCACAAGTTTGTGTATTGGTTATATGCTACTCAGGTGACCGTTAAGGTCTATTGGCCTCTTGTAATATGAATGAATTCTGTACGTGTAGTATTAACGGCAGCATATATGTAAAGGTAACATGCGGTTTTATACTGATATGATATATAATTCACTTTAAACGTGGAGATACATTTCCTGAGAACTATCGACAGGAATGCAGATCGTGACGTCAAAGTTAATTATGACGTAAAAGCGTGTGAAGAACAGACAAGTGACTTTCTACACATCGCTGTAAAATCAATCGGAAAGCCTTACCATGCCTGCGAAAATCAAACTTCAAAAGAAAGGTTGTTATCCGGATATAATATGATTATCATTTATGTATGCCTACATATCATTTTTATTTAGTTATTCCGTTCCCTTTCCGGCGATTACGGCACGCCTTTAACTGCAGGTAGCCTTTTCTATCAGTGACGTCACTGTTTTCTTATATGGTCATGTCAAAATTCGACAAACTTGTAGACTTTACATTTGTCGACTTGTAACACGTCAGCCGTGTTATTTCAGAAAACGGAGATACCAATGCAGAGACTACAGGTAGAAAGCGTGAATTATAGTGGCAGGTTACATGTAAATAACAAACAGCATTTTGGGCTGCAGAAAAAAAAATAGATTGAATGTCTGCGGGGTCTACTCTAAACTGTTTATGCCAGAGTTTTAAAGGTTACACAATTAAAATTACACTCATTCATTCTCAGGCCCACACATCAACGTGATGGCATATTCGGATGTACAAGTTTACAGGTCTGGATTTTTGAACATGATTACCCTTCATATGCATCAGCCATTATTAAGCCAGGATGATAATGTTAAAAAATGGCGCGAGGTGTCCTGAGTACTTCCGATTGGAGAACAGATGTAAGCATTTCCCATTAGAGCTCTCCGTAAGGAATTTTTGTGTTTGTTCCTGTAAACTTTTATGAGTAAAAAGGGTCAATTTGTCAATGAAGATATCTTGGATACTTTCAATTTCATTGATTACAACTGTACATCTTACACAGGTAATTGTATTTTATAAAAAAAAAAAAATATAATAAAAAAGTGATGAAAGCAATAACTTGGGATGGACTTAAGTCAATTTACTGCATAGAATGCTTGCATAAAACTTGTGGCCAATAGGTGACATTCTGACAGAGAGAAAAATAATTGCAATTCTTTGGAAGAACAGACTTTTTAAACTATAAACAAGACAAGGTGAATGACAGAACATTTTTAGAATGCTTTTTTACGAACAGATATGATATAGAACTATTTTGTGTTCACTCATGTTGCTTCATCATGGAAGATAAATTTATTTGAAAAAAATTCATTAAGACTAGTATCTGTCATAACAGTCGCAAACTGATACTATTGTATATTTTAGGGCCATTTTTATTTTAAAGTACATCAAAAAATTATCATTAAAAGGGATAATGAGGAATGTTTAATTGTATCCGATATAATTTGAAAACATTTTTTTGTAACTCAACATCATTTATACATTATAACACAGAGTTAAACTAAATAAAGAGGTATTTTCTAGTATTTAATAATTTTACTTTCAATCTGTACTTTAGATAGATTCACATTGCAAAAAATTGGTTAATAATAAAATAATATTCACACATATATATTTTGCGAATTGCTAGTTAAATGTTCCTAATTTTATAATGTAGATTTCGACAAAACCCCGCTCTTTTTTTATAAATGATCGACGGGTCCTTGTTAGAGCGATTGTAAACACAAACCGTAATTAATCATTTACAGCAATATATATTTCCAAGAATATCAGAAGGCTTATATGTATAGCCAAAGAAATAATGTACATGCTCTCAACATACATATCATTAAGTTGTAAACATATGAGGTCTGCTTCAGTTCCGGTCATGTATTTATATTTACATTAACTTTTTCCCCCTTATTTGATCTTGATTACATTGATTGATTTGAGTAATATTAACGCATTACATAGAATACACAGTCACCAAATCTGGTGCGTACGACAACAATCTCCGTTCAGTATTTCTCTTAGAACATGACCGACTCTCATTGTAGCTTCAAACAGGATCACCGCCTGATATTATAATTACGCTGATAATTATTTCATTGATGAAAATATTTTTTTAACAGTTAAACGAATTTGATTAAATTATTTATTATTTTACCCAAGGTCATACTCATCAGGTAACAGAATTAAAAAAATTGTAATTAGAATTTATAGCGCTGTGTACTATTTTGTCAGCATCATTCTGCTTTTCCAACGGCCCTTTCATTAATTGCGCATTACTCGTGGAATAAGACGGAAGTTTCGAGAAGTAAATCATAATTGCGGAGAGGGAATCATAGTAAAACCGTTAATAAGAAGCATTGAATTCTTATTTTTAGAAAAATGTGTCTCAAAACTGCATCAATTTGTGCAAACAAAATTTATTTACCCGTTAGCGCACGTTATTCAATTTGTATGTTTACACATACTGCCCCCAGCACTTCTTTGCGCAGCAAATATTTCTGAAAACCCCGGCGGTACTACATCCAACACAGTAGATAAATGATATTAAGTCTAAGAAAATAATAACGTAACATCATTTATATCAATTTCTATAAAACACTTCGTTTCTAAAAACCATGCGATCATTGACATTGCTCGTTCTGTCACAGTGTGTGGTTTGCGCATGTGCGATGCTATAACATACACATGGAAAACAATTATCGAGGACTTTTGAAGTATCTGTGCCTTGATTTCAGTCTGTCTAGTTTTGTCATTCATTAAGTATTCCATGTCAATGGATTTGTTGTCATATTGTTTTTGTTCAAAACGCGTTTCTACAAGTCTTTTCGTCCAAGGTAACGTGTTTAGGTAAATGAAATACCGGAATGTGGTGAAGCATAAATAGTGCTCTTATATTGGAGGTGTGTAGCGATTAGCAAAACAATAGAAATCCACAAATAATAAGGCGGTAGTTGGAGATAAAAGGGAAAAAATACGTATTTATGAATTCATGTCAGCTTTGAGGTGGAATTATAGATCATACCGAAATGGCTTCGATCTAAATTACATTTTATTTTATCAAAAGGATTTACCGATGTCAACATTTAACTAACTCCTTTGCCGAGTGGATAAAGTGTCTGGGTTATGATCTCCCTAGATCGAATCCTGCAGGGGCTTTTGTAGTTACATGTACTCGCTTATTTGATTTTTTTTAGATATTCATTATTTATCCCGAAGCTGCAAAACTTTTGCTTATTTGCATATGTTCAGTTTATTTATCGTTATATCTTTCAAAATCAAATAATTTCCTGTTAATTTGAGTTACTTTTTCCAGGTGTGTTTTTCCACCTTAACAGTTTACGAACTTGTGATTAATATATTGAATATACTTACATGGTGTTATCAGACCATACTTTTCTCAGATACAATTATTTGTCACTGTAAACAACGTCGAACTGCATCATGCATACAATCATTACAATTATCAATACAGAGTTGTCTCTGTTTCATTAGATACGGGATATGGCATCCTTGCTAGCCAAGGATTTTCGTTCCACTCTGATAAAAACTCGGTAATGCGTTGGTGCTATCTAGCGATGAAATTGAGTTGCGCCCCTTGAATATTTACATTTTAATCGAATAAAACAATGGGTATTGTTAGATTCAGTAGTATTTTCTCACTATATAACTCTATATAGACGAATAGTCAATAATTGTAATATTAGCTTGTCCAAAAAATATTGACCGGTCGATATTTTTTTGATATTGACCGGCTAAGAATAATATCTAGAGAACACTCCCTCTATTTCAAATAATCGCCTCTGATTTGTTGATTCGTACACGATGACGCGAATACCTCTTCGCGACTCCAAAACAAGGTGACGTCATAATAGACAGTCAGTCAAGGCAAGTAAACAACGGACGCACAATGCAACGGTTTGCTATCATTACGGATATAAGGATTTGCGAATTACTGTGAAGTAAAATCAGGTAGAACATCTGTACGTTAATTCTTACGGTCGGCGGAATATCACCAGTGGCCGTTTGATGCTTAGGATATTTTGGAAATGAACTTTGCACAAAATTGAATTCTTTGTTGAGCTGAAAAAATTACGGTGATGTTTTCAATTAATTTCTTAAATTTTGGTTTGTTTCTTCATATAACAAAACAAATGTTGACTGTGTTTTCGGGCAACATTGATTTTATTAGCCCCCTTGGAACGAAAATATTGCCCTCCGCTTCGCGTCGGGCAATATTTCGTCCCTCGGGGGCTAATATAATCAATGTTGCCCTGAACCCCAGTCAATATTTGTATAATATTACATTTTTGAATAAGTTTTCTCGTTATGTCACAAATTAGATAATTTTATTACTATGCCCTGAAAATTGCTGAATCACACCGGAAACAGTTATATTTCACAGGAAATAGTTATATTGCCCTCCCGAAACTGTAATATCACCATCGCGTGCAAGAATTCTGCATATTAATTACGTCGGGTTCGAAATTCAATGAGCCAGTTGCTAAGCAAACGTAAACAGATCCGCGAATTTTAAACATGTCGATGTCTGCGGTTTGTTCATCTAAATTCAGATGAACTCGATAGTTTAATTGATGAAAAAAATTCGGCAAATACGACAAAAGTGATAAACTCAAGCGTGAGTGTTTTAAAAACGTTTGCCTCTGCCTTGTGAATTAAATAAATATGTTGATAACCCGAGTTTGATTTGTTTAAAAATGTTATATAACATATATTACATGTCTTCTCGGGCGACAATACCAATTTTTAATTTAATAAAATGTCTTTTTTGGATATGAGCACAGTTTTGCCCCACACAACATATCATTAAAATCTAGAAAGTTTCTAATATTTTATTTAAACTATTATATGAACAAATATTTGGGAAGCCATGTGCTCTGTGTGCAATTTGAGAATATTATTTCTAAAAACTAATAGTTTTTAGAAAATTCTAGATTCTTCTGATTTTAACTCATAAAACTGAAGTAAAGTATAACAATGTATTCTCCCTGGCGGTGATTCTTTCTTATACCTCTGTAAAATCTTATATTTTCTTTTCACCAATAAAAAAAATAATACCTATGCAATATCTAAAGCAGAATATTACTCATCAAAACTTTTCTTTTATTTTGGGCATTTTGTGGGGATTTTTTGACCCTCCATCTGCTTATGTCTTTGTAACATAGAAATCTTGTGTTTATAAGATGTTTAGATAAGCTTGAAATATTTGGCTAGTTGTTGGGACGTTTTATTACATGAAAACCCCCTGATAATTGTTTCTTCATCTATTTGTTTCCTTTTTCTGTGATTAAAAAATATGTCACCCAGCGTAGTGTGTTTCATGGTTTACGCAATTTTAATTAAAAAAAAAAACAACAAAACAACAATTCTATTGAGTGCACCCAATGCATGCCATTTTTTTTAAAACAATATATACAGTTTATTTTATAGGTTATACAGTATATCATGATTAATTTATATCTGTGTGCTTTTCATGCATGTCTAAATGAATTCCTATCGTTAAAGAGGAACTGCTGGAATAATGATTAATCAATTTAAAATCTCTTTTTCGTCAATAAACAACTTAAATTGTCAAGTAAACTAACATATATAAGGCTATGTATATATTCTGGCTTTAAATAAATACAGATAAACGTAAACTATTAGACAGCTAATGGCTATAAAAAAAATAGTCAGGTGACCAATGGCTCAGTTGACCTAGTGCAATTGATCTTCGTCTGTCGTCGTTCGTCTGTGTGTTAACATTTTTCACTTCTTCTCGAAAAACTACAAAGCCAAGTGTTTTCATTTTTGGTTTAAAGCATCTCTATGGTAAGAGAAATCTAAATTATGAAATTCCTGGCTCTGCTTCTGCTGAAGGGGCCACAGGGAGGGCAAAATATGCAAAATAAGCCAACCTCCCACACATGTGAGAAAAAGAAAACCTAACGCATGGTTATGATGTCATTGACGCCTTCTACCAAAATTATGAAATTCAACGCCCCTGGGTCAGGGGGTCAGGCTCTAGGGTGGGGCCACATAGGGAAAATGTATTAAATCTTAGAAAATCGTCTTCTATACTCCCATATATATATTTGCATGGAAATGATGTCCACGGACTTCTCTTCCTAAATTGTGATTCATTACCCTGGGACAGGGCTTTACGCCCTAGAGCACGTAAGGGGGGGGGGGGGTGTATGGTCATTTAGTGTTAATGCATGTAATGTTTAAAAAACGTCTTCTCTACAGGCATAGAACACAGAATAAAACAAATGCATATTTAGAAAATAAAATGATCCTGTTATCTTTAATAGTATTTCATGTCACGTGCATGTAAGGGTTATGAGTGGGGAAGGGGGGGGGGGGGGTATGTATTTGTCTTATTATTTTATTCTGCTCAGGAATTTGATTGAAATAAATGGGTTAATTCCCATTGTTAGAAAAGTAAAATAATGAAGCTGTCCATCAAAATTATCTAAAAGATAAAGTGAAAGCATTTGAAAGTTTTGGGAGGAGGATTATAACAGTAAATGTAGTCATCTTCCTGATTACTTCTTAATGGAGTAATCTTCCTTCGCTTGTTCTTATTTTTTAATTGTTATCAAATATGATAAAATTAAAAACTAGTAAGATCAAAAACTAGTATGATCAAAATAGTTATGCAAGTATTTTTATCATTGAGACAATAACAGTTTTTATTTCTTTTTTAACAAATAGACGTGTTAATAGTAAATTATTAGGTAATATACTTGCCACCTTGTTTTAGTTTACAGATAAAAACATATAGAACCTTTTTTGAATGTAAACATACCTTGAAACAATCCTTTACATGGAATATGTGCTACTAATCAGTAGTAGGTCATACACTCTCTAACAACCGATAGGTCTTGTGCTAAACTATAGGATTAAAAGTCCTTTCCAAATAAATTCAGGCAGGGAGATGGATGTCATTACAATATTGTAGTTTTCTAATAAAACTCAATTAAAGGCATTTATGAGACTCCTCCACAATTTTGTGTATGGGCTAAGGTACTCAGGTAACCGTTAAGACCTGTTGCCCTCTTGTTTTTCTATCAGGGTTTCCAAAATATTTACCTTTTACACAAACGCACATTTTAAGGTACTAATATGTTTGCTTTTTTAGAATTTATACTACCAGACGATAAAAAAGGAAAGAAAACAGAAGAAAACAATGAGAGTTCTGCAAACCTCTTACTTTGGGCCATCTTCGTCAATAGAAAAGAACTGGCCGAAATTTGTTGGCTCAGAGGCACACACCAATTATGTAAGAGTTACATGTTCAAGGTTAAACATTTAAATCATAGATTTTGCACGCGTGAATCATTCTTTAAAGAAAAGAGTAAGCCAGTCAGGTAACCATATTGAAAAAAATAAGCCTATGCTGTTTCTGACAAGATAAACATTCTTAATATTTGAACTTAAATTTTGTGTTTCTACAAGGATTAAATTAAAATGAATGATATATATTGCATTACTTATCTTGTGGGCGCTGTATTTTTTGTTCAATAATAACTGTAAATTGAAATGAGTTTTTTTTTTATTTCACTGAATAATTGGTGAAAACATTAAATATACACGACGTTTTTAATTTCAAAACTTATTAGACGGTTAAAAATAAGAAAAATATTTCTAAAATTCAGATAATCATAATAATTTTACTGGCGTTAATTGAGAATCGTTATTAACCTCACATTCAGTGGAATATTTTATCTTCAGAAATCATCATTTTGCATTTTTTAAAATCAGAATTAAAATACGTACATATTTAAAGTACAAATTTTTGTCGCTCAACGCTTATCAAAGATGTTGCTTTTGGGTCAATTATCGGAGGATGCAATCCTTTTTGATAATAGCTTGTTATTATAAAACAAAGCACTTTTCGCAGCAAAACGGAAATTAATTCAGTTATTTTGTTCAATTTTATTCACATTTACATTTTATTACAATCGAAATCCGTTAACTCATATTAAAAATGATCGGAGTAAGCGGCCTTGTATTTAATTGTTTTCATCAGTATTTGTTCATATAAATGTTTTGTTTGTTTGACTGTTTTGAACAAAACTTAGCTACCTATTTGTGTTTCTCTTGATTTTGTTTTAGTGACTGGCTTAGTATGTTCAGCTGTTCTTAAAAAGCTTTCAAAAAGAGCAAGAAATGCCAAAGAGTTAGTCATTTCAAAAGATCTGGAGGACCATTCAAAGTAAAATTAAATAGATCATACATTATAGGCTAAAAAAAGCATGATGTCTTATTTGTTTCAATATTTCAAAAGATAAAATGATTTTGACATTCTTTGAAACCAGTATTTTTTAAAATCTAAAGTATATCGTAATATGTCTACTAAATTCAATGTTATATTTACCTATTTATACGTTTTGATCAGAATTTTTGAGCAACGCTGTCTCAACATGATGGACAAAATGTATGAAGAAAATGCAAAACAAGCCATCGAACTCATGAACATTAAGGCATCTGTTTTGGGTATTTACTCCAGTCCAATAACCTTTGCTTACGAAAATTTGATGTATGATGTGGTAGCCCACATTTGCTCTCAGAAGTATATGAACAAGAAGTGGTATAACAATTTACCACCGAAGTCTTTCTATAAGGTAAACCAATGTCTTGAGAAAAATAAAATATATTATAAATAATGATCAGAAATATAATTTCAAAACCTCAGGATCAAACATTTTAAATAGGGTCCTTTTCAAATCATCTCCGCTTTTGCTAATCAGAAGGGTCTTAAATAACCCGCTCCGTAGAAATGGTAATTTGATACAATTCAAATACAAAAAAAAGTTGATCACTAGTTAAGGTTTTCTGTTTCCAACGGAAGACTTTATTGTTATTGCTTTGTTTATTTTTCCAATTATTATTCTTGGTTTTTTAACGCATTTTTGTGCAGGCGATTTCTCAAAGATGACTCAATTGATTTTCATGAAACTTTCAGATCTGATAGATGCTTATTTAAACTAAATATTTTTTTTTTTATTTTGATGACGTCACTTCTATTTTTGAGCTTTTGAGTTTAAGTGGGTCAGCTTGTCCTTGAAACTCCTCCTAAACCTTAAAAGATAAGTTTAAACTTTCGAGATTTATACATAAGAGATTGTAGATGCTCCATTTGACATTCATTATTGTCTGGTTCAAAAAGTCTCTATTTTTCACTTGTTTCTTTTTATATCTCTTTTCTCAAAATTATTTTGTTAAAAAATGAAATGCAAATAAAGTTTATATTTACACGTTCGTTTGATATAAAGAAACAAGGGCTGGTCCCTCAAATAAGGGACTGAGAAGGATTTTAAGTTCTTAATTTATAGTATTTTACCGAGAAATATTTTGTAATATGTTTTAGAAGCAAAAATGTTTATCTCGTATTTATTTTATTATTATCAAGACTGTCTCATGTGTTACGTGATTAGGGGTTTTAGGGGCCAGAAGTCCAAAACTTTGATCCCTCATATCTCGAAAAGGACAAATAATTTGAAAATCAATTAAGAATAAAAGATGCTTAGAACGATGTTCTTAAGAATATTCAATCATAAAAATTTCTTAATGTGGTCCCAAAAAGGAGATAAGGGATCGGTCCCTAAAATGCTCTTTCAAAGATAGCTCAAGAATGGTAACAAACTCCTAAACACTTGTTGAACAAAATATGTTTAATATCACAAGACCTTTCACTTGATTTCAAGAAAAAAGGGCTGGTCCCTCCAATTAGAGGCCAATAGGGCTCTGAAGTCTTCGTTTACTTTGCTGAGAAATATTTTGTAATAAGATTATAGAAGCAAAGATTTTTATTTCATATTTGTTAAACTTTACATTATAAAAAAAAACTTCATACGTTAGGTAATTAGGGGTCTTAAGGTGCCAGAAGTCCCAAACTTTGATCACATATCTTAAAAAGGACAACTATTTTGAAAATCAATTAAGAAAAAAAACAACTTAGTATGATGTTCTAAACAATATTCAATCATCAAAATTTCCTAATGTGGCCCCAAAATGGAGATAAGGGGTCGACCCCTAAAACGTTCTTTCTTAGATAGCTCAAGAACCGTGACAAATTTCTAAACACTTGTTGAAATTAATGTGTTAATAATAAGAAGTCAAATTTGTTTATGATTATCATATTAAGAAAAAATTATATATATATATATATATATATATATATATATATATATATATATATATATATATATATATATATATATATATATATATCTTATAATTTCATTTAATATTAGGAAAAGGGGCTGGTCCCTTAAATTAGGGAGTAAAATGGTTCTAAAGTATTTTGCAGGTCTTTACAAAGGAATAATTTGTTATTTGCTATAGAAGGAAAATTTGTTCATCTTGCATTTTACTTTACCAATGAACGTAAACGCTTCCTTAATTGGTACTTAATTAAACATTTCAAGGGACTAGAATCTAAAAAGTTTGATCTGTTTCATCTCAAAACTTTATAGATGTAGAAGGGCATTATAACTCTGCTTCCATTTTAACATCGTTTTGTTGACGAATATCAAAGTCAAGGTCATATTCTCTTCAAAATATTGCATGGAAGACCTCCTCGTTGCCCCCAACGAGATCATGTCTAGTCATTATTAATTTTTTACCCACAAATTTTGTGTAGGCGATTTCTCAAAAACTATTCAACCGATTGGAATCATTTTTTCTACAGATGATTGCAAGTGATCTGAATTTATTTTGTTTTTAATATTTTTGCCGTCGTCACTTCCGGTACTGATTTATCGCTGATTGTAACTTTTAAAACCCATTTTGTGCACGCTTGATCTCGAAAACTTTTAGAGATATGAATAAGAAATTTTTAGGAAAGGTAGATCATAGTCTGAAATGTTGCCTATTGTTTGTGTTTTACACCAGTGGCGCCAATCTCAAGAGCTCACTATGGCTCAAAAATTAGGTACGAATTTTGTTCCCCTTATTTGTACACACGATTTCTCAGAGAAGGCTCGATAGATTTTCTTGAAATTTTCAGGAGTGATAGAACAAAATTATATCTCGAGCATACAATTTTCATTTTTTTAAGTTAATTTCCTGTCGTCTGTTTCCTGGACTGCAACAAAACGCTTGTGACATTGAGATCTAAAAAATGATGAAAACTTGAGCATTCAGACTTAATAGGATGATAGAAATATATTTGTAGATGTTTTTAAACTATTTTGTTTTGTTGGTCATAAATTCCGGTCGTCACCGGAGGCACTTTAGAAATATTTTTTTTTTCTTTTGCATTTAATTTGTTTCAAATAGAGTTAAACTGTTAGTATAAATCCTTACATATGTCATGTATCCAATGTAAAATAAAAACAAAAAAAATCTACTTCCGGTGAGATATCTCAAATATCTCAGAAAGCGTTTTTTTTAAATGAATGTTTTACCAACGAGATCTCAGAAAGTGATCAATACACGAAACTTATATAGAAAATAGACATTTGATAGAACCGCTTTCATTTTGTCAACCGTCACTTCCAGGCCTCACCGAGAGGATTAAAAAAAATCAAGCTATTTGAATGTTTAACTGTTTTTTCTTGGACAATTTTAGTAAAACTGATAAACAATAAAGTACGGTTGTCTAATGTTCAAGAAATACTTACTTTTATTTTCACTGAGCATTTCCGTTTGTCCGTTTCTTGTCAAGAGAAAAAAAAAATGACTCCACGAAATTTAAAAAAAACGGTGATGACTTGAACAACCAAACTTTGTGGAATGATAGCCCTAAGCATGTATCCGTGTTTACATGTTTTTATTAAATCGTCGTCACTTCCGGTCGGGACCGGAAACACTAAACATTTTTTTTTCTTTATTTTGTTTTTACATGGAATGAATACCGGTATATTATTACACGATCTTATGTATGGTAAATAATCAGGTGAGTTATATCAAATATCTTAGGTATATATTCTTTTTACAAATTTGATACCTGTGAGATTTTAGTCACTGTAAGTGATTGATACTTGAACTTTTATGAATGATAGACAATTGATTGAAGATGTGTTTAACGGGTTTTTATTTTGTCATTTCTGGTATTCACCGGAAGGGTTCAAAGATTTCTTGTTTTTAACAAGTTTAAGATACTTTCTTGGGCGATTTATCTAGCATGATAAACAGTGCTGTACACAAGAAAAATGTACACAAAAAAACGGCTTTTATTTTCATGAATCCCTTTCGTTCGTCCGTTTCCGGTCTCGACACAAAAAAATCAAATTTCACAAGGATCTCAGATTTGGAAGAGAGTATCTATATACGATATTTCATCGTATCAAATAAAACAAAATCGGACGGAAGACTTACTCGTTACTCGTAACGAGATCTAGTTTGCCTTTATATTTACCTTTTAAGTAACAACGAACGTTTGGAACGAACAATTTCATTGTTACTAACCACTTGGCATCAACCACTTTTTGGGTAACCATTCTTTAACTTCTAGCGGTAATGACCTGCACAACTCTCATAATAGCTTCATTTATATTATTTTCATAAATCATACACATGAAGGAGAAACAAAAATATACTCAAATGATCGATGATGATAAACAAAGGCACGGAAATAAACAATTTGAACAAAAAAAAAACAAAAAAAAAAAAAAACAACCATGATGAGATGGAATTTAACAAATGCTCACAGTTTACGGTAATCATATTAAAACAAAAGCGGTGCACGACCAAACTGTCTCGTAGACTTTTATTGTCGACAGTCTCTAGTCTATCTGTAACTCTCTCAACGAAGATATTTACCTACCGTATGGGCGATCCTACGTGTTCTTCTGTCACACATAACGGCAAATGAACGTTAAGTGAATATGCCTTTTATTGTTCGAGAGACACAAGAAAAAAATACATTTTAAGGGAGTTTTTACACAATATTTTGAAAAAATGACCCATTCTGATTTTTTTCCTCAGGATAGCAGTGCCGACTTGTTCAATTTCACATGCAAAAATGTCATGGGCCCCAAGGATGAGAAAGAAATGAAAAAAAATATTACGCCGTGGAAAATAATTCTGGTGTTGTGGCTTTGGAAATGTTGTTTAACCTTTGCTTTTGACAGCAATCTCAAGTTCAAATTCTTGTTAAAGCACATGCTCAAGATTAGCACTAGAATAAAATAACATCCTGTTTGACTAAATTTTAAACTCTTCGGTCATCTTGGAAAAGTCCCTAACTCTCCAAAATTCCACAAGAACAAAGCCCGTTTTAACATTCATTTCAATGTAACCATAAACAAAGAAATGTTAATAATGTTTGAAACATTCACAATATGCATGCAGTTTTTAGAAAAGTGATGTCTGAGATACACTCAGCTGATTTCAAGTTGATGGGTATTAATAGTGGAGATATACGTCATTATTCTCTCTAAGTCGCCTGTTAATTTTTACTCGGACATTTACCGGTCCAGGGATCACGGTCGGTTTTGACCTATGACAACAACAGCATCTCGACAAATGGAGAAACATTCGCACTCATCTTTTAAAATCTTGTATCAAACGAACGCCACTTACATACAAAAACTCCGATACAATTCATTAAAAAGTATACATACTGAACACTTATTCTGCAACCATATATATTCTGACAGCGCCAGCCATGTTGAAAGACTGATTCTGATTGGACTATCAGGAATATTAACCAATGAAAATGAGTTTAACATAAGCTATCACAATGACCGACTTTGCAAGAAACTGATGTTGCTGCAGACTATACTTTAAGACCCATCAACTTAAAACTCGGCATGAGTGTATCTCAGACATCACATTTCTAAAAACTACATGCATATTGCGAATGTTTTAAAAATTAATTAATTTTTAGGCTTTTGAATGGAGCCGGTAAATTTTATCTGGGTACGAGTTGTACCCCTTTCTTTAAGGTTACATTGAAATAAATGTTAAAACGGGCTTGGCCCCTGTGGAAAATTCTAATCCTTGATTGTCCACGGTCTGATGGACTGCGAGTTATCGAGAATTACACAGAAAGATAAAAAAAGTTGGGTTAAATATTTGCACTGTTTAGATTAAAGATCCATCCCTTGTATAAAGGCTGCCCTGTTCATTTTTTTCAAAGATAAAAACAATTTAAAAAGAAAATTTTTAGAACATTTAAATGAAAAGTACATGTAACGACTCAAAATCCTACCAAGATAATGAATTTTCCTTTTTAGATTTATTTTAAATCTGCTAAAAGGTGTTATTTATGTATAAACAATGACTGCCATCTATCTGCGTCAATACACATGATAAGTCTACGCCATTCAGTTAAATGAAAAGCGACTAAAAAAAACTACATGTGCATGTATAACTACACCCTAGAAAATAACGGTCTGAATTTTCAAACAAGGAACTATTATGATCAGCTCTATCTTCAGCTTATTCATGTTTAAAATTTTATTCAGTTTTAATTGCTCCTCTCATATAGCGTCAAATGATATCTAGAATTGGATGTGAGCCAAAGCTCACTAGTTATACAACTGTGCCCCTGTTCTGATATGAATATACAAAATAGGCAAATGCAACATTTAACAGGAAGTCCACCCCCCTCACCAACTTTTTGTCGCAGTAAATTTACCTTGAAAAGATGGAAATATTGAAATTTGAGTCATAGGTACACTAGAACGGAAAAATTATGTACATGTTTGGTTGGCTAGAACTCTACCTTACAGGGAAAATATTTGCTAGGGGGGTTAACTGGATCCTGTTGGCTCATACTGATTGAAAAACATTTTGTTTTGCGTTTAACAATTTTTTATCTAAATTCATTTTTGATGCTGTCATTAAAAACCCCCACACAAACGGTTCGCTAACTAATAATGGCCTCATTTATAAAGATAAAAGTCAATATATAAAGATAACTAAAACACCCATTTTATTCTTCAGTCCTCAATGACCAGTTTTGGGGACTTCATTAAAGCTCCGGTGACTAAGTTTGCAATAAATTACGTAAGTAATTTAAATTGTTTATGTATTTTAAGTGCTTTATAAATTATTTATTTTGTTTCCTAATTTTTTTTTTTTTAAAAATGCGTATATAGCGTATATAATTGATATAATAATTTTTTTTGTTAGATCGTGTTTACCTGTGTCCTGTTTATGTACAGCGCCTTTGTACTGACTAGTATTAGCACCGAATATTACAAGCAAGGCCCCGCTCGGATTCTGGAATACTCTGTTTATTTTTGGGGCTTAGGCGATTTACTGGAGGAAATCATCGGCTACGTTGTAAGTTTTTATATCAAATTATTATAGTTTTTAAATTCAGTATAAAATTTCTTTACTCGGGTGTAACGTAAAAAATCAAAAACCGTAAAAACCAATGGCATCTTGACGTTTTGGTATGAACCTTTTTTTTGTAAAATTAACATACCAAAAATGTAGAATGAAAACTATGGCATGACTCGTTGCAAAGCAAAGTACCGTTTTTGGTCTTTTGTCAAAGCTATGTCCTAAATGTGTCGTTATACATAATTTATAATCTGGCTATGAAATTATATTAATTGGAGAGGGCCTCATAGCCCCTTATTAAAATAGGAACAGCTTTCACTATATGTATGAGTTTGTATCATTATAATGTGTTTAGGAAACACAACTGCTCCTCAACATCGCCAATCTGTGATGTATGCATTCATTTTTAGAAAATATCATCGAAAAAAATACCATGGAACATTATACATGTAATATGTCTGGAAATGTATTGTTACTAAATAAATATTGTTAATCTTATACTAGGATAAAAAGATTGTACTGAAACAGTAAAAAGCAATTTTTTTTAATGTCCTGGACAGTATCGCTGGGGTCTTTTAATCTGAATATTTCCAAAGAGCTACAGTTCTGCAGCTAAAGCAGTATTAAACAATCAAATAGTAAGCAGCTTCTTAGTCTCCATGTTCAACAAGTAATAGCTTTTCAAAAAGTTTGCTTGACTAAACAAACTTGTTTCCATTGGAAGCATGTGTCATTCATTTTATAAGAAATAAATTTGAACCAAGCCTTTCACGCCAGATGATTTTTGAGCAGAAAAGCTAAAGAGTCTGCGTTGTTTATTCCTATGTAAAAATTTAACTCCCTTCAAATCGTTGCCATACCCTACACCTGGTGATCATGGTTTGAAGAAACTTGAATCTTTATTGCCGGAAGATATGCCATGCCAGTTAGCTTATCTACCCATTTGTTTTTTTGTTTGTTGTTGTTGTTTTTTTGTTTTTTTTGTTTGTTTGTTTGGTTTTTTTTTTGGAGAGGGAGATAATTAAATTCCTTAATTTCAACAGATCTTTCATCAGGGTTCATAATTTGAAAAAAAAGTACTTCCTGAAGATGTTTCCAGGAAAGTTTCAGCTTTTCAAACTTATTGGCTTTGGGGAGATTAAAGATTTTATTGTTCTGTTTTCTTCCTGTGTAAAAGCAATTTTTCCTCACTCATGATTAAATCTATCTTCCATTCGTACTACCCAATGATGCTTTAACCCAGTTTTCAGCTTCTGTGAAAGAAGATAAATTGCACAAAGTTCAAGAGAGTCGGCTTTCCGTGCCCGATTTATTAGAGAGGTTAAGCATTTCAACGTGTACGTGTACGAGTACGTGTAATTAGGGGAATCCCCTAATTGTATGTGTATTACGTCACATTTTCCGTGTACCGCGTTATTCTACAAGTTGTACAAAACGTGTAGAATCAAAAGTACACGTAGATGAAAACCTGAAGCAGTTTTTGATAAGAATATAGACTAAGTGTACATGAAATGTTGTGTAATATAAAGCAGACGATAAATTTAGGACAACTATGCTTTTGGTTTCATCATAGTCATAGAATTATTTCATAAACAATGAGAGTGAAGTGAACATGTTCAAAACATTGAATCTAATTATTTTACACGTACGTGTACACTTACATATAACCAAATTTTAGTACGTGTACGTGTAAACAGACTTGTAGCTCTACACGTACCCGTAGACGTACACGCTTAAATGCTTAACCTCTCTATTATGCCCTCGCGCAACTTTTTGCGAGGTGGATATAACACCGCTGCTGTGCGTGTGTGTGTATGTACATGTGTGTATGTATATAAATGTATGTGCGTATGTATGCATACGTATGATTGTCCATTATCAGCTCACTGGCAAAGAAAACCCTCTGATGAATATTCATCAAACTTTGTACACTTCTTTGCTATCGTAAAAGAACAAATCCTAATAATTTCAAAGTCAGTTGATTGAATATTTTTTTTTTATTTCGTTAAAAAACGAACTCAAAACAGGAATTGACAATAGACATTTCCTGAAATTTTATGTACGACTTGAAATAGATCGATACCGTATGCAGTTCAAATTAACAAATTGACATTTTTTGGGGATTTAAATCTAGTGAAGGTAAACAAAAAACCAAAACGTAATATTGGAGGGTTAGAATTTTGCCAATAGTTTAAAATTGAAGCGGGTTAGATATGAAAATCATCCGATTTACATCGATTTCGGTCAAATTATCCCGCACGCAGCTATGTTAAGGCTGTCCGAAGCTAAATATATATCGAAAAATGATACTATTTTAATTATCGAAAAATACTTTAACCGAGCAAGTTTCCTTTAAACTTTTATTACATAAATTAACAGTGACATCCAACACTATATTTGATGTATTTTTGTGACGTCATATATTTTTCTTAAGCACGTGACGGGTGTATTCTAACACGGTAAATAATCTATAAAAATCGCATCGGCACAAGTGAATAATGTCATTTAATCAAAAATATTTTGCAGTTCTTGCTGGGGGTTCATATAAATATTTGGTTTGTGTTTATTTGATATATTGTCAAAACATTTCGCACCGCCATCGAAATTAGGCACTTTTTTACCTTTTAGGCTTGATTTACACAAAATGGGGTAAATCGGTAGGTTTCCCCCTGCAAGATTCACATTGGCACTTATTTTCTCTCCCGATTTCACTTAAAATATACTAAGATAGTGTTTATCTTTCACTTGCGCCAAGCCGTTTTTTATATGCATATACATATCACTATTCATTAGATTACACGTAGCAGGGGGAGTCTCAAAACCATTAGTTTATGAATAGTTATTTACCTATTACGAAGCTTTAAAACTGTTGATTTTTTAATACTCTATATCGGTGATATTGAATTTAGTATCACTTGTATTTATAACCGTGTCTGTGTAAAGGAATGAAGCAGTTTTATATTATGCACAATGAATTTCACGTATTTTGTTACGATACATTTCCTAAGAACGATCGAAAGGAATGCAGATCGTGACGTCAAAGTTATATATGACGTCATATCTTATGAAGTACAGACAAGTGACTTTCTACATATCGCTGTGAAATTAATCGGACAGCCTTAACATAGCCGTGCATTACTTAGAGTAGAGCTAGTCCGAAATTCAGAAGAGGCTTTGACAGATATCGCACATTTATCGCGTGAATTTGTGTTTTCATATTGAAAATAGCTGCATATCTACAACTATGGGTTGACATACAACAAGCAACTAGAATTGTCCATCAGAACAGACTACCGATCGCTAGATCTGCAGCTAATAATACATACGGATCGTTTATGTATGCTTATATAAAAATGAATGTTACTACATGAATCTAAATAATTAAACTGTAAAACATTTGTGTTGAGTTTTTGCTAAGAATAAGATAACTTTACAACCACGCAAATGTAACAACCTCCTCTCCAAATTTATATATACCACAAAGCTTGGGGATTAGGATAAAATGAATAATAATTAATTATGACTTTAAAGAAACTTGTGTCATATTTATTTAATATGACTGCAAAGCTAACCTTGTAGTCTTGTTATTATAAAAATGATAACTATTAAAAAAATAATAATGTATACGTCATTTTTTTACAAGTTACACCATTTGCATAGTCATGGATTTTAAGTCTAGTATATTGCATTCAAAATTGTTTTCTTTTATATCTATCATAACGTTTTCTTAAATACTAGGGTTGTCCGCAGACACAAGGTCGTTCCTACTTAAAAATATACTCCAGAATGAAAAGACAGATATACGACTTTTGGAATGCGGTGGATCTGCTTTCTCATGGATTACTTATAACAGCCTTGTTTCTACGACACTTCTATGAAGATGAAACTCACACTGACGCCAGACATGTATTTGCTTTGTCTCTGCTGGTCATGTATTTGAGATTCTTAGAAGTGTTTCTGATTCACAGAACAATGGGACCAACAATAATAATGATTAAAGAAATGGTATTTTTTGGCATTTTATCCCCCCATATAATAATGAAATGACACCACTTGAACACAATTTAACGTTATTCATTTTCTACTATACTTTATAACAGCTCAAAGATCTACTGAGATTCCTCTTTATAGCTGTATTTGTGGTGTTAGGGGTGGGGATCTATTACCATGCCAACCTCTGGCCCGATCACCAAACAATGTGGGGTGATGATTTGACTAGATGGAGAATATGGACCATCATATACTACCCGTACTGGCAGTTGTACGGATAATTGAATCTTGACAGTCTTGACGGTAACAAAAAGCATAAAGATTTTTAATTCATTTCTTTTTTTTCATTAGATTTAAAAAACAATAGTTTTGTTTAATTCAAAGACCATTGCTATTCTTTTTATCATTATTTTTTTACAATTCAGTAATACTTTGTTATTTATCTCAAACATGTATGTCGCAAACAATTCAAAACGTCCTTGTTTCTTATTGTTAAACCAATAATAAAACTAGAAACGAGTTCCTTACAAAGCAACGACCTTTTTTCCGTAACAGCTGCGTTATACTCGTGACGTTTATACCTGGCGGTATTACAATGTTAGATGTATACACTAGGCAAAATTGCTAACGCACCACCTACAACTTCTTTGATTGTTTTAGATCTGAATGCAACAAAGATTGATTAGTATGTTATTTTAACAGTTTATAATAATACAGAAAATGAAACATCATTTGTTGTAATCTTATTTACCAGTTGCTTTGAGTACAGTTTATGAAACATTGGTACCCCCCATTAATTTTTTGATTCACGTATCAATATCAGGTATGGGCTCCATTTGCTCGTATAAATGGGATCTGTCTGTCTTTCCGCCTAGTATTTACGCGACGCTTTGAAATTCTTGCTCGGTCCCACGCACTTCCGGTTTGCGCAAATTTCCGGTACAACCTTGCATTTGACGTGTGGTGCCTTTTAAACACTTTGGCTACCTTAAACGACATTTTTTTATTTGATAAGCATGCTTTGTCATGTTTTAGCAAATATCACCGGTAATTGTACAATTATTAACATTTTTTCTAACCTCACTAAAGGAGCATTCTGCAGAGACCAGACCAACTGTCCTGCCACGCTCTTTTGCGATCAAACGCACCATACCCCGTCGGGTTTTTGTGATGTTTTAGTAATGCATGCATCAATAATAAGATCACAAAAAAGAAACTAAAGATTTATCTTTCCAAAAGAAGTGTGAGCACGATTTGAGCATTTTTAAAGAAGAGTCACGCTTTGGTTAACATTGCATCCATTTATCCGTTTGGATATTTAATTGTCTTACTTATAATTTAGGTGACTTATTTAAACATTAAATATATCTTTAAAAATTCTAGGATGTAAATATTTTTTTTATTTCAAATGGTGCGTTAGCAATTTTGTCCAGTGTAGACCCTAAGTAAAAGAAACATATGCTTTCGATATGCATAAGAGTTTGTTTTATAATGATTTCTTTTTTATGCATTAAAATTACGCAGCACTGTTGAGGATTACTTTGTGGTCGCGCCGACCAGAAAGTATGGGAAATATTATCTATGACATCACACCAAACAACAAGTCGTCAAAAATGCTAAAAAATAAAGTAATTTACAATTGTTATGGGCACGAAAACATTAAACTACATTAAAAATTACCTATGCGTGCAACTTAGTAGTCAAATAAGTCCAACAACGATAAATATAAATAACTGACTGATCGCAGTGCACTTGTCGATGTGACGTCATATTGAAAATTTTGACGCATTATAGGTGCGTTCAGAGTTGTACCGTTGGTGAAATTGAAATCTACCGCTGGTAGCATTTGGTTGCCATCTGTGAACTATGGTGGTCATTGGTCACCAAGTGCTGCCATTTGTAGCAATTTGTAGAGGTAGTACAATGAACGATTTTTTGTCAAATTCAAGCAAATGGTAGCCTTTGGTTACACTTGGTTACCAATTGTAACAATTTGGACATATAAAACAGTTGAAAACAAAACAAAATACCTTTCCTCTGTGAAGTGTGACTCTTCCCCTTTAAAACAGCTTCATTAAGTGATTTATTATGCTTAAAAAGTCATTACACAACTTTGATGACAATTTTGTTGAATTCCCAATTATATAAAGAAGACTACAAAATGACTTCCAATCCATCATTAATACAAAGAAAGTAAAGATTAATTGCAAAATTGATAATAAATATTTAACGCCAGCAAGAATGTATATAAATAGAATCAATTCTTTAACAAGAGCTTGGACTTTGGGTAGTTGTCCCAAACAGCAATGTGATTTAGGCCTATCAATAATTTCTTTGTTGGCCATGGATCTTTGAAATCTATAAAGCAATTTCTACGCAATCTGTGCATATTTCACTCTATATCAACATCCTTTTAACTTGATTTGATGCAAGAAATAGTAACGTCTTACCGAAAGTCCAAGCTCGAATTTCAAAATGCCGGTTCTCTATCACATACTTTCTATAATACTAAAATGTTTCTGGGTATAGAAACGGGCTTTAGAAGCCCTCGGTTGTCTTAGATTGTCTTCAAAATATTCATTCAATAAGATATGCATATATCTTATTCTAAAGTCTTTATTTACATCAGTATCCATAGGCATCTTATATCCCGCCATGTTGAATAGGCATAATGGCGTCACCTACCAAACTTGCCCAAGCTCTAGGCTGCCAGTAGATTTGGTGACCTCGTTTGAAATTGAAAGTACACCAATGGTCAACATTGGTAACCAATTGCTACCACTGGTAACCAATTGTAGACATTGGTGACCGAACTTGCCGTTGGTAACAATCTGCATGGTTAACTCTGAACGCACCTATTATGTGTAGAGAGAGGCGGATCAATCATTTTTTTAACAAGAGAAAATACATTTGATAAATGAACGGATCATAATCATAAAACAATTATAATACCATTACATACTATCTACTTTGCTTGTTTTGATCCGGCATGTAGTTATTTTTAAAGCGTGTATTATTTCTTTTTCAGAGTGTTTAATGTACAAGTTCGATGTGGTTGACATCGGGAAGCCTATCTAAATCCACTTTTTACAAGGGCATACACTTAACAGATCATTTTGATCTTTTGGGTATATATTAAGGGAATGTTAAATTTATTAAAAAGTGCTGCTGCTTCAATGAAATCTACAGAATTATTCAGTACGTAAAATATTAAGCGAAGGTCATATAAATTCAAACCGGAGCTCATTTCTTTGATATTTATTCTAACAAAAGATGAACTCTATACAAAGCAGGAGCACTTTTCAGAATCTACCAGAATAATAGAATTTAATTAACATTTAATTTTTTAATTCAAACAAGTGTATGTCCTTATATATTGATATAATATTAAAATTTATTTATGACCTCCAGTCGGGAGAATTATCGACACATATCACGTGACCATCGATTCAGGGGACCACACTAAGTGTCATACAAGTAGCAATTTACTGTACTTTTTCATTTAATATCACATTTATATCATAATATAATAACTTTACATAAATATTTTGTTATAATATATGCATCGTTTTATGAACATTTAAATCCGCTGATATTTTCATAGCAAGCCTTAACAGTGCTGCGTAATGTTCCATACCCCATTACATAATAAAATGCCTACGCGAGTATATTAAGGTAGCTCGCGGGTTTACTGCTTGTGAGAAAACCTACCCTGACATTTTTTCCGCGTGATCGATAGGTTTCAGAGTTTTATTTCTAAAATTTATTTGAGATTCGTCTGAGTGGTAATAATGGTATTGTGATTCAAACACGGTGTCGCTGATAAACTGATGAAATATATAGTAAAATGCATATCTTAGTAGAAAACTGCATTTCAAAACTATGCTCGAAACTTTTAAACGATCTAGACGAATTTAATTTTGTTCAAGACAATAACAGATGAGATAATTTTGAATCAATTCCATTTCCTAAAAAAATAATCAATATGTGTTCTCGGCCAATTTTTCGCAAAACGACTTTTAAGATTTAATTTTTTTTTACAAAAACCTATATTTTCATCACGACGTTAGCCCGACGTCATCAATTCCCTGCGTCAGAGATGCGCTGGTTGACAAGACTAGCTGATTAACACATATTACAACATGCAAATCTAGTTAACATTATAATGAACGTTTTCAAATGCATAAATGCAATTAAGGTAAGGTTGTGATGAGAAGAAACTTGGCTACTTTACCTCTCATGAAACTCAATGAGTCAATCATTCAATGCAAAAATAATTACCATTCAACTATTGACGTATTAATAAGTTTGTCATCGTAACTATACGATAACTAGCTTAAGCCAATATAATTTTAATAGTAGATCGGTATTTGAAAATACAGAATTTATTATTGTAAAACGAGCAAAGTTTACGGTTTAATTTATTACAATATACTAGTCTAAACATGATTTTAGATGAAATAGTTCCAACGCACACGCATACCTTATACAACTAAATGCGACAATGTTTGCCACGTCTCTAAATTTTTGGCTCTTGATAATTATAAATGTTTGTTTAAACTGCAATAAAGCTTTTTGAACAATTTTATTTTATTTTTCTAAAGATCATTTGTTATTTTTAAAAGAAAGTATGAGTTTGCTTTGACGGTCACGTCGAATCCTATTGTGACGTCAGCAAACCCGCGAGCTACGTTAAGGCTTCCCGACGGATTCTACAGCGATATGTAGAACGTCACTTGTCTGTACTTCATACGATATGACGTCATAATTAACTTTGACGTCACGATCTGCATTCCTCTATAGAGTTCTCAGGGATTGTATCTTAACGTTAAAAGTGAATTATACACATGTATCAAACCTGTATAATATCGCATGTTTAATTTACATAGATGCTGCGGTTAATGCTAGACGTACATAATGCATTCATATTAAAATGCAGTATCAAATAATCGGCAGTTTAAAAGCTTCGTTTTAAGTAAAAGACTATTTATAAACTAGTGGTTTGGAGTCCCTGCTTTGTGTTACAAAACTGAATGAAGGAGTTTTAATGCATGTAAAACCAACTTGGCGCAGATGGAAACACAATTTTAGAATATTTTACGTAAAATTGGTAGAGAATATAAATACCAGTGTAAATTGTGCTTGGGAAACCACGGATTAACCCTTTTTTGTAAATCGCTTTTGATTAGTAAAGATGTGCATTATTTTGATGATTTTGTGGAATGTTTCAACAATATCTTCCATAAACGAAATATATATTTCTTTCCCAAGCAAGATTTTCAAAGCATATGACATACCAAAGGATTTTTCTTGAAAATATGGATGATTTATTGTCATTAATCACCTGCGCCGATGCGAATAAAATAGATTATTTGCAATATCAGGATTCGCCCGCCACGTGATTATAAAGTACATATGATGTCACAAAAATGCATCAAATATGATGTTTAACGTCGGTGTCAATAAATGTAACATATATTTTAAGAAATACTGTCGGTCAAAGTATTTTAGCAATGATTCAAATATTATCGTTTTCCAGTCGTAGTTTAGCATCGGGACGCCTTAACATTGCTGCGTACTTATTTTTGTTAAATTTCTCAAACATGTATCTGGGAATACTGTAGAATCATTAGAATTCGTGGTGGCTCAATTTTCGTGGTATTCATGGGTATCCCTCACCCACGAATTTAAATCCTCAACGAAAACAATTTTAGATAGAGTTATCTTTGTTACTGAAACAGTAACTGACGCATCCACGAAAGTGCATCCCCACGAACGAGCAAAAAAGTCACACTCCACGAAAATTGGCCCCCACGAATTTAAATGATTCCACAGTATATCCTTCATAAATTTTGCCCATTTCGCTAGTCCATCGGTACAATAAAAGCTAAGACCCGTTGCTTAAAACATAACCGATTGCGAAAATGGCACTTCTTACATTAAGAATGTTAGCCTAAGCCTCAAATATGACTTTCAGAAATCATTTTTTGACTGATATCCTATGTCCAATTAACAAATGTATTTTTCAAAACAATACTTGATGATAAACGTGCTTATTTATTAAAAAACAGATTTTTTTTATATAAATGAGATAAAATAAAACGAATTTTAGAGAGTTTAATCTTTTATAATTTTATTCACTTACAGAATTCTTTGAAATAATAATGTTTACCCCTCAAGGCTGATAATCAATGGAAAATAAAATTACCCAATGGACCTGTTTTTTAAAGATCACAATGGACGTACTTTTGGTAACATTCATTAAAATAAATATTTTTGGAAGAAAAAAAGGTCGGTAAATATTAAATTTTGCATAATTTTATCATTTCATCCCTCTAAAAAGTATAGTTAGCTATTAGTTAAATAAAAAACAAGATTTGAAAAAAAGTTAAGCAATCTGTGTTATTTAAATCCCATAAAATTTTTATTATTTTTTTTTAACATTGGTAAGTATTCTAAATTAAGATAGGTATTTTAGAAATTGCAGTCACATACGCAGAAAATGCTAATTACCTGATATGCTTTTCAGACAAAACCTATATTTATGTAATTTTACTGGTTTAAAAGACTGTTCTAAAAAATGAGATAAGTTTTCTTCAACGTTCAATTTAGTTCTAAAATTACTTTTTTAATAAATATATTTATGTTCGTTGCTAAACGTATAGAGTAAAGATCGGGCACGGACAGGACGTAATAATGCGTGAATTACGTCATACGTTGTTTTGTGACGTATGTGCAATTACCTTAAATGATATACAATCGACATGTGTTATTTCATTCCTAATAATGCAAAAACCCTTATGTATTACCAGTCTTAGATTGGATGAATCATAAATGAATTATACACACTTTGTGGGTATATTATGAGCCAGATAAGGAATGGGAAATATAATCTGAATACGTGAAGTCAGACGGACGAATTTGCAGAGCAAGTACATTATAAAAGAAAATATGTTAAATGCAAGTTTTGGAAAACGTTTCTGTATAATACACATGACATCCACTTACATTTAAAACATTATTTTATCCTACACGTGTATATATTTGACATAAAAGAAAACCATAATGTTACTTCACACCTTCTTTCTACAAGCTTTATTAATGTGAAGTATAAGCATGATTTAACGAGGTATAGAAGTTCTACAGTCCGGATTAAAGATATAAAAGGTTTGATATGACCTTGATTTAGAAACTTGTTTACAAGTCATTGTAAATCCTTTATCCAACCGCACTTTGTGGGTATATTATGAGCCAGATAAGGAATGGGAAATATAATCTGAATACGTGAAGTCAGACGGACGAATTTGCAGAGCAAGTACATTATAAAAGAAAATATGTTAAATGCAAGTTTTGGAAAACGTTTCTGTATAATACACATGACATCCACTTACATTTAAAACATTATTTTATCCTACACGTGTATACTGCATTAATCCAAATCAACGCGCATTTTTTGATAATTAAAAATGATGATCAACCGTTATTTATTGTTGTTGTGCTATATAGGTAGTAACCAGATGGACTGTTCTAATGCAACATCGGTAAGGATGGCGGATTTCTCACTTAATCGATGTCCACAAGAAGACTGGACTGTACAAGCTGTAGCGGCGATCTATCTGTTGTTCTCCAATCTCCTGTTGGTCAACCTTGTTATCGCCATGTTCAGGCAAGAGCAAAACATTTGGTTTTATTTCAAGCTATTTAGACAGTGACAGTTTTAATTTCTTTGTTGGCATAGTTCTGTCATCACTTGCCAGATAGATATCTTGACTATTCAGATCATATACAATATTGTCATACTTTCGTGCTGACCTATTACTTTATTAATATGTTTCAAATGTGAGTTCTAAAACAAAAACGTGCATATGCACAATATATGATTATTGTTATCATCATATTTTTCTGACAAATCGACATCAGGATCGGACAAGAAACCATAAAAAACAGGAAAAGCAACACTAATTTTCGACAGTGTTAAAGATTGTTTATGGGATTAAATGTCGGCATGTTAGATATAAAGATTCTTTTGATATCTTGCATGGTTTTTCAAAATTTGTCACTATGAATATCCTCTAAATATTTATTTTATTATAAAGAATTTGTTTCTCAAAAAAATAATTTTAATGCACAAAGTTTAAACAAGTGTGCCTTATACACGTCATTATTCAAAGCAAACATCGTTGAAGCCAAATTCAAGTTCAAATCAAAATTAAAAACAAAAAACACAAACAATTGCCATCAATATCCAAAAATCAAGTTTAAAAAAATGAATCTGTTTTATACAATGTTCCCAGACAGTCCAGGTAGCGTAGTGGACAATGCACTCGCTTTTCACCGCTGCGACCCGAGTTCGATCCCCGTGATCGACAGAGGTTGTATGTGATAGGGTATGGCGGTCGCCCGCTTGGACACGTGGGTTCTCTCCGGGTACTCCGGCTTCTTCCCACACCAATGACCCCCTCGCGCTAACATCCGTGCCAACGAGAGATATTAATATAAGTTGTAGAACTTGTTTATCAATCGTTGTAAAATAAATAAAGTTCAGTTCAGTTTAATGTTCCCATACTTGCACAAATACATATTATGACCTTCTACAGAACATAACCTGATCAAAGCAATTCCACATTTGCATCCGATGGAAAGCCTGTATTATAAATCTGGAATGTTGAGGACTATTTGATATTAATAAATACCATGGTAGTAAGACTAAATGTTTAAGACTATTATCATTTCAGCTACACATTTGAAAGAGTGCAAACAAACTCTGAGAAACTGTGGCATTTTTTGAGGTACACCGTAATTACTGACTACGAAGAGCGAATACCGTCCCCTTTTAGCCTGATAGTGCGACTTATCCAATTGATCAACTTATGCAGGTCGCCAAAGCGTAAGTTAATTCAAGATATGAATGAATGTGTCGTTATGTAACAATTCCTTTTTCGTGATTTTAATTTAGAGGAAAGAATCATAGCATACAAATTATATCGTTAACAAATTGAGTCATAATCATATGCATGCATGAAACATGTCATAGATCAGGCATTTAATAAACAAAGTCATATATACTGCGCATATTAGGTTCCTGGAGAGGCTGCAAAGGAGGAAAAGTGGAACACACTGAACAGGTTGACGCAGACAAAGGAAAAAAGGAAGATAATAAACAGTCTGACGCAGACAAAGGAAAAAAGGAAGATACTAAACAGGCTGACGCAGACAAAGGAAAGAAGGAAGATAATAAACAGGCTGACGCAGACAAAGGAAAGAAGGAAGATAATAAACAGGCTGACGCAGACATAGGAAAGGTGGAAGACATTAAACAGGCTGACGCAGACAAAGGAAAAGTGAAAGACATTAAACAGGCTGACGCAGACAGAGGAACAAAGGAAGATAATAAACAGGCTGACGCAGACAAAGGAAAAGTGGAAGACATTAAACAGGCTGACGCAGACAAAGGAAATGTGGAAGACATTAAACAGGCTGACGCCGACAAAGGAAAAAAGGAAGATAATAAACAGGCTGACGCAGACAAAGGAAAAGTGGAAGACATTCAACAGGCTGACGCAGACAAAGGAAAAAAGGAAGATAATAAACAGGCTGACGCAGACAAAGGAAAAAAGGAAGATAATAAACAGGCTGACGCAGACAAAGGAAAGAGGGAAGATAATAAACAGGCTGACGCAGACAAAGGAAAAGTGGAAGACAATAAGCAAGCAAAGGAAACATTTCAAATTAATTTTCAAAAAATCATTGCTTTCAGAAATCACAGCCAAAACTAAAAAGAACCCGTCATGGAAACAGAAGGCCTATTTGTATTTTTAATTATTAATGACAATTTTTCAAAGAAATACAAATTATACATTAAACCAACTGATTTATATTTTAGTCAATATATTGTAGTCTTATAATTTTTACTGTGAAATATTAATATCATTTAAATAATAATTGTGTAATTAGATGAAGATTATTTTAGAATGCTTGAACTATTACTTCATATATTTAGAAAATAACTTGTTAGCTCACCTGAACCGAAGGTTCAAGTGAGCTTTTCTGATCACCCGTTGTCCGTCGTCCGTCCGTCCGTCCGTCCGTCTGTCTGTCCGTCCGTCTGTAAACTTTTCACATTTTCAACTTCTTCTCAAAAACCACTGGGCCAAATTTAACCAAACTTGGTACAAAGCATCCTTATGCACAGCCCTTTTCAAAAGGGAGATAATTGCGAAACAGTAAGTTTAGGGTGCATGTCTTTAAAAATCTTCTTCTCAAGAACCACGGCACCAGAAATGCCAATATTTACACAAAAGCTTTTATATATAGTGAAGATTCTAAATTGTAAAAATGGTGACCCTCGGACCAAAACTGGGGCCCCAGGCGGGGTTCAAAGTTTAACTTAGAACAACATATGGAAAATGTTGAAAAAATGTTCTTCTCAAGAACCACTGCACCAGAAATGCCAATATTTACACAAAAACTTGTATATATAGTGAAGATTCTAAATTGTAAAAATCGTGACCTTCGGACTAAAACTGGGGCCCCAGGCGGGGTTCAAAGTTTAACATAGAAATACATAGGAATTTTTTTTTAAAATCTTCTTCTCAAGAACCACTGCACCAGAAATGCCAATATTTACACAAAAGCTTGTATGCATAGTGAAGATTTTAAATTGTAAAAATCGTGCCGCTCGGACCAAGACTGGGACCCCAGGCGGGGTTCAAAGTTTAACGTAGAAATACCTTAGGAAAATGTTTATAAAAATCTTCTTCTCAAGAACCACTGCACCAGAAATGCCAATATTTACACAAAAGCTTGTATGTATATTGAAGATTCTAAATTGTAGAAATCGTGACCCTCGGACCAAAACTGGGGCCCCAGGCGGGCTTCAAAGTTTAACATAGAAATACATAGGAAAATGTTTAAAAATCTTCTCCTCAAGAACCACTGCACCAGAAATGCCAATATTTACACAAAAGCTTGTATATTTAGTGAAGATTTTAAATTGTAAAAATCGTGCCGCTCGGACCAAGACTGGGACCCCAGGCGGGGTTCAAAGTTTAACGTAGAAATACCTTAGGAAAATGTTTATAAAAATCTTCTTCTCAAGAACCACTGCACCAGAAATGCCAATATTTACACAAAAGCTTGTATGTATAATGAAGATTCTAAATTGTAAAAATGGTGACCCTCGGACCAAAACTGGGGCCCCAGGCGGGGTTCAAAGTTTAACATAGAAATACATAGGAAAATGTTTAAAAATCTTCTCCTCAAGAACCACTGCACCAGAAATGCCAATATTTACACAAAAGCTTGTATATTTAGTGAAGATTTTAAATTGTAAAAATCGTGCCGCTCGGACCAAGACTGGGACCCCAGGCGGGGTTCAAAGTTTAACGTAGAAATACCTTAGGAAAATGTTTATAAAAATCTTCTTCTCAAGAACCACTGCACCAGAAATGCCAATATTTACACAAAAGCTTGTATGTATAATGAAGATTCTAAATTGTAGAAATCGTGACCCTCGGACCAAAACTGGGGCCCCAGGCGGGCTTCAAAGTTTAACATAGAACTACATATGAAAAATGTTTAAAAATTTTCTTCTCAAGAACCACTTCACCAAAAATGCCAATACATACACAAAAGGTTGTATACATAGTGAAGATTGTAAAAATCGTGACCCCCGAACAAAAAGTGGGGCCCCAGTAGGGGTTTAGATTTTAACATATGTAGGAAAATGTTTTAAAATCTTCTTCTCAAGAATTATAGTGCAACTGTTTGAGATATTACTATGCATACATGTACATCCTTAAATAATGTAGATTCAAAAAATTGTAACTCCCGGACAATTGATGGGCACCAAGAGGGGTTCAAAATTTAAACCTTCGATTATGTAGATTCCTAATTGGTAAAATCGTGACCCCCGGACCAATACTGGGGCCCCAAGATGGGGTCAAAATTTATTAAAGAAATATAAAGGTAACATGTTAAAAAATCTTCTTCTCGAGAACTACAATGCTTCAATTTGTGAGATTACTATCATGCATACAACCTTGGATAATGAAGGTTCGACAGTTTTAAAATAGTGACCCCTGGACTAATACTAGAGACCCAAGATGGGTTTAAAGTTAAATGCAGAAGTACCGGTATATATGGAAAATGTTTAAAAATCTTCTTTTCGAGAATTACAATGCATCAATTTGTCAGATAACTACGTCAGCACCCTCAAATTGTGTAGATTCGAAATTATAAAAGCCGTGATCTCAATCTAATACTGGGACCCCAAGAGGTGTTCAAAGTTTAGCATAGAAATATATAGGGAACATGTTGAAAAATCTTTTTCTAGGGAACTATAATGCTTCAGCTTGTGTGATAACTAGGCAAGCATCCTTAAATAATGTAGATTCCAAATAATTAAAACTTTAGCACTGGACTAATACTGTGGCCCCAAGAGGGGTTCAAAGTTTAACATAGAAAGATATATTGAAAATGTTTTTAAAAAGTTTTTCTCGAGAACTATTATGCTACAGTTAGTGAGATTACTATGCAAGGATCCTCAAATTGTGTAAACTCTAATGTAGTGGAACCAAGAGTTATCTTTCTTGTGTTCTGTACAGTCTGAGAGTTATTCCTCTTGAAGTGGAACTCTGCTATGTTCAGTTTTTCAGGTTGTGTACGTGCGGTCCCACCGCAGTGCTTCACATTTTCATTCCTATGTTACTATTTATGTTGTTCAAGCCAACCATAAACCTCGGACCATAACTGGGTCCCCAGAAAGGGGTTCAATGTTTAAAATAGAAAAAGCATATGCTACGAAATGTAATGTTACAAGGAACTGCTGTTCAGGTGAGCGATGTGGCCCATGGGCCTCTTGTTTTATCTTCCTATTAGTTCTCAACATACGTTTTATCACATTTACACGTACAAAGATATGAAAGTTTATATTTGTTTTCGAATTGATTTATTACGGAATAAAGGTAAAATTCATTAACAAAACTGTTACAATTTTACCACTTATTCTATAATTAAGAGAATATGGCTGATAGTGATATTACATTATCTATAAATTATTTATGTAATACAGGTGAAATATGAAGAAATTTGATACAATCTATACCATTTACTCCGTTTAAGAATACAAAAAAGAAATAACTTAGGTCAATAATTTTATTTCGGAATAAAGGCAAAATATGAGAGACTCAGAACATTACAGTCTATACTATATATTTTCCGAAAGAAAAGATGGCAAAAAGTGATACAGTGCTGTTATCGTAAATGTTGACAGAACAACCCTATCATATTCTGTATCCTGCATCCTATCCTGCAAAATAGCTCTATTCTATCTTAAACTATCCTATCCCATACAATCCATACTTAAGAAAAAAATAAAACGAAATTTAAGAAAATGAATATTTTATTATTAAATTTATCGACAAACGTGATAGTCGAAACGTATATTCAATACATGAAACCGAAAATCTTTAGAACGAAGTAACTTATTTACCTGTGCATTAAATCGTACGCGGAGTGTACTCAAGTACTTAAACAAACAGGTAAGCGATAAAAGTTCTGTTTTTATTTAGAACATAGCCCAATTTTTGAAGCCAATCAAATGTCTCCGATTCTCATAAAGAATTCATTCTTAATGGCGAAGAATCTGTCTATTTCTGAAATACTAAAGAGTTTTTGATTGGTCCGTTCGATATGAAGAAGCAGTAAATGGGCGTTACTTTATATAGTTTATCCCCCACCCTCAAAGCTATATACATGTAGTACAAATACAATTGTTTTATTATTATCTCCCCAGCCCCCCAGTAAATCAAAATCAACGTCCTTTAAATCCATTTCTACACTAGCCTGGCTTGGTCGAACGTCCATGATAAAAAAGAACGTGTTCGAATTGCACGAAAATTGTGTTCACTTTGTTCAATGAACTTTGTACTTTATTCAACCGTGACACAATTAAGACAGTCATGTGGGAGAAGTTTATTTCCAAGACTTTGACTTGATTGGCTGGGTTCTGTTCCAAGACAGTAAGATCATATGAAGAGAAATCTTCGCTCCGCTCCGCCCATTTTTCATTACGAAGATTTCTCTTCATATGATCTTACTATTACTAAGTAATATGTATAATAATATTCATAAAGAAGATAAAGGACTTTCATTTCATGCTTAAGGTAGTACGAAATACATACCAACATATCAAAAGGTCAAATATGATGACGTCATCTATATTTTTATCAATTTTTACCTCTGTCAAATATACTTATAATTTAAAGGGGAAGGAACTTAAAAATATGTTGTACAATAAATTAATCAATTATCATCTACTATAATTGTAAATCGTATTTATTTTCATTAAAAACCCCGGAACAATGAATAAATCCAGAAACTCGATCGCTTAATTTAAATTTCCCGCCGCCATGGGGACTGCCATTGAACTTTAATCTATGACGTCACACCATCTATTCCGGTTTGTCTTATCAACATAACATCATGATATTCGCTCTAAATGACAAGTTCTGGAAAATTTGAAACAATATTGATTTGAGACCGTTCTTTTACCTTTGCAAACTACAAACTAACGTCAAATGGAGGTTAGTGTCGGAGAAATCTCCGCGTAAATGTGGAAATTGTCAACAGATGCCAAGTATCATAGAAAATGTCTGCCGTCGTTATTTCGACATGATAATTCCGACTTTAAAGAATGGATTTTAAACATTTCGATTACAATTATAACATTTATTCAGTTAGCGAAGAACTTGACTTGGAATAAAAAATTAAATCGAGGTTGTTTTCAACTTTGAATGATAGCAGATTAACAGCTGTCATTTACTTATAAAAATGCATATATTTATGCATACAATGATACATGTATTTACTCTTTAGATTGACGTGTGAACTCAAACATTATCAATTTTGCTTAGTCGATTATTTGAGTAACAGAAAGGTATAAACCTGCGTTAATAGTATATTCAGAGCACTGTGTACATTCATTTGTATATGTAAACCAAACCGGAATAGATGGTGTGACGTCAAAATAATTTAATTTTTTGGTTTTTAATACAAAAGAGTTCTACATCATGTCAGCCTCCAGTAAATACGATTTCTCCAACTTCAAACGTTCATTAAAGCTTAATTACGTATTTTATTTTCAAAAAAGCATGACCACATGTGATAATTCACTTTATTAAAATAAATAAATTATGTTTTTGACTTTCCTTCCCCTTTAATTAATTATTATTTAATTATGCTCAGGATATTTAGTGAAAGAAATGCGTATGTTCAAAGTTCAGAGTTCAAAGGGGGTAAACTGTAACTTGCGTTATATCTTCCCTTGCTTCTTTATTAAAGAGTTATTAAAGTATTTTTATCATTCGAAAAAAAACAGTTTTTTGATTTTTTTTTTAAATTAACAAATAGACTCGTTAATAGTTAGGTAATAATTGGCTAACTTACATCACGAAAATATGAGAAATGAATTTGGTATAAATGCCAGATGGTGATTCACTCTAAATAAAGGTTGAATGTTCAAAAGCTGGATCAAGGCAGTGAATAACTCATGATGGCTTTTAAAGCTTTTTTGGTGTAATTGCCCACAGGGAAAATACCTGTATGCCCTTGTGGAATTAGGGGTTGTTTTAGATAAACATGCATACTAGCCACCTTGTTTTAGTTTATATATGAACTATACACATTGAACTTATCCTGAAAGTTATAAAAATATATAGGAAAATTATTTTCTTTCAGGATCCTGCATCTTTTCAACATCAGGTCATGCACTCTATTATGATTTTTTCGCTAAAATTATATGTTTAAAAGTCCTTTTTGAAAGGTTTCAGGCAGAGTGGTTGTCATCATTACAAATTCATACTTTTTCTACGCCAGAATGAACCATAATTAAATACATATATGAGACTTTTCGGCAAGTTCATGTATGCATGTGTTATATGCTACTCAGGTGACGTTTCGGCTTTTTGGCCTCTTGTTCTTAAAAGCTTTACATATTCATTTAATTTACATTATATCGTCAGGTATTATTGAACCTCAAAAGACGGTTAATGATGACTGTTACATGTTAAGTTGCGAGGTTAATAAATGATCTACCCTGGGCTTGAGTAGGAAGGGGGAGACTACTCTTCTACTGTACTTTCATCGCTTAGGCTGTCACTGTTACTTTCAAATGAATCTCAAATTGCATCCTCAACAAACTCGCCCCAGTCACGTACCCTAATACAATTAACAAACCCAAATATTAAACAATGGACGCTGTATGGTCGCACATACCAACAACCAGCACATTAGCTCTACATTTACAATACCATGCAATAATATCCCCTGTCCTCATTTCATCCAGAGTTGGTTTGTCTTAGATTATGTGTGCCTGCTTTGCATACGAATACACAAAAAAATCTTTTCATTATGCACATAGATAGCACAATTGCATTCAATGTGTCCTTGGGCAAAGCTGGAGGAGAGTCGCAACTGGTAACTTCCACAGATCAGTTCCCGCAGCCTTTCTTCATCTAACTGTGGATGGTCAACCACCTCACTGACTTCTTTCAAACAGACAGACCGGTGGTCTAAATGCTGCTCCTTCACCTTCTCACTCAGCTGATACACCTGCTTTGAAAAATTCAACATCTTAGCTCCAAGAGTCTGGTCTTCATTTTCTTTCCTACTGGTAAGGGGATTAAAATACCTGCAAAAAGGGTCCTTATAGGAATTCATGACAAATATTGAAATAAAAAATTCAATATTGCAAGGGCTTAATCAGGTCCAAATTCACACATGAATTATAAAATAACTTGATGGTATATCGTAGATTTAAAAAAACGTTGCGAACTTCTTACGATAAGATTATTTTTGAGTAAAATCCGTAATTTATAATGCATATCTTGAATAATTTTGAAGATCACAGGCTTAATTCATTAAAAAAAATAATTAGTTTGTAAGATTTTACAAGGTTCGTAGAAGTTTTTAAGTTACGTAGCATATTTCAAATGCACATGTAAAAGTTTGTCAGCATCAGATAAGTGTAGCCCTTACAATGAAGTGATCTATTTACTAGGTACTCAGCTTTTAGACATACGATATTTATACGGAGGGTGCCTCTTTATACCATGTATACTTATCTCAATAATGAAAATAGGACTATATAGATATTATTCTACTAATAGACATGTTAAACAAAATATTCATTTATCATTTTCCGTTAATGTGTGACATTTATTTTTTTTTCGCTAAAAAACTGCATGATAGCCTTCAATGACTTAACTTAATTGTGAAGCATATGACGTCATATTTTGTAGTACAGCGAGAACGACATAACGCTTATTTTTTAGAGTGTAAGATATAACGGACATCAAAATGTTAAGTTATAGCATTTGTTGTTATAAATTAAAAGATAAGTGGGGTAGATCGGGATTTCGTTTTATATTTGTTATTATTAGTATTCCGATCCCGATGTGATTTATTCTATTAGTTTGGTAACGCCCACTTTATACGATAGCCAATAACTTTAATGACAGTTGTCTATTGTTCTGTCCCATATAAAAAGTCGTGTAAGTCCTTATTTGACGAGGGAGACGGCTGATTTCGCTAGCTACTTTTCTCCAAACAGTGAGAGGGAGAGAGACAGCTGGTTTCGCTATCTACCTTTCTCCTGAGTCCCCGTCTCGTCTATCTTTTTGAGGTCCCTGTTTAAGTTAGGTGTTAGGGTTGGGGGATTTTAAGTACTTGCTCCCCTTTCTATTTTATTTTTTTTTAATTATTTTTTTTTTAATTTCTTTTATCAATTATCGTTAACGGCCCCTTATATATGTCTCCAGTCGAAAAATAAAAGAAATATAACGACTCTGTTGCATTTTATATTCACACTCGTTTCCTCTATATATTTAAACGGAGAAGGTAAGCAACTCTCGTTTGTTTACATTGAGGTCCACCTGGGAAATTCAAACGATAACTACATCAAAAATCGCTATACCTTAGGTGTTACTATTTTTCTCATTTCCACACACATCCTTCTATCTGAAAACTTAAATAAATTAGGATGCTGAATCATAATATATCCCACGAATAAACATTTTTCACTCGCGACCACAATATTTTGAAACGTTCCAAGTAGACGCTACGGAAGTTAGTTGCACAGCGACATCTATGCTACGAACGACAACTCTTCCCGTGTTCCGAATGACATTGACTTAACGGTAACGCGCGAGGGGTCCGAAAAAAAGTTTGGGAAAAGTTTTGGCGCAATATACAAATCGGTAAAAATTCAATCCAGAAAATTGAGGCAAAAAGAAATCTGAGATAAAGTCCACAGAACACTCACCAATAATGATATATCTAATTAACAATTTAGAGCATGGAACAGCAGCTGATTTCGTTGATTTGCAGGAAATCAAAGAGAGTTGCCATTTTTGGGTTTAAAGCATTATTTAGGAAAAGAGAAATCAAAATTTGAAATGTTTGACCTAACCACACCAGGGCCCTTAAGGGCAGACTCAAAAAAATTGACCTTACCTACCTATGACCTTTAAAAGTGGGGTCAAAAAAATCAAAACTCATCTTCTTTACTTCCACAATAGGGGGAAAAATAAATTCATGTATTGATATCCATGAAACCTCTATCTAAACTCATGGCCCCTGAGTCAGGGGTCAAGCTCTATGGCGGGGCCATAATGACCATATAGTGAACGCGTATTTTTGATATCGTGTTTTCTATTCCCATATATAATTGAGAAAAAACTAAATGCATAGTTATGATGACCATTAAGTCTTTTACCATTATTGTGAAATTCATTGTCCCTTGGTAAGGGTTTCAGACCCTAAGGCGGGAAAAATATGGTCATTTAGTATACATTTTTCAAATTTTAGAAATTCTTCTCTACGTTTCCAAGTCTGGAAGATGACAAAAACAATAATTCAATTGCTAGGATTTCCGTGAAACCCTCAAACAAAATTAATCTTGACATTCACGTCTCATGGGTCAAAAGTAAGAAGATACCTGCAATGCTTGTCAGTTTTTGCAATTTTTAAGATCTCTGTGGAAAAAAACCCATCATCCTCTTACCGTGATTGAAAAGGTATTTTTCGAGATAGATGGGGAAACCCTGATTTCACACCTGAACATTTTTTAATCAAGATGAGATGAACTGTGACGTCATGAGGTCAACACCCTGTAAGAGAAACAAAAAAGAAATCGTATGAAAACTGTTTGTTTTCTTGCATTGTATTATCTATATACGAACAGTTGGTTTTGTATTTGTATTTTCTTATCAACCCTAAATGACTATATATACTCTTGTTTAGGTTTTAACCCGTATTTTATCGTACAAAAATGCCTAAAATGCAAGCACGTAGCATCGTTTTTCAAAGTTGGGGGGGGGGGGGGGGGGCAGATTCATCCAAACAATCTTGATAAGCAAAAAAAATTAAATTCAAATTGAAAAATGTTACTTTGCTAAATCCCGAAAATCCTAATCCGGGGGGGGGGGGGGGGGGGGCTATATTTCTCTGTTATTATTGTTATTAGTGGTTTTTCAGAGATATTATTAATAATACTGACAATATATAAGTCCCTGAAGCGTTCTACTTCCCCACGCGAACGATGAGCGCACGCTGAACGGAATTTGGTGCGCCCTTATAAACGTTGAACGATGAGCGAATGCAAAGTGCAAACGGAATGCAAATTGAACGGTGAACGCACGGTGAATGATATGTGAACGCAAGATAAACGATTTATTCGGATTGCCTCGGGATTTATCCTTCCATTGTATTTCGTTGGCATTCAGGAAAAAAACTACATAAACAGTGCTGCTATCGTGAAAGTTGACAATACAATTCATATTATATATCTTCTATGCTGCATTATATCCAGCAATTAATCTCTATCTAATCCTATCCTATTATATATCATACCATTTATATTTAGGAATATTAGTGCGATCAAACTAATATGGCCACCAAATGCATTTTATGAAATTGTGTCAGTTGTAACCACTGATAGTCGTCCTAAATGCATGCATTAGCTTAGGTTTATATATATATATATATATATATATATAAATCTGATTTAGGCATTGAGGAGACCATACCCTAAAATGTAGTTTAGGGAGACAATATACAAAATTTTTATATGTGCATATTTTTTATTGCAAATAGTCATTTAGAGGTCTTCAAGATTCAAATAACTTTACATGTGTTTTACTTTTTCAATATATCTTGTCCTTAAAAAAATACAGCAAAAATGGTCTCCTTAATATTTTGTTACTCTCTCATAAGGCTTAAGGAGACCGTGCATATATTTTCATATATATTTTTTATGGCTTAAGTAGACCATTCTTTTTTCCCATAATTTTCATGATTTGCAAGTGCTCTATCATTTTTTATCGCCACGCAACATAGAATTAAGATATAATGCAAGGTCACTGTGTACATGTGCATGTATATGTAAGCTTTGTTAATATCTCACATAGTTGATGGTGTGGACTTTTAATATTCATAGATGGCCATTTAGAGGTCTGTGGAATGGCAATAATCTCACATCTGTTTTAATTTTTCATTACTATTAGCCCTTAAAAATATACTATATTGTCCCTCTAATATTTTGCTACTGTCTTATGCGGCTATGGGATACCGATAATACATTTTTATTAATATTACTTAATTAGGGTTTAGGTAGACCATTCTTTTTTTTAACCATAACATTCGTGATTTGCAAGCCCTTTAATTTTTACTGTCCGGTTTTTTTTCGCATGTCACGAAATTTGCGAAAATGGGGAAAATATGTAGCATTTTAAATTTGCGTCCCTACTGAAGATTATCTTCTCAATTCAATCCATTCTACATGTATCCTAATGTGTTTTAGAATTTCACATTAATAAATGAAAAAAAAAAAATTTCAAGTTCATGAACAAACTTTACTAATCATCAAAACTAATTTCAAATAGATTTCATTTATAATTTATGGACCAGGGTGTAAACATTAGTTCAATTTTGAAAGTTTAAACAATTAATCATTTCAAATTTATTAATAGAGCAATCATTTCCATTCATAATTCAGTGTACATAACATGTCCATTATTTTGGTGAACTTGCAGTTCAATTACAACAGTTTCATTTTTTTCTGTGCAACAAAATCATATATGTAAGGATCTGTAAATTTATGAAATCAAAATATTCATAATCTATTTTCAACCTTCATATTTCAAATTTGATACATTTCAAGAAAATAAAGCTTTTAAAATTGATTTACTTAATATTCTTCATAATTCATATATAACAATAAAAAAAGGTGATCAAAGATCACGTATTGAATGAACCATTCATTAATAAATGTTAATGAATAACATTGATAATAAGTACACATGTAAGAAATTGACAAAGTTTAAAAGTTACTCTGGGAGCAAAAATGACTGATCAAATGCAGGGCATAAAAAATATTAAAGGACGAACAGGATTATGCAGCTAAAAAAAAATTCAAAATTTTCAACCATAAAGACATTAGGATGTCGTCTGCAATACATATCACGTTTAGGGGTCACTTTCTTGCCTTATAAGAAACAAAGGTAATCAGAGATTACAAAGCACCGAGACGAGGCATCACCTTTATAAAGCATCACCTTTATGAGACCACCTTTATCATATTACCTGAAAATCATAGTTAATGATCTTGGATATCTATGGATACTGTTTCGAAACAATATCATATTACTATATCATATGTTGAAAAATTGGATAATAATCATATGTTCATTTCATATATTAATATAAGATACACACATATAATAATAAAAATAAAATACTGTAATAAATAATGATGCAATATGATATTGTAACATATGATATGACATAGTGTCACGTTAAATACATTATTGCATTTGATCACATAATATAATATCATAATATATGATACAATGTCATATCACATAATACATCACAATTTTGTAACACATTATATTATATTGTATACTTAAGTATGATATTGTATGATATTATATCATATTTGATACATAATATGATATTGTATCATAAGATACAATATAACTTGATTCAACATTGTATCAAATCATATGATACAATATCATGTGATACAGTAATATATTATATAATACAATATCACTTTATACAATATCGTATCATATGTTACAATATTATATATTCCAATATCAAATAATACTATTTCATGTGATAAAATAATATATTATATAAACCAATATCATTTTATACAATATCATATCATGTGATAAGATATTATATATTACAATACAATATTGTATCATATTATACCATATTAAATATGGCAATATTATATGAAACAATAGCATGTGATAAAATAGTATATAATACATTATCATTTTATACAACATTGCATCATAATAAAAAATACTTTACATTACAATATAATGATACAATATCATATCATAATGCACAAAAATATTGATACAATATCCTACTTACTTTTTATAATATAATATATGATATAACATTGTATCATATAAAACAATAGTGTATCAAATCTGACAATACTATATCATATGAATCATGTTATATCATTTAACAACAAACACATCTATCAATCAGGTTAGAGTGAGGTAGGATATTCTTTTTAAACATCCTTGATAATAGAGATCAGGATCTGAAACTGAAGCAACCTCTATGATTCATTTATATTATAGTTAAATTAACTATGCAAGCTATTGTCTATAAATCATGTGACCTGTTCCAAAATAACTAAACCTCATCCAGCATCCAAAACCTATGACTCAGATTCGGCATTCAAGCCTGCCAGATGCATCAGTATCATAAGACGCATCATCAATTCAAGTTTGGTTAAGTTAGGACCAGTCATTACTAAGATATATTTTTAGCATCCTTGATTATGAAGATCAGGCTCTGCATCTGAAGCTACCTTTGCAATTCATTTATATTATAGTTAAATCAACTATGCAAGTTTGAAATAGTACTAAATAAATTTAATATATGACCTGTTCCAAAAAACATAACCTCATCCAGCATCCGAAACCTATGGCTAAGATTCAGCATACAAGCCTTTCAGGTGCATCAGTATCTTAAGATGCATCATCCATGCAAGTTTGGATCAGTAGTAATATAGAAATTGCTATCAAAGGCCACCTGCACCAAAAACTTTAACCTGTTCCAGAAACCTTAAATCCAGCATCTAAAATTCATTGCCCAGATTCAGCATCCAAGTTTTTCAAGTTCATAAAAAGGTCCAGATGCATCATCCATGCAAGTTTGGTGAAGATAGGACAAGCAATAACTAAGATAAAGGACCTGCAACAAAAACTTTTACCAGGTCCAGACGCCAACGCCAGCAGTATAGCATAAGTTCCCCCCAAACTTCGTCTCGGTGAGCTAAAAATAAATTATCATACATGCCCTACGTCTTGTTGTTACATTACAGTTACATTATATGTAAAATGATGAGATTCATGTTTGCTTTTTCATTGATTTCATTTCATTTAATTTTTTAAATGTCCTAAGTCTTGTTGTTTTTCTCTCGTTGAAGATTTTAGATCTAATCTTCAAAAATTTGGTCCTCTCATCAAGCCGTTCCAATGAATACATTTCATGTTTTTCCAAAAACTCCTGGATTTTACCTTGAAAAGATTTTAAAAATAATATGAACAATCAGAATTATTATATTGTTACATATTCATGTAAAAAGGATAATACCTATGTATAGATTCAAGGCATACCATACTCTGTATGGTTTTTGCTTCCACTACTTCTTGCTGAATATTTTGATTTTCATAAATACATTCATGCTCGAACTACATTCATCCACTTATATGTCAAGATTATCTGTTTTGAAATGCCCCCTCTACCGCTTTAGGCTTCAATACACAACCCAAAATAGAAAGCCTATAGGGATTTTGCATTGCATCGGCCATGAAATAGCCTGGATGACATAATTGAAAAATTGTATGAGGTATTTCAAGTGGGTTCCGAATGGTGAAAAGATGTAAACATTTCACATTATAAATCTCCATGAGAAATTTGTTTCTATTCCTGTAACGGTCACCTGAGTAGCATATAACCCATACACAAACTTGTCGAGGAGTCTCATATATGCATTTAATTAATTAGGTTTTATTCTGGAGTAGAAAAATTATAAATTTGTAATGACGGCCACCTCCCTGCCTGAAATCTTTCAAAAAGAACTGTGAAACCTACAATTTTGGCAAAAAACTTAAAAGATCGGGTCTACAAAATCATGAATTCAGTTTCCTTTCAGGTGTGTGGGAGTAAAAAGGATAATTTTTTAACATTATATGCAATAACACCTATACATCCATTTTGGCCCTGCCCTAGAGTTAAAACCCATACTCCAGGGGACATGAAAATTAAAATTTCAGTAGAGGACTTCCTGGTAAACATAATTATAGGTCAGTTTTTTATACAGATGTGTGAGTATAGAGAAGAAAATGTTATAACATTATATGCATTAACACTATATTGCCTCCCCCCTCATGTCCTGAACCCCTGACCCAGGGGCCATGAATTTTACAATTTAGGTAGAGGAGTTAGTGGACATCGTAACCATGTATTCAGTTTTTTGCCCACATGTGTGGGAGTAGAGAAGAAGATTTTTTAAGATTTAAAACATTTTACTATATGGCCATATTGGCCCCATCCTAGAGCCTGAACCCCTGACCCGGGGGTCATAAATTTCACAATTTTGGTAGAGGGCTTCATGGACTTTATGACCAGATATATATATATATTTATATGGGAGTAGAAAAGAAGATTTTCTAAGATTTAATACATTTTTACTATATGACCATATTGGCCCCACCCTAGAGCCTGAACCACTGACCCAGGGGTCATGAATTTCACAATATGGACATCATAATCATGCATTTAGTTTTAACAAATATATATGGGGTAGAGAAGAAGATTTTCTAAGATTAAATACATATATAATATATGGCCATACTGGCCCCATTCTAGAGCCTGAACCCCTGACCCAGGGGCCATGAATTTCACAATTTATGTAGAAGGCTTCTTTGACATTATAACTATGCAACCAGTTTTTTCCTAACATGTGTGGGAATAGAGAAGAATATTTTTTAAAATTTGGCTCTTTTTTTGCAAATTTGGCCCCACATGTGGCGCCCCGGGGGTAGTAGAGCCATGAATTTTACAATTTAGATTCCTCTCACCATAGAGATGCCTCATATCAAAAATGGTAATAATCAGCCCTGTAGTTTTTAAGAAGAAGTTAAAAATGTAAAATTGTTAAGGCACGATGCACGATAACGGACGAAAACGGATTGCAATAAACTCAGGTGACCTAAAAATTGCTAATTCATCAAATTGTGGATAGATAGACCAAGCAACAAAGATATATCACCTGAGCTGCTTTTAGTCTTCTTGGCTGCAACTGGGCTTGCAAGAACTTTAGTTCCATTATCATCTTCGATCTCAAAGAAGCACTCTGTAATAACAATATCATGAATATCTTACTTTGCAAATACTAAGGACAGGCATGCATAAAACGTAATGAAAAGAGAAAACATTATGGATGGGTTTTAATTATTAAACGATGCAAATCAATGTACCATTGTCATCTTAAATAAAGAAAGAAAATTATTGAGAAAAGTTTTTATCATTTCAATAATATGACTTCTATTACCCCCCCCCCCCCCCCACCACTACCACACACAGATTCACACAAATTAAAAAAAAGACTGATCACCTTGTGGTGTAACATCCGATGCATTTGCATTTCCACTCTCGCAGGGTTTGGACATCAAATCTTCTTCAGTCACATGTGATTCAGGTGCTGTACTTGGACCTTTAGGATTGTGCACATGTAACTCCGACACTCACCCTTTTAGATAAAATTTCAAAAATGTATACAAATACAAAAATTATTTAATGAAGAAAAAAAAAAGAAATACATACACAGTCATTTACCACACTAAAGCACTGCCCATATGCAAATGTGGGGGTATTTTACCCAGTTTTAAGCTTAAGTGTAAATTTTCCCTTACATGTAAATAATCCCTTTTACAGTATTGAAAGTGGTACTCAGCAAATGTAATTAAACACTTTACATTTTCATTACTATCTGAACATTTCTTGAAAGTCAAATGGAATTGTGCACTACAGCTTCTGTCACAAGTCACAAGGAAATAACTCCATCTATACATTGTCATTCAAAAGCCAGAAGCCTAACACCTAGCTGCAATAATGTAGCCCTCTCCTGTTTTTTTTTTTTTTTTTTTTTTTTTTTTTTGGGGGGGGGGGAGTAAACATCAGTTATAAAAAATCGGAGAGGGCTACATTGTTGCAGCTACATATGTATGACTATCCTATTATCAAACAAGAAAAACATTCACAAAATAGATTGAAACAAACCTATCAAGTTGACTTCTTTCATCACAGGAACTGAGAGAGGGAAAACAATGGTATGGAACTGCAAAAGATCAAAGAATCGTTATTGCATAAATAAAGTTTAAAACAAGAAATTTTTTAAAGAAACAGTTGCCCCTTTTGTGGCTTTATCAATCTTAAAATGATTACTTTCTGTCACAAGTCAAAATTAATTATTCTTACTAGACTTTGACCCGTGCGTGCACGGGTTGACATTGCATATGATATCGGACATTCACTACATCGACGCACCGTATTGTTTACAATTACATAACCAAGCTTTAAGCCTACAATAATGCTATTAATTTCACTATACTCTGCTTAGTTATAATAATCTGACAGGAATGCCTCCCATATACCCGTAATGTAGCAGAAAATTGCAGAATCGCTCCGAATCGATTTTTGAGAAAAATAATGAAGTTGTATTGAAAATAACAGTCAAATTATTCATAACAAACCATTCTGAGGCTGTAAATACTTTTCATCTAAATATTTAATTCATATTATTGAAGGAATCAACACTTTTTTGCTCGCTTCAAAATTACACACCATGTTGATATTCGGATCTCTTGGGATTTTACTCTAACACAGTGTATTTATATTTAGGAATATTATTACATATAGGAGAATTTATTACATCCATTACATTCCACTCATATCATGGAAATCAAATGCATTATCACAGCATTAGGGAGACCAGACAAACATGTTAATTGTTATACATAATAACGTTGCAACTTTGATTCTAATTCATTTACTTTGTTCAAAATGCTCACTGTTTTCTCTGAGGTTCAAGATGTCCTGTTTTTCCATTGCGTTGCGGCTAGCTCTCAATAAATATGTGGTGGACTCTGTATAAAAGTACTAATATATTGTATTTTAAATACAAGCTTCAACATTTACTTTTTAAATTATTGCAAATTTTATTCCTTATGACTAATTAAAATAAATATTACAAATATATTACCGGTACATCCATTACATTCCACTCATATGATGGAAATCAAATACATTATCCCAGCATTAAGGAGACCAAGCCCCAGGATCACATAATAACATTGCAACATTTAGTTTAATTCATTTACCTTGTTCAAAATACTCAGTGTATTCTCTGTGGGTCAAGATGTCCCGTTTTCCCTTTGTGTTGCGGCTAGATCTCAATGAATTTTGGGTGGACTCTGTAAAAAGTACCAATATATTGTATTGCAATTTCAAGTCTCTAAGTTTACTTCTTTATATCATTGCTAAGTTTATTCCTAATGATTAATAAAAATAAATATAACAAATATATTACATCCACTACATTCCACTAATATCATGGAAATCTAATGCATTATCACAGCATTAGGGAGACCAGACAAACAATTTTATTATACTTTCATGTTAAATGTTAAATACTGAAATCTGATTGGTTTAGATGCAGTTGGTAATCCGTTCTATTACCTTCAGCGTTAGCAACACACTTGGCAATTGGTAACACAACGAACTGTTACATGCGCTTAAATTATGAGCGTACGGTTTGTCATAGAATTTACTTCATTTCTAAATAAAAGCAGTAAAATTTTCTGTAGAAATAAGACATTCAGTAAAATAAAATGAATAGTGCCTGTTTGGGAGGGTATCTATTGAAATTGACACCCCTCGAAAACCATTGTCAACCTCCGCTCACTGCTTTACCTTAGGATCAAGCTGTCCTGTTTTTCCATTGTGTTGCAGCTAGATCTCAATGAAACTGGGGTGGGCTCTGTAAAAAAGTACCAATATATTGTATCATAAATACATGCTTCTAAGTTTACTTCTTTATCTCTTTGCAAAACTTATTCCTAATGACTTGATACATGTACTTATAAGTATAACAAATATATTACACCCATTACATTCCACTCATATCATGGAAATCAAATGCATTATCACAGCATTAGGGAGACCAAGCCCCAAGATCACGAGCAATCTTAGACTTGAGTAGTAAATTGTACACTGCCAGTGGCGTAGCTACCATGTATGCTTATATGCCTGAGCATGCACATCATTTGGGGGAAAAATCAGTAAAAAAATAAATAAAGAAAAAAAATATATAAAAAAAGAATTCAAGTATTAAGGTCCATACTTAGTTATTCCATCAGCCCGTTTCCGTCACTCGGTCCTACTTTATCCGAAATCAATGCTAAACAAAGACGTATTAAGCACCAAATATAGCCACACAATATGGTCTTAAAGTACCATATCAAAGAAACAGTACACAATGCATGTACCTAAAAAGGCAACTATTTATTTTACAGTTGAACTTAGTTTTACACATTTTAAATTTCCCCGATAGAATATCACAGCTTTATTGAGATATTCATTACCATAAACTATGTGAAAATGAACTTAAGAATAAAAGCTTTGAGTGGGTCAAAGGCAAATGTCAAAAAAAATTTCTTCTTTTAACTTTTAATAAGTTTTGTGATTTTATTTTATGCCTAAACTATAGCCAAAACAATTTTAACTGCCTAAAAATAGGCTTTAATAGTAAGCATTCCTTTCAATTTCTGCTTTAATTTTTGGTGTTAAAAATCGTCAGAATCCATGAGCTTCCAGGGGCTTTCGCCCCCTGGGCTTTGTCCTGGACCCACTGGGGGCCTCATGGTGGCCCCCACACCCCCTGCCATTTTATTCATGCACTTCGTTTCAGGTCTAGCTACCCAACTGACTGTATTAATGTTTCTTGCTTAAAAACATAATAACATTGCAACATTGAATTTAATTCATTTACCTGCTTCAAAATGCTCACTGTTTTCTCTGAGGGTCAAGATGCCCTGTTTTTCCATTGTGTTGCGGCTAGCTCTCAATGAATTTGGGGTGGACTCTGTAAAAATACCAATATATTGTATTGTAAATACAAGCTTCTACGTTTACTTTTTTAAATCATTGCAAATTTTATTCCTAATGATTAAACAAAATAAATATAACTGTTACAAATATATTACATCCAGTACATTCCACTCATATCATGTAAATCTAATGCATTATCACAGCATTAGGGAGACCAGATCAACATGTAGATTGTTATACACAACTACATTTCAAAGTATATCTAGTTAATATAAATGGATTTACTTTAGTCTGAATTAAAATGACTGGGCTCTCAGCCTCTTGTTCTTTCAGGTATTTTTTGCAAAGTGAAAATGGACTGCAGATGCAAAATTATTCTTTAAATAATAACATTACCCAAAACCTTCTTATTTTCATCTGATTCAGAATCAGAACTTGGCGAGTAGTTTGATACACTAAATGGGTCAGAATCCACATCAGAGGGAACTGAAAGAAATTAAAACAATATAGAAAATTTTCTTTCATAAACATTCATCAATTATTAGTTTACCACATTTGGTAATTGATGTTTCTTTTTTATAAATCTGACAACAGACCACTGACTAAATCAAACTTTTCAGCCATGGTACAAAAACAAGACTGTACCAATATTCAGTGAAAAATGAATTCCAATTCAGATTGATGCTTAAATTAACTAACCTACCAAATCTGATAATTCTATGTAAATGTATATTTTTCAAGAAGTACATTCTGCAAACAATTTGCAAAATATACATATTTACTACAGAAACAGATTTTGTAATTTATCTAACAAAAAACAATTTTGTTCTGCAAAGGAGACTCTCCACATTAGTGACAGATTCACAATGCACACTGACTTATATTAATAGCTTTTTGTTGGCATGGATGTTAGCGCGAGTGGGTCATGATGTGGGAAGAAGTTGGGGTGACTGGAGAAAACCCACGTGTCCAAGCAGGCGACCAATGTACCCTATCATATACAACAACTGTCGATCATGGGAATTAAACTTGGGTCGCAGTGGTGATAAGCAGGTGCATTGTCCACTGCACAACTGGACACCTCTTTCAAGCTTTTAATTTAATAGTGCTTGATAATGAAAACAAAATAAATCTATTCAAGTCAGCACAAGAACCGTATATAATGTTAAAATTGAAAGAAAATCAAACAACTATAAACAAAATAAAGTGAAATAAAACCTAACAAAACCATTACCAAAATCAAAAGGATCACAGCCTTTTCTGAAATCAATCAAAACTAGTACCGGTAAAAACATGTACATGAACAGGGGGTAGTGTTGTCACGATGATTGAATTTCAATCAATGATCAGTTGAAAAGGTTGTCGATTTATCATAATCGATTTTAGATTTTATAATCAATTATACTCAGTCTGGGTTTATTACATTAATATTATACCTATCATTTTGTTATTTTGTTTTCTAATCTGTATTGAATGAAATGAAAACTGTTGTGAGCTGGGGGTTTTCTTCAATCTCAAAAGATGTGTAACATTCTACCTAATAAAAATACAGCAAAAGTCTTATAAGCTTTTAAAAGGAAGTGAAAATAGCACTTATATATTTTAGATTATACATAGCATAAAATTTAGTGCCCCATATTATTGAATTTAATATAATTTGTTACCGATTCGATTATTGACCGATCATCAGATGGCAAGAGACAACCAATTCTGCTGATTAATTGATCACGATTTTTAACCTATTTAACAACACTAACAGAAGTTTTAGGCTTGTTTTTCAATAAAAACATATAAATTATCTATTCTGATACTTTTTAAATTCTTGAGAAAAACCTATTTTTTAGATTAGTTTAAAACAAATCAATGTACGAAAAAATGCAAAAACAAAACCAAAGCCAGATAACAAGATATCCAAAGCCTGATTGTAAATCACTAAACTCTCTCTTAATAATTATTTTTTGTGTATAATTAATCCAACCATTTTCCTACCTTGCTGCGCCACCGCAAGCTTTTCCCATCACAACCATAGTCATATACATGAAGTATCTCTGCCCCAACCACAATGTCTCTCTTAGCAAACAATCATAGGTATTCCCTTCCATTAAACACTCTGAGTTTATGGTGGAGTTTGCATCGTCCTTGCCATCATTTACAAACTGGCAGATACATGTATGGTTGTTCACTCCTGACAGCATCAATACTACAGTGTACATAAAAAGAAATCAAACCTTAAATAAGAAGCATATAATTGCTGGTATTTTTGCTTGACTTAATTAGAATTGTTTATAGTTATTTCTAGAAACATTACTGCCATACATAAATGTTAAAATATTACATTTAGCTGCAGGTCTGTATCTCCTGGTCTGAAAAAAAAATTTGGATAAACGTTGCTTCAATTTTTTTTTTCACATCAGGAGCTACATACCTCCAGCTTCATGTAGATATGTATAAATCGTATTACCAAAGTTCTTTTCCATTATATTTATAGATAAATATTTTGTTTTCTGTGCTTGTCTTCAATCTCTCCTCCCCATCCTGTCCTTTTAATGTTTTTCCTGCAGGAGAAAATCTCCACTGACATGACTGGTTGTGTTAATAACTCCAAAACCTACATTAAAACCACAAGCACCTGTGTGAAAGCATTGTTTATATGCAAAGAAAACTTTTGGATTCATAAACATCTACATTAAGCCCCATTCACAATTGGCGTACGAGCACTTTACAACTCTTTGCGATCGGAATGTTTTAGATTCGCACGAGCTCTCTCATATATTGCATGAGGTCTCGCATTTGTTGCATGCGTTTTAGTGCTTGCATCAAGTCTCCTTAAAAATTGTGGACATGCACACTATTCAGAAGCGACTGAATGCGATCCAAATCATCGCAGTGCAATGCACGAACAATATATAGTACGAACATTTTACAACATTTTGTATACTCGCAAGAGTGCAGGTGCATGATTTTTAAAGGTCATAAGATGAATCGCTGCTGTAGAGAGAGAGAGAGAGAGAGAGAGAGAGAGAGAGAGAGTTAGTTGAATGTGATAATAGTCTACCATATATCATATGTGCATGTTCTAGTGAGAACATACATTAAATTGGTAAACAACAAAATATTTACAACCATCGACCATTTCTAATGCTATCATGTATGAAACATGTCATGTTATTCTAATAAATCAACAATTACAGGGGGAAGGGCGCCCCGGGTGCGCATAAACATTAAAATTAATACAAGTATCAAAAAGTAGTTTTAAAAGTGTTGCTACATTGGTCATGCTTCTGGATTGAATGTTCTTGAGAGCACATTGTGCACAACGCTGTGTAATCAAGACATACATGTTTTGCCTGGTCAACAGATCACACTCAGCCCAACGGGAATCTGCAGACACATTGTTTACATTATTATTAATCATCAAAAGCCAAAAATTTTACAAACCTGATAATATCCGAAAAGCCAAACGAGAGTGACACTATGATGTCAGATTTGTAAATGTGGGTCACAATTGTAAATGTGGGGTGAGCATCCCGGTTGTAAACATGGAGGCCTGAATCGCGTTCAACAGCGCGAGCGCTCGCCACCGTTCGGGAGCGCTCGCTTCTGAACGATCACGTTAGCGAGAGCGATCGCGAGCACTCGCTAACACACTCTCAACGTTGTTCGCCCTTGAATCCAAGATGGCGGCGAAATTTTGTGAAATGAAAATTGCACACAATATTTTGGCCGAAATACGGATATGGTTAGTTATGATATGTATTTGTTTCCGGAAATCATCAACTAAGACGTTAACGGTTTTTGTTTTAGTTCTTTTGTTTACAGGATTTGCCTTGCGAAGAGTTTTCAGTGTATTTTCCCAAGCAACTGTGTAGAGAAGTGACATTTTAACCACTTTTTGTCCCTGTTCATAGTTTTTTAACATACAGAATATCAAATAAGTGGTTTGTCTGTCACATCTTATTATCGTCTGCTTCCAATTCAAAGAAGGATGGCGTCGGAAGAAAACTCCATAAGTTCCAAGTAGGTCCATTGTTTACTATCCATCCAGCTGCCATCCTGCTGTAATATCTCTTAATTTACACTTCAGAAATGCTCAGTTATAAAAATTAAGTCTTTTTATAGATATTGCATATTACATATTTCCTCATTCCTTGCCATATATGTCAACTCGTGCCATACTACATTGTAAAATATCAACGTTACACCAGAGACATAAATAACTGTTATTTATGTCTCTGGTTACACATATAAACAAGTATAGTAAGGGTTACAGGGTATATGTTAAAGAATAATATTATGGTAACCTCTATCAAGCTGACAATCACTACAGTACTCCTAAGAATTACTATAACTATATACATAATGTAGGTGTATATGTTTTTACTCAATATATTTATTCTCTTTCATTTCATTGCAGTAAATATAGTGCAAATTCATTCAACCTTTTTACTTCAGCAATTTATTTTGTGTTTATAGAATATATTAAATTCTTGTTCAGAATCTAAGCAGAATAGAATTCTTCCAAGTTGATGATCAGTGTTTTAAACACATGTTTACTAGGCCTACTTAAATTATAATCGTTACAAATGTATCATTTTAAAGTATGAATGATTATGAGTTTCTGAATGAATATTACTATAGTCTGTCCCAAGATATTTATGCAACACATTTGGGCGATTTTTAATAAAAGTACACTTACCTGTGAAAGAAGTGCAATTGAAATAGTTGAAAGGGATATTTTCCAAGATAATTTCATTGACACATTATCATCTTTCACTCGGAAAAATTCACAGGAACGAAAACAGATTCCTTACGGAGATTTATAATGGGGAATGTTTACATCTTTTCTCCATTCGGAATACACTCGGAATACATCGCGCAATATTTCAACGTTATCATCCGGGCTTGCTGCAATACAAAATCTCCGTAGACATCACATTTTTTAGCATTGTATTGAAACCTGATAAGCTAACAGGGGCGTTTTGACTGAGAAATCTTGGAAATTTTTCATACTTTTGAATGAACATCGTTTGAATCCTGAGGTATTTATAAATATCAAGCAATTAAGCCAAATGTGAATCCAAAATATCTTGGGACAGAGTATACATATAGTATACACTATAACATATACTGTTACCATATAGCCTTTGTCACATGAAATTGTGTGTGAGATCATCAGTTCTGAGACTGTCTTTCAGATTTTCCAGTAAACAATCTACAATATTTCAAATATTGATGGATGAACTGGGACGTGAAACCGAATCCTCCAGAAGTTTGTCATCTGATTATTTGCAAAATGCAATTGAGTTTCTGCCACTACAGTACACCAGAATGTCAACAACAACTGATACTCTTGGCACAGGACGTGTGCAGAATTATGTGGAGGAAACCGTCCCAACGTACAGTGACCCTATGTTTAAGGCACATTTCAGAATGAGTCGTACTTCTTTTGAGGTATCCAAATATAATTGATTGTTGTTTCCTTTTGTTTGTAGGCATTGTCAAAACACTGGAGGGCTGGGTGGTCAACAAATTAACCATCAAATCTACCTAAATTTAAGATATGATATATGAATAATACAATATTATTTAGAAGAAAAAAAATAATCCATACCTTTTTTTTTTATTTGGGGATTTTCCTATATTTATATAGAGCTCTTCTTCAAAAGGGAATCAGTGATGCCTAACAGATAATTTACATTTTTTTTTACATGTGGTTTTATATAGAGAGATTAATAGTTGGGACATTCACCAATTTTTCTGAGATAATAACCCTGATTACATTACTCACTGAGGATTTGTGATTACTGAATATTTTTGCAATATTATTGCAATCACTGACCCTTAAGCTTGTATGAATGTTGAAGTGGAGAGATCAAACTGTTTGCACTGAATTTTAGTGTGCCTTTTTGATCAATGACTGACATTTGTATAAATTAATTTTTTAGGATGATCATGACATAAATATACCCGGTAAATATATTGATGCAACATACTACATGTGCATTGTAATTCTCTGTTTTAATTTCATTATTAGTGTAATAACTCTACATGATGTATGTTGCAAAGAATGGACTCAATCATCATTTTTTATTTTAATTTTGACAAAAATTGATCCACAAGATTATTTTCAGAAGAGAGAGAGAAGAATTTTTTTTTAGGTTTGATTTGGGGTGATCAAATGACATGTATGTACAAGAGAAATATATAACTTGTAAAATCCAACTGAGGCCTGCTATGAAGATAAGTTATTAATTGTTCAGATTTGGTGGTGGTTTTTACTTTCTGACTTTATCATATTTATGTATACATGCAAGAACATGTTTTCTTTGCTAAGTAATAGCTTTTATCTTTACATGTACCGTAAACCTATACATGTTGCTAACAGTCTGATATGGGGACCCGTGGGTTCAAATCCCTCCACTGCTTACTTGTTCAACAGTAGTGTATTTCATATGGGAGGTTTCCATTGCCATCCTAACCATTACCTTTCAAGTCTTAATTTTGTTTCAAATAAACCACATTTGCTTACTCTTAAGGTGGTATGGGACCCGGGCCTGATGATATTCGTGTGGATAAAAGTACATTATTTTCAAAATACTCTGATCGATTTAAAATTTTCAATATTTACAGATTTGTAGTGAACGCTCTAAACTATTGTGCTATGCTTTTAGTTAACAATATCGGGAATGAACACTTTTATAAAATTATATTTGATCTTATTGTTTATTTTGATTAGAAGTACGCCACAATATGCAGGTGTCCCATACCACCTTAAACTTTGTTTGATTTTGAAAACCTAAATGACATATAATCTAATCATAATTTTATGAAGTTCTAATATGTCAAATGTTTGATATACATGTAACTCTACACAGTTTTTATATATATATATATATATATATATATATATATATATATATATATATATATATATATATATATATATATATATATATATATATATATATATATATATACACCCTATATTATTTTAGGAACTTTTAGTACTCATAGGGCCTTATATGCAAAAGATCAAGAACATATCCATGGAAAGACGCACTTTGGCCTGCATATGGTATGTCGGAAATACTGAAACTTTCAGGAGTGTTGCAGACAGATTTGGAGTGAGTAAAGGGACTCTCCACTATTATGTTGCAAAATTTAATGCAGTGTTTAGAGACTATCTTATCCTCCAACAACTCATTTCTTGGCCAAGAAACGAGCAACAATACAACAGCACAGCAGAGGGTTTTCTTGGAAGAGCAGGATTTCCATGCGTTGTGGGAGCTCTAGATGGAACATATGTTCCGTTAAGTGGACCATCAAGCTACCGCGATTCATACATATGCAGGAAAGGATATCCAGCCATGCATCTTCAAGCAGTTTGTGACAGTGAATTGATGTTCTTGGATGTCTTCTCTGCCTATCCTGGATCTGTCCATGATGCTCGGGTCTTCAAAAATAGCCCCCTGTATGATGCTCTTCAGGAACTCCCTCCAAAATTTCATCTCCTTGGAGACTCGGCATACCCATTGTCAGCATCTGTCTTGACACCATTTAGAGACAATGGCCATCTCTCTTTAGAGGAAAAAGGTTTCAACAATGCCCACAGCTCTACACGTGTAGATATAGAAAGATGTTTTGGGTTATTGAAAGGCAAATTCAGAAAACTGAAATTTTTAGATATGCATAAGGTTGAGGAAATTCCCAACTTAATTGTTGCATGTTGTGCATTACATAATTTCATCATTATGCACGAGAACATTGATGACACAGATGTAGAAGTTGAAACAGATCAGGTAGGTGACACCTTTGAGTACGATCTTGCTGAAACAGAAAGTGTGTCTGGTCAATGTAAACGACAGGAGATTATGCACTTATTAGCTTGAAAGACCAGTTTGAGTTTATTTATGTGTTATAATTGTATTTAATAGAAATTACTGTACAACCAGTGTTTGCACAATAACAAGAGCTAGATGCTCATACATTCAAGCTTCCATTTGTTTAACTGTAGTTACATACAGTTCTTTTATATTGTACATGTACCTACCGGTAAAATTTCAATGAATGCATACACAGTACAGTGTATTACCGGTAAGTAAAATATCTTTATCTATTGTATTTGACCCCCAACCATATTTGATCTTCATTATAATACCGTACTCAAAAAATAATTCCTTAAAAATAGTACGTATTACATTTTATTATACTTTCATGTTAAATACTGAAATCTGATTGGTTAAGACGCAGTTGGTAATCCGTTCTATTACCCTCAGCGTTAGCAACACACTTGGCAACGTGTAACACTATATAATTAGTGCCTGTTTGGGAGGGTAACAGTTGAAATTGACACCCCGAGAAAACCATTGTCAACCGACGCGAAGCGGAGGTTGACAATGGTTTTTGAGGGGTGTCTATTTCAACTGTTATCCTCCCAAACAGGCACTATTTTTTTTGTTATACTGAATGTCTTAATTTTAAAGAAAATTTTACTGCTTTTTTAAAGGAATAACGTGAATTCTACAGCAAAACCGTACGCGCATAGTTTTCGCGCATGTAACAATTTTTAATGTTACCCGTTGCTAAGTGCATTGCTAACGCTGAGGGTAATAGAAAGTATTATGAACTGCGTCTTAACCAATCAGATTTCAGTATTTAACATGAAAGTATAACAAAACAAATTGTTACATGCGCGTACACTATGCACGTACGGTTCGCCATATAGAATTCATGACATACAGATATAAAAGCTGTTAAGTTTTCTTTAAAATTAAGACATTCAGTATAATAAAATAAATAGTGCCTTTTTAGGAGGGTAAGAGTTGAAATTTCAACTGTTACCCTCCAAAACAGGCACTATTTATATAGTGTCACCTGCAGAGAAATGCATCGCTTTTTTTGTTTGTCTGTCTCTCAGTTATGCCTCATATCTTTAAAAAAACTGTAATGGCTTTTATAACTAACCCTAAATCTACCGAGTATCTCGAACATCAACATATGGAATTTCATGGTAAGGTTGAAGAGGTTTTAAGGTCTTTTTAAAGTATACTTTTTATTGAGAGAGAGAAAGAGAGAGAGAATGAGAGGAGAGAGAGACTTTTAAAATACTTTATATCCATAATGAGAGAGAGAGAGAAAAAGAGAGAGGGATTGATACAAATTTGTGGTGTATGTATTATATGCGCTTTGTTTTTTGTTGAACAGTGTTCCTGTAATTAAATTAATTAAATTTAACATCTGTTTTACAATATCAAAACCAAGATATTAATTAATAATTAAGGTCTTCCGTTTTCAACGGAAGACCTTGTACTGATTCTGTTGGTAATTCTTTTTATTCTTTTTTTTCTTCTAGACGTTTTTTAAAACTCAAATATCTTGCTTGTTTGTTGTCCTATAAAGTTCAAATTTGCAGAGCTTATTCGTAGTTACTATTTCTCAATATCTGTGGAACATCGTTGATATCGACACTTCCGGTACCGAGTTATTCCCCTTTTTCCCCAAAATATAGGCATTCTTGTGCACGCAAAGGCTCTGAAACCGCTCACAGCCTGTGTTACAAAGTCACAAATCTTCAAAATAGAGAGTTTGAACGTTGTCCTCCGAGTTTTGTTTTTACAATTTTCCTCCTTTAAAGTTTCAAAAAATTAATTTGAATTTGTGTTTCAAAAAATGCTGATTTTTTGTTGTGTTTTTGTTATGTAGCTCTTTAGTTTAAAATTTTCTCTAAACACATATAGAACAAAATATGTGCAAAATGTCAAGGGCTTTCACTTGAACCATTGAAAAAGGGCTGGCCCCTTAAATTAGGGGTCTAGAGCCCTTAAAAGTCTTCGCTTTATAACTCAAAAATGGTTAATATTTCGCTATAGCTGTCGATAGAAAAGTTGTTTATTATTGTGTTATCAATGTCGTTACAAAACTATTTTGTACCGGTAATGCGTATTATGAGTGTAAAAAGATTGTCTTGTTAACATGTACCTGTATTCATTTGGCAAGTAAGCGAATCGTCTTCGTGCGAAAAACGTACATATATTAACAGCTGAAAGTGTTCCATGCTTTGATTCATTTGAAAAAGTGTCTAAAAAGTATACGTGTACATGTTTTTCTTACAGCCTTTTTTTTTGGAGTAACCTCTGTTTAGGTCCTATAGTGGACAACCGTTAAGAAAAACAAAAACGAGAAAATATAAACGTTCTTTTTCTTATCTAGTGAGATACATAAACTAGATTTTGAAAAAAAATAACTTCCATGAAATAGATTTGAGTCATTTTACTGCAAGCATTTCAAATCGACCTAAATTCTTAGTTGTGTGCGTCATTACATAATCCATCTCGCCCGCGGCCGATAAAAATGGATCGCCAAGGTCGCGGCTGGACTACCTAGCGGTCAGCGGTTATCTAATACACAAGAATCGCGTCTGTCATATGTGATTTTACTTAGCAGCAAACACAAGAATCGAACACAATGACATTAAAGCTTACTCTTCTTAATTTGAATTAAACGATAGAATAAGAAATCGTTCTGTTTAATCATAAACTCGAACTGAAGCAGTATCAGACAGATAGATCAACTGTGGGATTAAAGGGGGAAAAAACTTATATTAATTAGAGTTTATTCATCATACTGCAAACATTGTAAATTTTCCTGGGTTCTGAGCTCTTTATGTGTGTTTTAACTTTACGTAAGTTATCCGATCCCTCATCCGCGGCCGAGGAAATCGGTCGCGGCTGCACTACCTAGAGGTCAGCGGTTATCTAATAACAAGCTATATATACAAGAACTGTTTCAATTTTATGTTCTTTTTGTTCACCTTCAATTTATTGAATGAAACATTAGAATGTGAATTGAGAAGCCCCTCTAAAAATTGATAAAAGCGATATTGTTCCAAATCAGAAACATCATCAGACATAAATCAATAGTGAATTTGTAATTCTAAAATGTTCTAAAAACTATACATGTACTAATAATGTTATAGATAAACAACGAAAAACCACAAAGATTAAACCTTCAAATGATCACCCCTAGAACATAGCCAAGGAGATCCCGCGCGAGTGGACAAGTGATCCGCGGTAGCTCGTGTTCTTCTGCATGTACTTTATCACACGTGCATGTTTATTGATATTTTGTACGATTCCAACTATTTGTTTATTCGAGATTTTGACCGGTACATGTAAGATTGACTTGTGTTTCAATTTAAGATTGTTTTTATTTACCCACGAATATTTCCGCTAAATACTGCTGAGAGGTTTTATAGATATCGTAGAAAGTAGTTGACGTCTTCATAAGGTTGCACATAAAATGAGAGAGAGGGAGAGAGAGAGAGAGAGCGCGCTCAAAATTGGAAGCATTATTTAGCCGAATTAAGAAAATGAAACAGTCTCCAAGCGTTCAAGGCAGGATAAAAAAATCAAATATCAAATTAACACATGCGGTAGAGGCAATTGCAACTTCTCTGGCCTTTCTGGCAAGTTTGGAAAAACACCTCGAATGTATTAACATCACCGGATGTTAGAATATTATACAAAATGGAGTCGCTTCCCATTAAAATAAGTATCGGCAAGAAGTTTTGTATGTCGTTTCTGTGTTATATTTTAGTGTATATTGATACCTTTAATGAAGTATAGCTCACATCTCAACAGATCATAAAATGTGTTGTAATTATATCAAGTTTTAAAAAAGGGGGGTCGTCATGGACGCCTAGGTAATACATTCGAAGTGTTTTTCCGAGCTTGCCAGAAAGGCCCGAGAAGTTGCAATTGGCGGTAGAGGCTGACACGATAAAAGAATTGCCCAGAACTGAGGGATTTAGTGATTATTTTTAGAATGTTCACATGTGTTTTTAAACAAGATTTGTTTAGATTTTATCACAGTGCAAGGAATTTTTTTTTTTCAAAATGTGGCGAAGACCCATTTTTGGCGACTACTTAACATGTGTACATTTTTCTCCTCAATGTATGTCACCTTCCCACCCGTGTGTTTATTCGGTCAGTCTATGCTAAGTCAAATGAATCCGCTCCACGTGCGACCGAAAATCTCGTGTCGCGTCAGCGCTCATAGCCTAAAATATTGCCCCCGGGCTGCAGATCAGCAATTGATAAATAATTGAGTAACATTTGGAAGGATGCTTTCAATGCAGCGGTCAATTGTTAAACAATAAGTTTTTAAATATTCGATGTCAATCAACCTCACATTAAAGGTGCGATATCGTAATCTGAGAATGTGGCTAAAAAATTAACCTGTTGAACACGCTAAACTTCTATAGTTATGAACAGAATAAAATATATACTATCAGAGACTTAAATAACTTAATAAGTTATTTATGTCTCTGGTTTTATAAGTTAACAGTTTTAAGTCAAATATTGAATAAAATGTGTTCTCAGGATTAGAAGTAATGATATACGACTACATTAAGCAATAAAGTCGGTCGATCGTCATTAAATCATCAGAGTACTGCAAGTGTCGACAGTTTCTTATTTCTTTGAAATAATTGTAGTAGTTCAATTGACTTGCAGACTATAATATAGCGACTTTTCTGCCTCCCAAAAATGTATGCATTTAATTGCGATAGATAGTTGTTCTTGGGGATTTTACTTATTGTTATATGCACATTGATAAAAAAAATCATTGAAGCTGTGTAATATGAGGTTGTAATGCAGATTAAAACTCAGCTGAATATTTTATTTCTAATCTAGCTTGTCAAAATGGGAGATTGTTAACTTGTAGCTTGTTAACTCTGAAAAAGTCTAGAACAGAAGAAATAAAGTCTTTATAGCTTTTGCTACATCTTCTTATTTATGTGTACGCGTACATAAAGCTATTTAAGATTTTTTTTTTACTGTATAAAAAAGTGTTTTTTTTTCCTAACCTTAAATTTAAATCTATAGAAATTCAATATCTACATGTAACATCTCAATAGCTTTGATAGCTTATTACCGCTTGGAAATCATTTAGTGATGCAAATTGACAAATGCCCATGAAAAAACATTATTGGACCCCAAGGGTTTCTTATCCTTTCCGACGATGATGAGAAGAACTCAAATGTGCATACAAATCATACATTTACATGTATATTTATATGAGATATGATAGAAATAATTGAAAAATATAGGTCTTTTTTGTGCCGCACAAAACGGACGAAAAAGATTTTTAAACCCCACGAAAATAAACTGAGGGGGGGGGGGGGTTAAATTAAAATCACCTTGTCCGTCCGTACGTCGTGTCCGGTCTATATCTTTCTGATGGAGAAACATTGGAAGTGTTCTTACTTCATACCAATAATACTCATAACCTGACGAAGCATCATGACCTAAACCCAAGGTCATTTGTCAAAGTAAAGGTCACTGGCAGGAAAAGTGCAAAATTTGTTTCCGGTCCACTTTGGAATTTCTTACTTCACACAAAGATTGCTTATGACCTGAGAGTGTGTGATGATTTGTTCCTAAGTCATTTAAGGAGAAACATTGGGAGTTTCTATTTCATGTAAAGATTCCTGATGACCGATGATGTGTCATGAACTTGACCCACGGTCAGTTGCGCAAGTTCAAAGTCATATTAAACATGTGTCATATCTTGTATTAATGGAAATGAGTAAAAGCTAGAGTTTGTCATAAAGATTACTTGTGACCTGTAAATATACCCTGCCTTGTCTGACTCACTACTTAAAGAAAACGAACCATCCATTATTCTCTAATAGAGAAATACGTGAGTAATGACTTCTGTCTTAGCGGGGATATCATTTGTGAGCTTGCTAACAGTACCTTTTAGATGGTCCAGTGGGAGCAATGCCCCCTTTCTCTCAACCAAAATTTCCCTTAAGTTAACGCTTAGAAAATTGATTTTTGGGTCATTTCCCCCACCGCCACATCCACACTTATATTATAATTAAATTAATTATATACATGTACATAAATGATGTACTTTTTAAAGTTATCCTAAACTTGAAGTAAGTTAAACGAAGAACTTGCCTGGTATGAAAATAATACTTTGAAATTGAGTCTCGTTTTCGATTTCTTGAACTTACTATTATCATATTGATAATCCAGTATAATTAAAAACCATTTCCCTTCTCCTTACACTCGCCAGGTTCTGATAGACCTGTATCAATAACAGACTATACCCACTTGACCTCCACATTTGCATACAAATTAAATAAACACCTACTTAGCAAAGATATGCCTTTATCTGTTTAATGAGTAGTGCAGTACTCAATCTAAAGGTTACATAGAAAACAGGTATGAATAAAAAAATTTGGGTCTCCATTTGAAGAGTTCCAATCAATTTTCTAAAGCTCTAATTCGTAAGAAGAAATTGTCATGTAAAGATGACCTTTTATCAATACAGGGTCTGTCAGGCTCTGACAAGTGTCAGGAGAAGGAGGTATTTTAATCAGACTGATGGACAATCCTTTCGCGACATGGAGTTGCGACGGAAGACCTACTCGTTGCTTTGCAACGAGCTCGGCTCTAGTTGTATATATTTTTATTGACTGTGGCAATTATATATATATGTGTTACTGACTGTTACAGTAATAACAAGAACTACATCAAGAATTACTGGTATGTACATGTAGTATCTACCATATTTCAACTTGTTCATAACGATTATTTGGATAACTATGTCTGTCAGTATTATTAATCATATGTGAAATACAAACAAGTTTTATGATTGTTTATTATAAATTAATTATTTTATCTAAACTCTGAATTCTAAATTCTATCAATATCATCATAGTTTAACTTCAGTACATACACTGTACAGGCATCCTGAATATTAATGTGTCAATTGCTTAATATATTTCTTAACTGTATGCATTACAGTATATTTATTTAACAGTATATAAGATATTTAAAACATTCAATTGAATATAAATCAAATACATCAGATTTATATACGCGGCGTTCAAATTTTCAGTCTCTTTCTATCATCTTTCACATACAATTACACTTTGCATCTTTTACAATGAAACAAATAAGAAATATAGTTTTCTGTACAATATAAATGAATTAAGTAAAACAGGCTCTTAATGTACAAGTTGAATATTTCAGGTACTTAAAATAGAAGAAAATGAATGATGATCGAAACAAACTGTCAAATCACAATTAACATATGAGAAACTGAATTTTAAAATAAACTATAGATGCAGTTTAATTATACATGTAGTTCATATCTTGGTAGCACAATTTAGACTGGGAATTTTCAACTGTATTCTAAAATACAAAGGTAGGACAGTTTAATACCATAATGAATTTCCTCAATTCATTTTAATTGTACCTATTGTTATGTAAGTGATATAAATTATAACTTTATAGAGAGAGAGAGAGAAAGAGAATTAAGTAATGAAATAATTAACTTAATGAAAGCAAATAGACAGTGGTATTTCTTAATCATTCTGACTTTGAAATTACACAATATCTTTTGTTAATTAAACTACAATTGAGTGCCTATTATTTTACCTATTTATTAAATGCATCAGCAAGACGTTCTAGAGCTTGCACCCTTCTCTCCTCAAGATTTAATCTCTCTTTGTCCAGCTCTATCCTCTCCTGGTGCATTTTCTTCAATTCACCTCTGTAATTTTCCATCCAGGCTGGCTCTTTGTCATTTTTTCGTTTCTTAGGAGTTGGTTTCTGGGGCATTGGTGTTGTGCTGGAGGTAGAAGCTGCCATAGTCAAGCTCGATGCTACCGTTACCGGTTGGACAGCAGGATCGCCGTGCAGCATTTTATCCATCTCGTCAAAATACTGCCAGGATTGGCGACTGTTTCCAGTTTTATTATTTCTTTCTTTTATAATTTTATACCTAAAAATAATATATATTTATACCTAAACATTTATATACTCTGTAAGGTAGTCAGAAAGATATAATCATTACATGGTTTGTAGTTGATTTAATATGATATATACATGTACATGGTCAATAAATTCCATATGGGGTGAGAACGAACCTAGTAAGCTCCATATGAAATTAACCTACCATGAATAAATCATATTAGGTCAACTTCAATCCATGTAACTTATTATATACCGGCATGTGTGTGTGTGTGTGAATTGTAAATGTTGGGATTCAGCATGTCATAATTAACACTGACAGGTAGGGTAAAACCACCTATATAGCTCATGGGGAAAATATCAGACTAATATTTGAGCCATAAATAATGATCTTGGCTTTTACTTTTGACATAAAGCCATGATAGGCTTTGAGTCTTTGTATGTGTGCAATTTGAAAAATAAATCTACTTAACACTTAATGAAACAAGACCCTAAATGATTAGATAGCATAAGGACAGGATATGGCCTGGACAGAGCAATGATCATATGCTCCCCCGCCTTAAAACTTTTTTCAAGGTGCATTGCAATATATTCAACTGTAAACCTCATTTTCAATGATCTGAATTTCCGGTCGCATACATCTCCACTGAAATGATATCCTTTGTTGCAAATTTCCTCCGAAATCCTCTTCCATGCCTGTTTTTGTGTTATTATGTTTGACGAAAACATACCCGAAAACTCGGTCTTTAAACTTATTAATAAAAGCACTGCCTCATGGCTCCATTTTGGATCTAAAAAAGGAATTGTCTGCAATTAATTCAAAATTAAGCTTGTTGATCTTTCAGAATAATTTATTATATTGCTTTTCAAACTAGATTAAAAAATAATTCTTAATACTAAAATCAATACCGGGTATTATTATCATTCATTTATTGACAAATACCATCATCTTTCAATATTTCTTTTCCCAAATATAATAACTTGTGAAAATTAGACGAAAAATTTATTTATTGACTAATATCCAAAAGAATACTTATGTAAATATTAATATTTTTCAATCACTTCAACTCAAACAAAGAGAAAATTAAATACAAATCAAAGTCAAAAGATTTTAATTATTTAAAAGAAAACATTATATAGACCAAAAAGTGAACAACCTTCAGGTTTCTCAGATCCTTCTGGTGGCTGTGCTGTTGAAAAGAGTGTTTATAATTCATTCACATTAGTCATAGTGTATTTGGTTAAAAGAAAATGAAAAAAAAGTGAGCTACTCACACTCCCCATACAATTATTACTTGACAATTACATAATTATATAATGAATTGCTGGTTATGAAGGTATGCATTTAATACATGTACCTGGTACACAAAATATAATTCAACTTTTAAAAAAGGATCACCCTCAAATAATCATCATAATTATTTATCAAAACTTTCTTAAAATACATGTATACATAATATGTACATCTTTAATAACAACAAAATTTTAAGTTTACTTTATATCAATCATTTTCCACTACCTAATCTATCACAGTCCCGTGCAATCCAATTAACATTCATAAATTTGTTTGCAGTTAACTTTTTCTTTTAAAAATACCTCCTTGCTTTTCAGCTAACACTTCATCTTGGTTGTGGTCATTTACAGAGGATTCTGAAAAATGATCTGATATTTCAAAGGGATATGATCACATTTTTAGCTAAAAAAAAATGACAATGGGCTACAAAATTTTTTTTCAGCTACAAGCGATATACAATGCAGAATTTTTCTGCAAAGCATTTTAAACTTGTTTATAATCATAAAATAATTAAGAAAATTTGTAGCTCAGATTATGACCATATATGCCTCTTTAAAGCAAATGACTAGCTGTAACATGTCTTAATAATAATAAAAAAATATAACAGTAATATATTCAGCTAGTATAAATAAAAGATGATAAATAAGAGTTATTTCATTAAAATAAATGTATTCACTGGCAAGTATCTTTAAAAAAAGAGGGGGAATCATTGTTTTTTTTCATTTTCAGTTACCAGACCAGTTATGTTTCACCTAGCATTCATTAATAGTTTCAGCATTACCTTGATCTTCACAAGTTTTAGTTGACTCACTGGGACATGTATCTCTATATGGGTATATGAAACATATCAACACAGTATTAAAATTTAACATACCTTTGAAAAAAAAATCAAATTGAAATAGATTAATTGGTTCTATAATTATATAGTAATGTAACCTTGTAGAAAAAACAGACAGAATGTCTGCCTTTGCTTTATTAAAATAAAAAATATTCTTTGGTCATTTTTTTCAATGGTTTGTGATAATTAACAATAAATATGAAATGAGTTAGGTAGGTTTATTGTCATTTCATTATTTTTCAACCCTTACATATTTGCAAAAACAACAAAAACTTTAATATATTTACTATGCTATTATAATTGTAGAATGTCAATCATTGTTTATAATTGAGAATCATTTCTTAAAAAACAAAAAACTTATTAACCAGGACTCTTCTATAATGTTTATTGCATGTTTATGTTGAGAACTAGGCCTAGTGCAGCTGTGATTCTTGCAGTCAGAAAGTGTGAAGAAAAGACCTTCACAAACAGCAAATTGATATAAAGTTTCATTACAATACTTATCCATCTTATTCATGATGCGGTAGCAGACGATAGTGACTTACGACAAGGAAACCCCTTGTTTGTAGCACTGAATAACTTTTTGAATCACAGTTAATGGGTCAGATTGTCGAAAGTCTGTTTTTCTCCCACAATTTCATTACTACTTCGTTAATCTCAGCGAGATTCGTCGAGACTAAAAAATTTTTGACGGACGTCTCTTCCGAAGAGACGTCCGTCAAAATTTTTTCAGTCTCGACGAATCTCGCTGAGATTACTACTTCGTATGCAGCTTTTCCTGTTGTCGTAAATGTACACAATGCATATATAATGAAACCCTAAACGATCGAATATTCCGGATTATCAAATACCTGTGTTATAAAACGAAAATTGTAAATGTCAAAAACAAAAACCTATGCATTGTCAGCCATTTTGGATTTTAGCGAGCGCTTGCAGTGCGTTCAGTTAACCAACTCCGTTCGCATTCATATCCGATCGCGAGCGTTCGCTCTGTTGAACACGCCTCGGACTATCTTACCTATAATAAGTCAACTCGTACATAGAATAGTCGGCTATCTTTCCACTATACAAGTGAAAAAGAGCAACTGATCTTAATTTGCTTTTAATTCATTTAGGTAACAAGGGGTACATGTACATATATCAGTAATCTACATTACGTACATAATTAATTTAAAACAATATTACTGGTACATATAACTGTAATATAGAAAATTCTTCATGTCGATCTATTTACATAAAGCGACATTCTTCGGTTAACTTTTCTGTCCATTTTCAATAAACTAGCTATATAATTACAGGGATTTTTCAGCCTTTTTTTATTTCGAAAATGCCAATTTTTTTGGAATTGGGAAAATTGTATCGACAATTTCATGCAGTTGGGAGAAATCATATGTTGCATACATCATGATTTCTGAATTTATTATCATAATGGAAAATCAAAGAGCTAGACTTTAATTGAATAGAATCTAATTAACTTCACAATATAGATATATGTATAATATTCCTATATTTAGTTATTAGAACAAGTCTTTTTCCCTGAAATAAACACCTTCAACACTGGTCATAAAAGTATTACATTATTAAGAATTTATCAACATCCCCTTTTAAATTGAGAATGTATTTTTCTGTTTGAAATATTTCATAACATTTACCTTTTACTTTTATATCAGTCTAGTGTGTGTAAAAAAAAACATGTACCATTTACAGTACTGTACTGTATACCACAAAATAACGATGTTTTAGAAAAACAGAGGAAAATCGGATTAAAAGTTGGCGATGTTTACAGCGTGTTTGGAAACTTTTATGACTGCAGTTTTGCTAAATGGGTTTAATCATTTTTTAATACTGAACATTTATGGACATTCTGGTTATTTTACGAAGTATTTTTTGATAAGAAATAAACATAAGAACTATTTACCAGTTGGGGAAAAATACTGCTATACTAATTGGGATCATAATTTGGACAGCTGCTGAAGTGAACTTATTTCCAATTGGGAATGGGGACGACTTTTGCTCTGGAGAAGGTACTGATAAATCCTTGAATTACATATTACATCAAACGTACAGTGGAAATGAAAATCATGCTTTTATTGTTAACTTCGTTTCGAATGTCCTCGAAGATTAATCAACATTTGGTGTAAAATAGTCAAGTTGCACACATTATCGCCCTATTTTATTTGAATATTTAAAAAAAAAACTTCATAAAAACATTACTTTGTTCAATTGTAGTAGGATTATCAAAAGTACTTACCATAAAATGGCTTTGATTCCTAAAAGGCAACACGCTGGCGTTAAAAGGTCCATTGTTTTAACCCGAGACGTTCCGAGAGTACTCGGAACAAATGGCGGAGAGCACTTGCCAAATGTTCAAACATGGTCAAGAAATTAACGACTTTTTTTCTAGTTAGGCTTTATACATAAAAAGTGAAAAAGTATTTTGAAAACAAGTTCATTTAGAATAATTAAAGGCTAAACAAATTATATATGTTAGATTTTTTGCAATATTGCAAGTTTTCATTGGTCTCCTAAATGCAGAAAAATAGTCATTGCTAATTATACGATGGAGGCAGATTGAATTCCTTTTTACGAAAAAATATAGACAAAAGGCAACTATTTGATGTCAAATAATAGACACATTGATGCATTTTAGGCAAAGAAACACCGTTCATTCATTTAAAGATAAGCGAATTACATTTTAGACAAGGTCAAAATAATACGGAGACCAAAATATGTCTCCCTAATCTACTGGTCTCCCTAATAAAGATAAAATAATACAATCGGTCTACCAAATGCAGGTATATATATATATATATATATATATATATATATATATATATATATATATATATATATATATATATATATATATATATATATATATATATATTGCTAAACATTGAAGCTAAAACATGCCATGTTACTCAATAAAAATGCCATTTTTGTTCATTATATATACATATATAGCATATTATATTTGCAGTTAGAAAATTAGACAAGCTCACAGGTGATGTGGCCCTTTTGCGAAGAGAATTGGCAGAGCTGAGGGGCAAGTCACCTGCGTCTGCCACCAGTAAAGCATTCAAGATTAACACGGCTTCATGCAAGGTTCAAAGTTAATTTGTTGTCAATATCAAAACCATAAAATACATTTGCTGATATGCCATTATAAAAGTTTTTAATATAATTTTTATGTAATATACACATGGATGTGTGTTTACATGCAATTGATTGACTTTGTATTTTAGAGGAGGTTCAACCTATCTTTAAGAAGTAGGTTCTCATGTCGCCCATGGCTGGAAGTCAAAAGTGATGACTTCAAGGTAAAAATTCTAGAGGTTGATTGTTTTCTGGGGCTTTTCGCTTAATGTAATCTGTGATTAATTTATGTAGGTATAAATGTAAATATTTCAGAATGAAGTTCACACTTGTCTGGCCATGGACGACATGAGAACCAATCCTGCAGCATTTCAGGAAATGGTCTCCCATTCATTACACAAATTCACAGAGCTCAGGAATCAATTTAGGAGAAAGGTGTGTAATCATTTGATAAAAAATAGTGTTTGACTGCTATCTGTTGTCCAAATTTTTCATGTTCACTTTATGTTTATTTCACTTGAGTTGTTAACTTAAAAGTCTGTATGTGTAAAAATTTGTTCAGGATTTACAGTAGGTGAATGTATGTATAATTCTCTAGCATTAAAATTAAAAAAAAAACAACTCTCCATTATACTTGTATGTGACAAATAGTTATACCGCCTACCAAGTTCTCTTTTTATGGGAAGGGGGAGGGAGTGTGTATATAAGAACTACCTTGTCCGTCTGTTTGTCTATGGGTCACTCTGTCAGTGCAATTGTGTCCCATCCATAGCTCTTTCTTATGATGGAGTATCAAAATCAGTCACTTCACACAAAACAAAAATTGTGTATGCAGCTTACCTTAGAGTAAAATGTAAGTCTAAACCAAGTTCATTTGGGCAAGTTCAGGGTCACTAGAAGGGAAAGTGCATAAATTCCCTGTGTATTTGTGTAAAGAGGGGGTAGATACAAACATATCAGATATGCTCTATTCCTATTTCATTTTTATGATCAACAGGTTAAATTACAACAAAAAGGTTAATATTAATTGGTTAACTCTTGATATATGAAAAGAAGTGCTAAAATATGTGACCAGCCATGACATTTTGGGTCCAAATGAGGAAATTTTCAAAAATGAGATTTTTGCTTATTCTTACACCTTATATGTCCAAATTTAATATTATGAAATTTTACTCTCATATACAAGCTAGCTTTTGAGATATGACGTCACAAAGATTGCTGGAGTATCTAGGGATTTGAGCTTATTGTGCATTTCTGTATATAATTTCTGCATCTGTTTGATTACATGTAACACATAAAGTTACATGTGAAACACATTTTAAAATGCATTCATTGTTGTTTTGCAGTCTTTATGTTAGTTATATCATGCATTTACCCATCTAAACCAGTTGTAACCAGAAACATTCAGTACAGTGTGCAATATATTATTATTATTATTAGCATTCTATGAAACAACTGGTCATAGTAAAATGAATATCACTGGAAAAAGAAATTCAGGTTTTAAAAATGCCAGGTTTTCACTTAAACCTCTTTTAAAAAATATATCAAGAAATAAAACTTTGTAACAATTATATATCATGTTTTAATCAATCAATCAATTAAACAATCATTCATTCAATCAATCAATCATTCGTCCATCCATCCATCATTCCATTCAATTATCCAATCAATAATCATCAATCAATATTGTAAAAAATATGAAAAGAAGTTGAACAAATACAAATTTAAGTGAAATTGAAATATCACCACAATTTACATGGATTTACCCATGTAATTTATGCTTAATTTATGTTCTACACGATGTTTTCTTGTGTCCAGTCAGTTTACATTTTACTGCATTTCCTGGTCGGTGATGGTAAGTCTATCTTGATGAGGGGTTTTGGCACAGTTGGCTTTGGACAGCTTTCCTTGTTGACACAATAGGGAGCGACCTCATTGAATAGGTACCACAGTCTGTGTGCATTAAGCCCTGATGGAGGAATCACTAATGGGAGAACAGTAGGGTCAACTGCTGCACCAGCTTTGAGGATGTTGACTTCCACTTCCTGACTTGTTCCATACTCCCTTACAAACACCATACCAGGATGATCTTTGTCCATTCTAAAACATTCAAAGCAATTCCTCCAATTACCCACAAATTAGGTTATAGAAAAAACCCTCTTTGGATACAAATCATTTAATGATATATATTATGTTTAACTTTAGATTAATCAATTTATAAAATTACCTAAAATGATGATATGATTTCAAACTGGGCATTGGTTTAAAGATCCTCTTGAAGAAGGTTGCCCAGTCATAAAAGAGGAGAGGAGCAACAGGATCATCCACCAACTGCGGGACATGGTGGCTATTCCTGGAGGATTTCCAAACGCTGGCAGCAATTTCGGCTAAGGTTTCAACATGCCTCCATGTGACTTTCCATAACCCAAAATGCCAATCTGGGTTAAACTTGGCGTGGCCAGCTTCCATCATAGAAAATTCCACTGACTCATGGAGACCTGTCATCACTCTCCACATACCATATCTATTGCCAAAAATATCATAAGCATGCAAAATCATTCTAGGTATAGAGGACACGTAATGCATTATTATAAACAAAAACTGAAAATTTTCTTTCCAAGTTAAAGGTTTCTGATCTATTCATTTGAACCTTAAAATTACCATTGAAAGGGGGGGGGGGGGCTTATAATCAGTTTTATTGACATTATCAAATACAGTACATATATATTTAATGGAAACTTAAACCAAACTTATATTTGACACAAAACTTAACTAGTGTAAGTTTTTTTAATTTACATTTCTCTATGAGATATTTACCCGATGACTGTGTTATTCTTGTTTTGCCTACTACAATTATCCATGTGAAGCTTCACATCTGTTTCACCAAGACCATGGTACATGAAATGGTGATGCAGCATACTGGTCACAGTGTTTGCGCCTTTATTTGAGTGCTGAGCTGCATCCACAAGATAAAATATATGGGTGCCTAAACGTATAAACATTACATTCAATTTAGAAAAAATAAAAGTAATTATTTCACTATGTAATTTGCAATAATTCTAATCAAAAAAGTAGACCTCGGCAGATATCTTTTATCTCATAATACATAATTATGTATTCTCATAGTGTGTATTTTTAAAGATAATTGATAAGAATTTTAGTCATGTACCTGATCCCTCACAGCAGATGCCAAAGCATTGACATTTTCTAGGTGTTTTAAAAAACAATGGCCCAACTTGTTGTGCATAGTGAGGATAATGCACTTGTTGTGCATAGTCAAAGCTATAATGAAACCCAGACTGCAATGTGCAGGGTGGCTGGCCTAAGAAAAAGAAACAAAATATTAAAAGCTAGTTTTTCTTCAGAACTAAACTCATTGTGCAATGTTTCAATAACAAATATAAAAAATTGAGTTAATTTATTTGTAGAGTTTAAATGAACATATTACACTTCAACATTAATCATTGTAATTATATATAGCTTATATTTTAGTTAAAATAAGTTTATAATATAAATTGTCATTATACATACATAGTGATATTGACTAATTCTTAATAATTCATGTGTATATTTTACAAATATGATTTAGGGATTTCACACATACATTTAATTATGCATGATCCTACTTTAGAATGAATATGCAATACCTCTTATTTTTTGCTCTGGAGCGAGTTGGGCAAATGTTGATTTGGCCTCAGCACACTGATCCCTGTAATGGTCCCTCTGTTCTTTGACATGTCCAACATGCTCTTGATATTTTGATAAAATATCCTCTTTTTCCTCTTCGTTCAAATTGCCGCTGCATGAAGAGTTGACGAAAAGGACTGGCAAGTGTGACAGAGGTCTGTGGCAGGCTTCATGATCAAAATATGGGGGCACTGCTCAAGCCCTACTCTTTTGAATTGAGATAAACATATTTTGCTCAATGACATCTCATCAGGAAGTGTCAAATATTCCTGGTGAACTTCTGCTTTGGTTTTGTCAGAAAGCAGTAAATTAGTTTTCTCATTTCTGAAATTTGGTAGTCTGCCAGGTAGGGGAAATCCATATTTGTTGGCATAACTAATAAGAAACTGTTTGACTCTCTTCACATCCTCCATTGTTAAGGCATGTTTAGGGGATTTACCTTTGTTACCATGAATTCTAGCACTAAAACCATCTTGATCAAGGGATCTAGCAATGGAATCAATTGTTTTCCTAATTATCCCATGGGCTAAAGCAAATGTCTCTCGACACACCTGGATTCCACTAAAATGATAAACTTGTCTCACCCTTTCCCTTTCCTTTGTCTTTTTTTCTTGGCAGATGTTTCTGAAGAATTATTCCTGTAATAGAAGAGCTGCACCTTTATCAGCATATCTAATTCTGATTTGTCTGTCTCTAAACACATATTTCTGTAATCATTCAGCACATTTCTGTAAACAACGGAGCTACATGGCTTACCATAGAGTCTACTGCATCCACACGTGTTTCCATAGAAATCATGCACACACTGTGCCTCTCTTTTGTCAGGATCAAATTTCAAAGTCAATATTATCGTTGTAATTCAGATCATTACACACATCTTCACTATCACAGTCACTTTCATCAGAAACACTAGTTACAGGTGAGCACTCGGCGCCGACATTGAATTCCACATTTCCGAAAAACAAATCATTCACATGCGACAGTTCGTCGTTGAAATCGTCGTCCTGGTCTATAATTGATGGGGGATCGTACTGGCACTCGAAAACACGCTGCTTTGACGCATGATGACATTACGAACACATTTCACGATGGGTAAAATAACGAGCAGGAGATAGTTTACATTGACAGCGGAAGTTACGTTTATGAAAAGGGAGATAACATCGACAGCTACTTTCGCTTTCATTTCATTGTATTTAAGCAATATAATGCGGTCTAAAAAGGCATTAATTACATCTCGATATGCAATGGTTTTATTTCGCATGGCTAAAATTTAGAAACAGCAATATATTTCTGTTCCGGCGAAAAAATAAATTGGGGGGTAAACAATCGGCGGCTTGTTTAAAACGTGCGATGTTTATGACGTCAATTCTTTGTTTTGCAATTGCCGCATTTGGACCCAAAGTCTCATGACGCGTCACATATAATCATCATTTTATTATAGCAAATATTTTGTATAAATTGTATTAATAACAAAATAAAAGTAGTGAAATTTATAATACCACGCAGGTCTTTTCATTTTTTCTTTCAGAGTTATTGATAATACTCAAGTCTCTGTAAAAATGTCTCAAAATTGTTACCAAAAGATAATATAACGTTTGTTTTCCATTTCAACATTTTTAACAAAAAATTAAATTCACAATATGGACAGATATGAAATCTAGATCTTTTAAGCAAAAATATATCATTTCTGTGTCTACGAACATTAATGCTCATGAAATTGAAGATTTTGTGAGGGCGCAAAGTGCCCAAAATGAAATATAAATTATATGATAATATTGTAGTGAGATATAATAATGCATTTACCTTCAATTCAACAATAAAAATACAGCTCTTTAAAGTGTGACTACCTTTAAATAGATAAAAATCACTCAGGTATGAAACCCCGATGCGCATGCCCCAGGTAAACCCTAACCGTTCGATAGATACAATCGATGACTTTCAATGCGAGCCATAAAAGAAAACTTCAAAATTTAATTTTGAGAGAATTTATATTAATATCTAAAAAATATTGATTATTCAGTCCATGAAATAAACACGGGAACTATTATATATTCATCAAATTGCACAGTCAGGATTGTTCAGCAATTCACTATGATCGTTTTTCATCTGTCACTCTTTTTTGCAGTAGAACCACAGTAAACTATAGACTGTCTCAACTGGGCGTCGTGGCGTTTGTTGGTACAGAGTTATCCTCCTACAACACATACGACACAAATTAACCCAACTATAATATGAAATATACTATTTATACATAAACAATAAATCAGTACTACCCCCCTTAGCCAATAATCGGGCAAGGGTGGGAGGGAAGTGCATTATTATATCTCACTACAATATTATCATATAATTTATACTTCATTTCGGGCATTTCGCGCCCTCACAATATCTTCAATTATATTTCAAATATTTCCGTGAGATATAATTATGCATGTTTAAAGCCGAAAATTACCAAACTCACCATATTCAAAACATTAGGTGTATAAGATATATCAGATGTTTTAAATGTTCGCTCATTTGACCAATCTGCTTTTGATAGAATATCTTCTAAAGGTATTCCAGTATTATGCGCTTTGCTTGAAGAGACCATCCTGCACGAATGCGCATGATATCTTGATGTATCGATATCTGCTTTTAACATAACAGATTTTATCCAGTTACTGACTGTTTGTGCAGAACTCTATTATGAGGTTTCTTGGTTATACGCAGCAGAGGATCAGGTTCGGATTCAAGCTGCGATCTAAATGATTCAGTTCGTTTCTCGTAAACGGAACAACAATGTAAAACGCAGAGTTTTTCATTATCTGTTTTATCATACTGAACAGATCTACATTTATTATCCCTCTGAGATTTTGATAGACCTGGTAAATGAAACACGATACTCCCGTCCTTTTTTCCATAAAACGACGATCGAATCTAGCAATCTCTGAAACTCTTTTTGGGGCTCCTAGAGCAAGTAAAATGGTAAATTATTTGCTCATCTATAAAAGAGAAAGTTTGTGATCATTAGGCAAGTCTAATAAATGTTTAAGAACAACATTGATATCCCATGAAAAACCATATTTAGGCCGAGGTGGGTCTTTTATTAATATCCCCCTAAACAATTGTTTTACAATAGGAACCTGTCCTACAGAAACTTCATTCACTTGCGGTAACACTGAGGATATTGCCGATCTATGGACATTAATCGTTCGATATTTATAGCCCTGAAAAAACATCCAGGCTAAAAAATCTTATACAGAGGCCAAAGGGGCTGAAAAGGGATCAATTGGCCGTTCCAAACACCAGCTATTCCATTTCGACCAGGCACTGTCGTAAGCAGATTTTGTGCCTGGTTTACAAGAGTGCTAGAGAAGTTCTTTAACTTGCTCTGAAAAACCCTCTGAAGTGTAATATCTTCTGATACCTTCCACCCTGCTAGTTGTAATGTGTCGTTGACTATCAGAGGGTGGACTTCCCCCTGGGGAGAGGTTAGGGTTTTCGAGCCCATCGGTATCAGCACCGGAACGCAGCTAGGTTAAGGCCTCCCATAGATTTCACTTCATGAATATCACGTGACATTTCATGACGTTAGCTCCGCCCATTATTCATGTTTTCATCTTTTTCCTACTTTCGATATAGTAAAGCGATCGCTGTTAAAATTTATCGATTGATTGCTTTAAATACGAGGGTCAATCAAAAAATACGAAGACTTTTGTCATAGCTATGTTACTTAACGTTATATCATTACTAAATTTGGTAGACATAATTTAGCAATAGCTTCAAACAATTTGCAAGAAAAAAAGTTCATAAATTTGTTTATTTCTAAGAATTATTTAGAATCTAATCCTGCAAAAATAAGGTCACGGCGCACGGTCAAAATCTGTCTTATGTCAACAATAAACCATATAATGTTGAAAGTAATATCTCTATAAATTGGGCTTAAAGCCACATCATATGGAAACTTCAAATTTAATATAGTCATGGTATTATATGTACTAAATAATGACGGGATATATTGTTTTGTCGAACAGATATTAGTAATTAAAGACAGATAGTCCTCTTTAGAGTTGACTAAAAACATCGACGTCGCCGGACGTCACGGCGCAACGAAAAGTACAAACAGAATGGATTTAACTCAAGAAAAAACCGATACAAGCTGTGAAAATGCTCAATGGTGCATAAAAAGGGTCAAAAATAATTTGCAAGTTTGTGTTTAACTGTTATAAAGTTTGTGGGGGTGGTGGTCATTGCATTCTGAATATCAAACAGTCCGACAAAGAGTAGAATATCTGTAAATATTTGGTCATAAAAGAAGTAACGTCTACCAACGTTCAGGCTTATCCTTACTGTAAACTAAGAGATACACGGTTAGAAAATGAAAACTTCGCAGAACTAACTTATGATTCTAGAACGCATCTGTGCAAATAAGATGTTAAGTGGTTCAGAGTCATTTTAAATTGTAAGGAGCAAGGCACAATATACTAAGCATGATATAAAGATGGGGTATATCTATAAACTGTGCGTGTTTAATCTTGATGTCATGTTTTGAACGCTACCGTGCGCCGTGGTAACAAAACATGTTGTTTTTAAAAAGGGGTAACAAAAAAACCGTTTCATCTAATGGACTAAAACTTAGTATATCAATAACATAAGTGTTGGTGCACGGATTAATCTGTCAAGTATGACTTTCATGAAAAATATATGATAGACAGCCACATTGTCTTCGTATTTTTTGATTGAACCTCGTAATCATTTTGAATTTTATTTTAAACAATATTGAATCGAAAATCTGTTACTAATGGCGTTTATTTCTTAAAATTGCACTGTCGTTTGCTTACCATCCGCGTCAATACAGCGATTTCACTCGCCTTGTTTTGGTTGCGAACAGCTGACAGCGGTGTGTCAACATTTTCATAAGATGCATGGCCTGCAAGACGCCGAGAGTGGAAAATAAAGCTCAACCATCGTTTAAGAGATAATTTAGGTATGTTTTAATACAGGATATGTCGTGTTGACCTTTTCTTTTCAAAACATTTGCTCTTTTCAGTCCATGCACCTACACACGTGTTGTTTTGCACATCTTCCTTATTTCTAATTAGGCTATACATTTATTTCTTTTGTCTATTGAACTACACACCAGACACTTTAAACATTGAACTTGAAAGAGGTGGGGTTCCCAGGGTACACAATTGTAGACTGCCATAACATGTTACAAAGTGCATGCATGTTTGCATGGACAGATTACACATGTTATGCACTTCAGTAAAACTTTGGATCTTATATGATGTAATTCATTATGCTAGATCTGTGCTTACAGTAGATATATATAACACTGTTTTAAATTCTTATTTGTTAATTTGCCATATATGTATATGTGTGTCTTAGTTTGTATTGAACTATTTTATACACAACATAATAGGATACACTGTAAACATGTGGGGTCCCATAGTACACAAGTGAAGAATGATGTAATCATCATGTGCATGTATGCATCAGGATTTCTTGAACTTAATTTTAATAAAACAATATTGTATCACATTGATTGTATTCCATGGCTTTGTTTATGAATTCAAAAATTCATAAAGATTTGTACATATTTGTATGTGCTGCATTAAAATTATATGATTAATATATTTGATGTGTTAAATATGTGTGGTAATGCTTCATAATAATCTGATAATAAACCCCAACCAGTAAAATCCAACATATGTGGTGGTCAGACTCGGCTGTTTTAGACCAGACTGCATAGTGGTTAGATAATATTCAAGGGCACAAGCTTGAAACTGACCTGGTTTGTTATTGTTATTTACTTACAATAACATATACATTTCCTCAATAGCAGACTATTTTTATTATTTAACCAATGTAAAACTTATATGCTATTTTACAATTTATTTATATATTTTCTAAAAAGAGGATTTTAATTTTAAAATTGGAAAAAAACTTCATATTACATTATAAGGTCAAAATTTTAGGGTATTAATTATATGTTCCATGATATTCATAATAGAGTATTTTCAGGATTTAATTTTTTTAACAGAATCAGTTTAATTTGTTTTGAGTTATGGTTTACCTTTATGTAAAAACATATTGATTCGATCATTTCTAGGAAAAGTTTCGATGCATAGCACATGTACATGTACATTGTACATACAAACAATTTTGAGATAACAATTACATGTTATGTGTATGTTGGATTAATTGTTACTGTGCTCAGATACATCAGCTTATGTGTGACATTATGGACAATTCATTGATAGAAAATTATGAAACTAATGGAATTATAATTTAGTCAAAGATTATTTCAAGAAGAGATATACAGTACACTGTATATCAAAAGAAATTAAATATTTACTATCACACTTTGAGTAAAGCAGACTCTCTCTCACTATTTCTCTTTCTCAATTTGATATGTGTTAATAGTTTATACCTAAGATATTTGGTTTGGTTTTTGTACTGCTATCATGTCACAGGCACAGATCAAGAAAAATTTTCCAGCCGGGGGGGGGGGGGGGGGGGGGGGGTTCCGATAGGTAATTGTGCTTTCCATGGGGCTCCGAGGCATATTTGGGATAATTTTACAATGTAAATTAATTTTTTTTTTTCAGAAGGGGGGGGGGGGTGTCGTAAAACTTACCCCTTCTAGATCCACGCATGTTGTATGTTGTTATACTGCATGGTTAGTGTATTTTTTCAACAAATATTAATGTATTTGCTATGCATTTGTTCCCACAGCTAATTGATTTTTCAAATATTAATTTCAGCCATACATGGACTTCTGCTAATTTTAACACCTATCGATATGGGTTTTGTGGGTCGATTCTTGTGGTTTCAACTCTTGAGGTTACCCTGACATCCCTATCCTTATGTTCCATGTGTTCTACAGACTATTTAATAAAAACTTAATCTGATAATGCATAAACATGATGGATAAAAAAGTGCTCATCATCATGCTTTGGTGTAGTTTGAATGTGTTAAGACATTATAAAAAACAAAATTAAAGCGGTTTAAAACAATTACAATTGGTGAGTTTTGAAATTTTGTTTTTCAATAAAAGTATATATTGTTTTCTTTATTTTGTGTTCATTTGATATATGGTATGCAATATTTTTATGACAATTTTATTCAATTATTTATGAAAATGTAGACAAATATGACGATCAGTGTGTTTTTAAAAGAATTGTGTATCTTATTGTGATGAAAAAAATATTCTGACTTTATGGTAGCGATACTTTTATAGTGATAAGCAAGATTACTTTATATTGAACGAGGCAGAGACACCATGCACGGATCCAGAAAATTTTCTAGAGGGTGGGGGTCCGAAGGATGATTGTGATTGCCAGAAGGGGGGATCCGAGGCATATTTGCGATGATTTTACTATGTAAATTTAATAAATTTTCATTTTCCAGGGGAGTTGGGACCATCTGACCCCTCCTCTAGATCCACGCATGGACACTTCCATAACAATATCAAATTACATATTAAATAAGCAGGGGTGGATTAAAGCAGTTATGTAGCAAAAGATGGGGGGGGGGGGACTGGTCCCCCCGCTTTTTCTCACCGAAAACATTTATCTTTAATTTACATATAAAGAAACAAATTATCATGGAGTTGGCCCCCAACTGTTTTGAGAGTATGTAAAGAAATTGAATTTTTTTTTTGCTGTCAAGAATTTTTGGATGAGTCTGCCCCCCCCCCTTCCCCTTTTTCAAAATCGATCCTACGTGGATCTGGCTTTTTATTTCCTTTTCTTTAGCCCGTTATCTATACACTTAAATTAGTCTGAAGTTATATAAGGAACACATTTATAGAAAACCAGCCCCCACCCCATGCAGACCTTAGATCCGCGCATGTGGTTTTCTAATTCTGTTCTGGTGCATTGAGGAATTCATCACTCCATTCTGTTTAAACTGAACAAAAAATAATAGATTGGTAATATTCCTGTGTATAAAAATGAATAAAAATAACTGAATTTGAATCTTATAAATATCCACATCAACATATCTTCTTAATCACCGGTACTTTAAATAAAGTTTCATGAAATTTTGTTCATTGGTTTAATTTATCACCAAAAAACTCAAAATCTAAAACAAAACAGTAATGCGGGAAAAGTCAAAAACATTTTTCCCCCACTAATTGCATTGGTATGACGAGCTAGATTACACCAAAAGTTATTGGAAAATTCATCTTGCTCATGCACCATAATGCTGAAAAAATCTCTGATATTGACATGGGTTTGAAAATGACCTGCCTGCCACATATGAATACAAAATAATATCAATTCATGTACTTTTAGTATATATATATATATATATATATATATATATATATATATATATATATATATATATATATCTGCTTTCAACAATAGGCGGACATGGCTATAAAACCATACTTAGGCAGACATATATAGCTTTTTTTTAATCTCGATATTATTCATTGTCCATCTCAACAAGCTATTAAAACACAAAAGTATGTTCATCGGTAGACTGTTGTTAAGATATATTGCATCTAAAGAGATATACATTTTAAGAGGTCTGCCTTATTTTCCAAAACCATGCAGTAGACTTTAAGCTGACATTATATAAATACAATGTAAGGTAGACATATATTAATATTCGAAATGCCTATCAGGCAGACAATAAATAGTAATTTCAATATGCATTCAAGTGTCAATTAAAATGCAAAAGCAATCATATTCTACAAATATTAATTTTAGGTGACCTTTTTCCTACCTTAATTGAATAATATTTTTTTAAAGAAATGTTGTATTTGATTTTCTAAACATATTTGTTTATATCATATTCAACTTTCATGTCTTTACACATTTTTAAGTGTATGTTGTGCGGCTGTGCCAAAAAATGTTTGAAAAGTTATATTTTATATTGTCATAGGTAAAATTTTTATTCATATCTTAATTAACACATTAATATTTGAATTATTAAAACTTAATGAAAACATCACAACACCATTACTATTTTTTCAAAAGAAATAACTCTTTTGTTTCAATTGTATACTAGTACATGTTATAACAAACATCATATGAATAACAAGAAAGGTGCTTCCAAGTTTTAATATTTTTTATTTTAAAACACTGATTCTCAGAAATATAAAAGATGAGAACATTAAAAATGTACTAGCATTACAAATGAAAACAACATGATATCTCATTTTAATTTGTTCTGCATGATATTGTATTTTGATTTAATATGCACTCATGTTGTGAACAGATCAACAAAGTAAAACAACTGAAACAATGATATAAGTACATGTACATGTATCATAATTATACACGTGTTGATAACATGCTCAATAACTAAAATAAATCTTATTTATTATTACCTCCATTATTGTTCAACCCCACCCACCCCCACTTTTTTTGCAAAGTTAGACCTAATCATGAGGCACATAGCATCATAGAGGGTTCAGCCCCCCCCCCCCCCCACCCCCCCCCCACACTTTTTCTCGCAGGAAACACAATTGTTCCTAAATTTACTTTGAAAAGATAGAATTATTCAATCAGCACCCCCCCCCCCCCCCCCAGATATTTCATGATTTGGAAGAAAAAATTTCGGTAGGTAAATTTTTTTTTTGGAACAATAGGTTTTTTCATGATTTTGGGAATAAGTTTTTTTTGTTTTTGCTTGTCAAGATTTCTGAGGATTAGTCTAGGCACCCCCTCCCCCCCCCCCCTCACTTTCAATTTGCTTTCGACGCCACTGCATTAACATTAATTATAATCTTTGGTACATGAACAAATTGAACCCAGGTACATGCACAACATTCTCATAATTTATAAATGCTTAACACCACATTAGTTTTTCCTTAATCGGTTATTTTCTATTTCAATAAAAAAAAAACCAGTTGAATCAATGCACTCCACGGGCCTGGATTTTGACTTCTTTGCCTTGGAACAACTATGTAATATTTCAGAAACACAATCAAGGAAGTGTGTCTAATTTTTGTTTCCTATAGTTCAATTAATTCAAAAATCAATATGTAATACAAAGACAATCAGTGAGTGTAAAAAATCATAATGCATCATCTAGATCTCTACATTGTACATGATAATCAAGTAAACTTAATCAATTGCTACCAGTTGTGCAAAAAATAGAATTGGGATTTGAAGGGGAAGAATTTGCTTGTAAAATCTCTGTGAAGAAGCATTTGAACATCAAACATGTAGCCATCTTCCTGTTTGTCAGAATTTAAATTTGGTTTAAAAAGTGACTAAGATACTTTCCAAACAAGAGGTCCATGGGCCACATCGCTCACATGAGCAACAACATCCATGATGAAATCAGCTTTAAGGGGTCATTTACAAAATATCAAAACAATGTATGAGAAAAGATTCTGTATAAAAAGATTTTCAATTTTCTTTAACACATTTTCTAATGCTATACATTGTGCTTTTTTAAAAACTGGATAATTTCATTATCAATTGTCTACATCTTGAGCATTTCATTTCTCATGAAGATCAAGAACATCAAACTTTGAACTAATTTTGTAGCCCACGGTCACAGTCCAACAATTGAGAATCAAAAAGTCAAGATGATTGGTTACAAGCAATACCATATATTTTAAAATTTGAGTTATGGAGAATAATTAAAATTATTTCTTAGATTAATATACCACCCCCACCAATTGTGACCTAATTATACCTTCAAGAACATGATTTGAACATGATGACATTTGCACTATCTGATAATTCTTCCACACAAGTCACAGCATGGCTTTTGAGAAAAAAAAATTATAAAGAAAAAGATTTTTAAAGATTTTTTCTCAATATATTCTTATGTAAAAATTGCCCCCCTCCCAATGGTGCCTCTCCCTAACCTTAGGCATACTGATTTAATCAAACTTCAACACAATTTACAGCTTGTCTGGCCTATTGGTTTTTGAAAAAAAAGTTTTTGGAAGATTTGTCTTTATATATCATTTATATTATACAATTGTGGCTCAACCTTGCCCCCTGGGAACATGATTTGAACAAACTTGAATCTACATGACCTGAGGATGCTTCGACACAAGTTTCA